>NC_087204.1:96034898-96142398 GCF_015104395.2 Macrobrachium nipponense
TACAATTGTACATCGGGACCGGGGGGGGGAGCCGCCTCCCCCGCGCTCGACGATCGCGAGAGAGACCCTACCCCCCCTCCCTCCCCCCCCCCAAGCGAAGAGTCATCTGTGGGAAAATGAGCGGGGGGGGTCTCGTTCCCACGGATCAGCGAGAGAACGCCGATACCTCAAGGGGAATAGTCATCTGGAACGACGGGGGGGGGTCTCGTTTCCCCACCCCCTGCACAGTCCCCATGTACCCAACAACAAAATAAGAGCCCTAGAGCAATCGTGCCATCGGCACGAATACAAGGCATAAGGATCAATTCCCTGACTGAGCGGAACTTGAACATAAAATTAAAATTGATGCAATCAATAAGGAACAAAACAAAATGAAAATGCATCTTGCAAAACGATTCACTTCACAATGAATAAGGGCTCGGATCGAGCGCATTTGCGCCCTCGGTACCGAGCGCAAGGGGTGAAAGGTTTCATTCCTTACCTTTATGGATCAAGGTTTCTGGAAACCTTGATCCATAATGAAATGATGCAATCAACAAATATATGAAAATGAAGACTACTGCGCTTGCGATTTCACTTCATACAAATAAAAAGGGGAAGGATCAATTCCCGTGAATAGCGGAACATTGATCCCAGTCAACAATGCAATCTCAATAAAAAAATGAAAATGAAAAAGAACTGCACTTGCGATTTCACTTCATTTAAATTAAAAAGGGGGAAGGATCAATCTCCGGGCAAGCTCGGAAACTGATCCAAAATGAGTATTGCTACAATAAAAAATAATATATGAAAATGAAAAAGAATACTGTACTTGCGATTCCACTTTCATACTTAATAAGTTTCCGTGCCGAGCGCATTCGTTCGGCAACGGGCATACAGGTCAAAAAATTATAAATGAAAAGAGCACTTACTTACGATTTTCATCTACACATTTCCAACCCAATATACGCTCGGAGCGAGCGCTCCCGCCCTCGGCACCGAGCAATTAAACAATACGAGGATCATTCTGGGAAAATGAATTCCCGCAATTACGCCCTTCAGTCCCGGCACTCGGGTAATCGGAGGCGTTGTGAACCAAGATCCTTTAATTCACAATTGAATTCAATGAAATGATTGTACTTACAATTCAGTTTCACTAGATACATAGAAAAAGAAAAAACACAATCATGCGAAGCAGACGACGATGAAGCGGTCAGAGAGCGATGATACACGTCCCACCACGCCAGCAGGCCGAAAGCAAAAGTGGTTTGTTTACCTACCAGTCGCGCAGCATGCGCGCCTGTCGGACAAGCAGTTAACTACCGAACCCCTTGTTCGAAAGCTTACGACCTATCCAGCTGCCGCTAGTACCTTCCTATTGTAAAAGGAGCGAAGGTTTGTATGCCGTGTCGGAACAAACGAGTGTTCGTTACAGAAATATTGCCAAAAGACTTGCTTGCACTGTCTCTGAAACCCATAGTAGGTATGCTGCTTAGTTGTCAATCAAGTTTTTTGTAATCAAATATTTTTTACAAGCTAGCTATTGAATAAATTTGTATTTTTCTCAATCAAAACATATGCCCCTCAATGCTAACTTTCCTCTTTTAACGACTTTCTGGTCATTGCAAATTCGGCCCCATGATTTCTTATGGTGCGAAAACAGACAGAGGCCCAGGGACCAAAAACGATTGTGTCACACTACGGCGATAATCCGGCAGTAAAACATCTTCATATATCCAAAAAGTAAATAATAAAGATATATATGTGCAATACGATTATAACAATTACATGAATAGCTGATAACAATCTGCATGAATAACTGGTAAACTGTTCTGCAAGAAAGTTGAGTATAGCAATTATTTACAATAGGTGCGAAAGTCAAGATGTCGTGACGTCATAATACAGGACTTAAAAGAACATTCTAATTCCGAAAAATAATTACTTAAATTTAAGTCAGAATCGAGTTACTTCTTCAATAACGAATATTTTCAAATTAATCATCATAAATATGTAAAATATTGATGTTTTACTATTTATTTAAAAAATTATCTAAGTGCACGCTTCGTCGTCTTCTTCTACCAAAACAGTTGTTTACTTAAAAATGTCCTGGTAAGGGACAGTGTTCCGATTGTTGTAATGAAAGTGCCCCAGCGTCTGTGGGTACAAGTGGTGTGCGGATTTATCACAGGAAATGGGAAGTTTGCTGACACAAGCGACTCCGTAAACATTGAGATGGCATCAATCCTCTAAAATATTGAAGCATAAGTAAAAATTTCAAAAGCGTTTTGGTGAGATTTCAACTGCCGTGGACACCCTTTTCACTACCCCCTGTTTAAATCTTAAAATTTGGCCTTAATATCTATCTTTGGAGAAAATACTTACTTCGAAAGGAGAATAGAGGTCTTTAGCTCCGTTTCTCACCAACAAGAAGTTGTGACTGATGCCCATCTCCGGTGTCAGGACGCGTTATAGTAATGTACTTTTTCGGAGGGTGGCATGCATTGATAGTCGTTGGCTTGCTGCAGGCCATGCGGTGTTTTACCCTAGTGTGCACTGCGTATGGCCAGACTTTTCATTACCCTCTGTTTAATCTTAAAATATGGCCTTAATTTCTAACTTTGGAGAAAATACTTACTTCAAAAGGAGAGTAGAGGTCTCGAGCTCCTTCTCTCACCACCAACAACTCATGACTTTAACATGTCAGGACATGTTAAAGTACTTTTTCAGAGGGTGGCCTCAAACGCGGTAGTCAGTGGCTCGGCTAGTCCAGTCGGTTGTTTACCCTAGTGTCATTTGAATAACTGTGAAACCTTTACCCTGTACCTAGGATAACTACTAGCTAGTTTGGTTTCTCAGAGCTTTAAATGTTTTAATATGGACGAGGACATACCTACAATATAGACAGTCATTAGGTATACTCATTTATAGATTTCTGTAGCAATAGGTACCTATGTTTTGGAACTGCCACAAATTTAACATACCTAAATTTAACATACCTAAGTTTAGAGGACTTACCTTCACAGTCTGTGGCATAAATAACACCATACTTCTCTTCAATGTCTCCGCATTGCACTGCCGAAATTGCAATGAAAATAAGTCCGATTACAACGTACAACTCCATGTCTTTTTTGGTTACGCTTACCCAGTGACGTTAATTGGGTACCGGAATAGTACCACCATAGGGATAAACCGCTTTATCCGCTAATAAGCTTAGAACGCGTAGCAGTAGTGGTAGTATGAGGGAGGTTGTATCTATGGTAACAGCTCCTCCCAGACTCTAAGTTACTTTTGCTTGAACTTGTACCGTTGCAATTTTCACTTTTGGTGTCTTATTGATACAAAGTTCTCAATTAGTTGTTTTCTGGCCCTAGTTTCTTCTGAAATATAAGAATACAAACAAAGACTTTTTCTCTACTATACTAGTAAGGTTATAAATAAACTTATTTTATTCCTTACTTCCCTGCACTCTGGACAATAGAAGCTTGAAAAGTTTTAAATCTTCATTGCCTTCATCACACAATAAACGTTTGGTGTTTATTCTTTTTATTAGGCTCTATTAGGTTTAGTCTACCCATGCTTTTGACTTTTATGTTTAATCGTAACCTGGCAGTTTACATCTTCAATACATTGTTTGAATTGTGTATAAATAAATGGGGACGACCTCCCTTCCATCTTGTTTGCTTTTTATGTCTTTTTGAGACCCATTAACTTCTTACATTTCTGAATAGTGTTTATTTTCCATTATCTCCATTTCCTCAAGATAATAACCAGTCATTTTTATCTCGCTCAGCTGTTCGAATGGTATATATTTCGATGAGTGTTTAATGATCTCTCTCTCTCTCTCTCTCTCTCTCTCTCTCTCTCTCTCTCTCTCTCTCTCTCTCTCTCTCTCTCTCCAAAACGTCGAGTTGCATTTCACTGCTTATGTTGTCAACACAGGTATCCTGGATTAGAGAGAGAGAGAGAGAGAGAGAGAGAGAGAGAGAGAGAGAGAGAGAGAGAGAGAGAGAGAGAGAGAGAGAGAGAGAATACACCTGTGCACCACATGCGTGCGCGTGTGATATCCATTAGAATTTTCTTGTAACATAAGGTTGAAATGACTGGTCTTGAGCCAAGCTCTGATCAAGGTACCTTGTTACAGGGTCCAGCTAGGCAAGTATAATCGTGAAATTTACTACACAGTATATTTACCTGTGCCCATACGAAACTAATTGTTGTAAAAGGTAAGTGCCTGTCATTTGATAATGTGCTGTCATGATTACATTAATTTTTTTATCGGTAATCTAATTTGTTAAAAGAGCCAAGTGATTTTTTTGGACGAATCATTAAGATATAGTTTTATGAATCATTGAAATTTAGTTTTACAAGATATTTTATGCTTATTCTTGAATAACTTTGCTTGAGACAACCTAATTCATGAGGAACATGCTCTGAATAATTACCTGCTGTGCAATGATGACTATCGTCATACCGCCGATATGATTGGTTCAAAAGGTGATTCGTATTCAAAATGCCGTACAATATTAGACAAAGTACGACTCAATTTTTAATAGCAGTATGCGACTTCACAAATATGCGCATGAATTTGCTAAATATGGAGAATATACAGAAGGGAACAAAAAAATTGATTTTCTTATCTCTCGGACACTGAACACGGGGGAGGGCGTTGAAATTTCGTCTTTATTTATGTTCCCGAATCGTAAATTGCTTACTCTTAAGCTAAGAGTCAGCGTCGGAATTCTTCATCCTCTGCCCAAACGAAACGGCTGCTAGGTAACTACGACCTTGACCTTTGAACATAACCTGGTCTTTATCTTATCTAAGTTATCTTTTTAAATGTTCATGCCTTGAATAAGTGCATAAGACTGAGTGAACTTTAATAGTAGTAGTAAGCTTCAACGACTCTTCATGGAAGGCCGCCACTGTTGTCGCAGACGTAGGTTGACGTAAGGATTGGACCAGACCTAACTTTTATTGATTAGTGGGCGTGGTAGCCAGTTTTTATTGCATTACAAAACCATGTTTATAGGTAGTTCCAGTCATAGGATTCAAAATCAATCGCTAGGTAGGCTATCATTGTTCAACTGCCTGAGGCCTAGTAGGTAGGCTTGGAGCCTCGCCCTCTTTGTGGATTTTTTTTTCTTACCTATAAAAATGCTATTTAATGTTTGTTTATATTTTGTTGTTGTTTTGTAAGCAAAGTGTCCTATTAAATTAAATTTTAAGTAAGATTTTCTTTTGATAGTCATTATTGTGACAAATGTTAGGTATTTTTGTTCATTAGGTAGCCTGTCATTGAGACAAACCTTAATGAATTAGCTTTTACCCCATCCATACCTCTATTAATACCCTCTAGTTAGGTATGGGAGACCATACCCTAAACTATGAGAACTTTTGTGGCAGGAAACACAGAAGACAAGTGTTTGTTCTGAGATTAGAGGTAGAATAACTTTGAAAGTACTTCGAATCACAAAAGAAATGGGAAAAATAGGCTAGCTGCCTATCTAGGTATAGGTAGGGTAAAAAACCGCATGGTACAGGGGTGGACCATGTACGATCAATGTGTACAACCCCAAGAAAAGTACATTATAACGCGTCCTGACACCGGAGTAGAGGTCTTTAGCTCCGTTTCTCACCAACAACAAGTCGCGTCTGATGCCCATCTCCGATGTCAGGACGCGTTATAATGTACTTTTCTTGGGGTTGTACACATTGATCGTACATGGTCCACCCCTGTACCATGCGGTTTTTTACCCTATATGCTTAACATCACTACATGAAAAAAGTAAAATGTCTCCTAGGCTTTAGTTAGAAAGTGAAATATTCTAACTTAACCTCACCTCATCAAAGATACAGTATCTTAACTAGCCTAGACCCTCCTTTAACCCTCAGATGGAAAAAGGCCAAATGTTACTAAAAAGGAATGAATCATAACTTAGCCTAACCTGACATAGGTAGCAGGATCCCGCATGAAACCTACTTAGCCTACAAATCTTCATTTACAGAACATGTTTGGCATGAAAAGAGGGTGGGAGCACTTTTGTTCTCCCTGGACTCTCAGCCTTCTTTAACCCCTTAGGTATTTACCGACAGTTTGTTTGGGGATACACAGAATACCCCCATTAAGACTATTGCAGAGTATGTACTGGGTACATTGAGGTGGTAAGCACATACTACCAAAATTCCCAGCCTTCCTCTTTTCAGCTCTAGACCTCTTTATGATTCAGTTTGAAGGGTTAGGAGCAAAACAAACAGCATTGGATGTGCTCTGGAAGGTGGTATGCACTTCCAGGCATATGATGAAGCATAATAAACATTATTGCTGGCTATCCAGATTCAGTCAGTTGGAAATATACTGTGTATACATATATGCACACATACACATATACATATAAGTATAGATAAGTAATAAAAACTTTAGTATTTGGAAACAACAAGTGTAATCTCTCTCTGAATATAACAAAAAGAGTTATGTGGCAATGCTCACTTGTGGTATCAAGTGTGGCAACTCATGGGAGGAAAGTTGGATAACGGTCATTTCACTTTGCACTTCTGGGCAGTAATCATGGAATACACTGTAGGCTCTGATGTTGTTGTTTATTACAATGATAAGTGAAAAAAAAGATATAACCAAGAACCCATGTTCATCTTTTTTTAGATATAGTACATAGCTATAAGCTTGAAAATGTAAAAAAATCTACGCAAGTATAAATGGTATAAAACCATTTACAGTTTTGTTTTTCTGTACTTCTCTTGTCTTCTTTCTCTGGAGATACTTCGGTGAAAAGTTCATATGTAAAGAGGATTAATTATACTAGCCACATTATGTAAGACCCATTTACTTTTTATTTATTTCATTATCAAGAAAACTGGTTTGGTAGCGAGTACAATGTTTACGTTTTGTTAAGCTTCTCAGTAATGAAGAGGTTAAATGTACTTCGCATCCACTGCTTTGTAAGTGGAAAGTTCAGGTTATGTTCATACCTTTTGCAGAGCTCTTCACAAGTATATGTAAATCCTCTTCTCCTATACTAACCTTTTTGATAGCAATCTTATTCTTCACATTTATGTAATTCACATTTATGTACACTATCTCCTCCCACTTCCTTAGCCTTTCAAAAATTGATCTTTACAAATTGTAAGACTTTACAAGTTTTCATTTTAGCTGACATTAGCAACCAAAAGTCATTTGTCCAAAACAAATTCTGCTCTCCAAAATTCAGCATGAAGAATAGAAAAATAAATTTTTAACCGGCATATCTAAATGAAAAAAAAATCTTGATCCTTTTACTATTAACCTACAGATTGGTATCAGATATCCTGTAGGTTGGTACCACATGTATATACTGTGTATAGCACATTGTAGAGACCCCTGAAGATTTTTAACAGCATTACTTTCTATCTTTTACTTTTCATTTGTTCTCTCCAGTCTCATCCTACTCAGCTCTTAACGTCTGTAACCTCTCGTTTATGTATAGATCTTTTGGGTGAGTTGTGTGAAAGTTTAAAAATGTGACTCATTGGTCTTGTTAAACTGCTTATGTTTTTTTTTTTTATTATTGATTGGGTAGTTCAGTAAGTATCACTGAAAAAATGGTGGTTTGCATGCCAGTGAATTCAAAGTTGGTTGTTTTTAACAGTTAAGTACAGTATTTGATAATCCTTCAAAAAGGATTGTTGACTGAATGTTTACCTATGTATACAGTATTTTTGTCGTTTTTACAATTGACCTTATTCATTTTGATTTTCATGCAGCATGGCACTGGAATGACAAAACGTAAAGCAAATATGATAAGTAAGTAGGGATGGCGTTACCTCAGCTAAAGAGGTTATGCTTTTGGTTTGATGTGTCTATTTTTGTTTGTAAGCAAGGTTATAACAAAGTATTTTACTGAGATTTGTACAGAAACATTACCAAACGTGGGGTTTGTGACTTGCAGCTAACTAGTACATCATTATTTTTTGAGAGAGAAGGGAATGTAATTTTTGGAGAGAAGGGATCTTTTGCAGATGGATTACACAGCCTTGTTACCTCTTCTAGGCTGAAACAGAAACTATACTCACCATTGCCATAGATCTTTGTACTCATATTTAGGAGGGGGAAAGATTGCTTGCCCTTGCTTTTATATAACTTCTTGCATCTGCATAAATTCTCAGAAGACAAGATCTGCTAAGTCCCTGTCAGTTTTTTGTCTCTATGTTTGGTTTGTTTGGTAATTGGTATATTTTTCATTTCTAGCCTTTGCTAGAAGTAGATGTTGTACTGCTGTATGTCTTCTTCATCACAACCACTGTCCCCAATTTAATGGGTCGGTTACCTTCATGCACCTTCTCCAAGTACTGTTTCTATCAGTCTTCCCCAATGCATCTGCCATGGTTTAAAGATTTGGTTAAGATTTTCTAACATCCTCATGCACTTGCAGTTGTCAGCAATAGTTATGGGTGTTATACCTAGTCTGTAACTAAAAGTCTCTGCAAGGCAGCTGTTGTCCTTTTAGCTGCATTTTATGATGCCCAATAATACAGTTGTTATATTTTTGTACATGAACTTCCCTGACAGATATATACTTAGCTATAGTCTCCGACGTTCCCGACAGAATTTCAAATCTCGCGGCACACGCGACAGGTAGGTCAGGTGGTCTACCTTACCCGCCGCTGGGTGGCGGATGTACGAACCACTCCCGTAAGCTTGTCAGATTTTTCTCTGTCGCGGGAACGATAACAACTGTTGTCGGTTCCTCTCGATAGTTTTTCGATTCTCGCTTGCCTGGAGTTAATTTGGACTTCTTTTGGTGACGTATTCGCTTTGTTTGGCTTGGCATACGCTGATTGTGGACCGGTTTGATTTTGAGTTTGATTTTCTTTAGCGATGTCTGATCTAGAATCGGTAGTTAAAACTTCGGTTTGTTTAGGGTTTGCGTGAATGAAGGATGTAAGGTGAGGTTGCCGAAAGCTTCGGTAGACCCCCACACGGTTTGCATGAATGCAGGGGGACGAATGTGCTTTTGCTAACCCTCCTTTGTAGTGAATGTAAGGGATTGAATGAAGAAGAATATAAGGCTCTCTCTTCTTATGTTAGGAAGTTGGAACGTGATAGAGTGCGTAAGGCTTCCTCTAGAAGTTCTAGCAGATCTAGAATGAGTGAGTTGGATGTGGATCCTAATAGTACTAACGTAGAATTAGAACCTTCTTCCCAAGTTGGCAGCCCCGGCTCCCCGCACCGAAGCCGAAGATTCGCCTTCGGAGGCAGCAGCCTCTGAAAGCCAAGAATCGTTCTTTGGATCAGAAGATTCGTCAGTTGGAAGGTAAGGAGAGTGTTAGTGATCAGTGCAGTGTCCCCAGTGTTGTGGAGGGTGCGTCTGACCGGCTCCTTAGTGCCTCTAGGCCTAGACCTCTTCCAGACTCCCAGTTCCAGTGGAGTAGGAAAGTCGAAAGCCGCAGGAGGGCTAGGGAGAGCCCCCACCGGTCAGGCGTCCCCTCGGCAGATCCTGAAGTACGCTCCCAGGCTGCCTCGGATCGCTACAAGAAGGAGCTCCTACGCCAGTGCTTCTCCTCTTCGTCGTCTCCCTCTCCGAAGAGAGGTTGGAACTCCCCGGATGCGTCGCGCCCGTTGAAGAGGGCTTGGAAGGCTCCCTGCAGTCCTTGGCTTCTAGTCCGGAGGTTTTCCCGGAAGAATCGTCGGTGGAGGCGAAGAAACCCAAGAAATCCTGTGATCGTTCTTCTTCTCGCGCTCCGCGCTCGGCGCCTGCTTCCGAGGAAGAACAAGAAGATTCTCCTACGAGAGTACTCGCGGGACTTCAAGCTCAGAAACACGGCGCTAGCAGAACCTCTCTAGCAGTTAGATCACGTAGGAAGAAGGACGTTTCTCTTCCGATCAAGAGATCTAGGCGCCGCTCTTCAGAGGATCGTTCTCCTTCATATGGGGAGGTTTCGTATGAAGGTGGGGCTCTGCGTGAGCGCCCTCGCTCGCCTGGCTCTCTTTCGATTTCAAGGCGCCAAACATCGGTAGGACGCTCTATGGAGAAAGAAGTTTTTTCTCCAGATGGATTCCCGCTTCCGGTAAGCGCACTGCACCTGCTCATCACGCGATTTCTTCAACTCCCTCGCGTGAGACTTCTCCTCAGCAGCCTCAAGATTCTAGAAGGCGCCCTTATACAAGTAGGCGTTCTTCTTCCAGATGTCACTCTCCTCGAGTGTCGGATCGTGGCTTCTCTCCTGACAGGCATCTAGAGTCTGGTAGGAGTCGTGTGCATGATAGACGGCCTACTGTTAGCCGCTCCCCGCAAGGTAGGCGCCAAGAGCCTACTGCACATGGATCTCCTAGTAGGCGCTCGTCTCTTTTAAGGCGTCATACTCCTGCTTATTCTCCTGAGGGGCAGACAACAAGAGTCTTTCAAGCGCCCTTCTCCGTGTAGGCGCTCTCCCGCTTCTAGGCGCACTTCTCCTGACCGTTTTGTCCCCTCTTGGTAGGCACCAGGAATCCCGGAAGCGCCCTTCTCCAAGTAGGCGCTCGTTAGTTTTTGAAGCGCCCTTTCCCTTTTCTCCTGAATGTTACCCTCTTGTTAGACCGTCAAGAGTCTCGCAAGCAGCCTTTCTCCTAGTAGGCGCATTTCGCCTTCCAGTCGAACTTCTGTTATCGTACGCAACTGGACAGGTATGGAGAGCCGCGCAAGCGCTCTGCTCTCGATAGGCGCTCTTCTCCTGGCAGCCGCTCGCCTCAGGATAGGCACATAGAGTATAGTAGGCGCTCGCCTCCTCGTAAGCGCCCTGTGGATGTTTCCGAGGATTCTCGGAGTAGGAGCCCTACCTCTCCTTCCCTTCGGCTGAGATTCCGTATACCTCGTAAGAGGGAGTCTCATCGTAGACTTCCCAGATCTTCTCATCGTTCTCCAGTGGATGTGAACTCTTCTAAGAGAGGGCGTTCTCCAACCTCTCGCTCACTCCTGCTAGGATCCCTTCGTCACCTAAGGATCTTCCGCTCGCCTCGACAAGACGTCCTAGAAGGTTCGGATGAGGAACCGAACACTTCTGCTGCTGTCTCTTCTTACAAGAAGCTTACAGAGCTACTTTTACAAGTTTTTGGGGATTCCCTTACGCCTACGGCTCCTCCTTCTCCTCACTCACTTTTTTCAACGGCGAAGACAGCGAAGAGTTCTTCTTGGTGAGGATGAAGCCAACTCTTTTCTATGAAGAAGGCACTGAGGAGTTTTGGTTCCTGGATGGCTTCCAAAGAAGAAGCGGGGAAAACGATGTTCGCTTTTCCTCCTTCGAAGTTATCAGGACGCGCTGGTTTCTGGTACGAAACAGGAGAGCCCTTAGGATTGGGTCTATACCGTCTTCGGCTGATTCGGATTTTTCGGCGCTGGTAGATTCGACAAGGAGAACTGCCCTTAACTCTGCTAAGACGACTTGGTGGCAATGAATGAATTGGATCATTTGCTCAAAGGTATGTTTAGAGTGCTAGAAGTATTTAACTTCCTTGATTGGTCGTTGGGAGTCCTAGCCAAGAAAATTGAAGTGCCAGAGTCAATTTCGCCAGAAGATCTTATGTGTGTGTGTCTTGTATGGACAAGTCGGTAAGAGACGGAGCGAGTGAAATCGCCTCCCTTTATGGGGCCGGGATCGTGAAGAAGAGGTCGGTTTATTGTTCCTTCTTAACGAAGTCGGTCTCCCATGCTCAGAGGTCTTCTTTGCTGTTGCTCCTCTGTCTACTCAGTTGTTCCCGAAACATCGAGTGCAGGACATTTCGAGGTCACTTTTCGGCCAAAGCCACCAGGACCTTTTGGCACAGTCGGCAAGAAAAACCTCGCCCTTCCTTCCCTACCAAGGCTAAGAAGGTGAAAAGGCAAGTGTTCGAGAACCCTTTCGAGGGGCATCTTCATCAAGAACCTCTACGTTTTTTAGAGGTCGTAGACCTTCAAGAAGGGGTAAGACTTTCGCCAAGTCTGTTAAAGCCCCCAAATAACTTGCAAGTCTCTTCAAACAACGGTGGGCGCCAGACTCTTAGAGTTTGCAGAAGTCTGGGCCCAAAAAGGGGCGGATCCTTGGACCCTTTTCTATTTTGAGGAGAGGTTACCTCATCCCTTTCGTCGAAAAGACCTCCTTGACGACCTCCCAAGGGAACTGATGGCCAGGTAGAGAACCCCATCATGAATCAAGCTCTCCATCTAGCAGTAGATCAGATGCTGGAGAAGGGGGCTATCGAACTAGTGACAGACCATCATTCATCGGGCTTCTACAACCGCCTTTTCCTAGTTCCGAAGTCCTCAGGGGGATGGAGACCGGTGTTGGATGTAAGCGCCCTGAACTTCTTCGTAGAAAAGAAGAAGTTCACGATGGAAAAGCCGCCTTCATCAGTGCTGGCAGCACTTCGTCCAGGGGACTGGATGGTTTCCTTGGATTTACAGGACGCTTACTTCCACGTACCGATCCATCCTTCCTCGAGGAAGTTTCTCAGATTCATGATGGGGGGGAAAATTTTTTCAGTTCAGGGCTCGTGTTTTCGGCCTCTCGACGGCCCCTCAAGTTTCACGGGGATTTTGAGGAATGTGGCTCAATGGCTTCATTTGAAAGGGGTGTGAGGATATCCATGTACCTCGACGATTGGCTAATAAGGGCCAATTCAGAAGACGTGTTTTTTCGTTGTTTGAAGGACTTACAAGTAACTTTAGAATTGACGAAGGCTTTGGGACTTCTCGTCAATTTCAAGAAGTCATCATAATTCCCGAGCAAGAGTGTGTGTATCTCGGGATACAGATGAACTCTCTGAGTTTTCGGGCTTTTCCCTCGCAGGAAAGGATTAGTCCCGAGGATTCGAGAGAGTAACAACCTTCTTAGGGAAAGAAGTATGCACAGTGAGGGAGTGGATGAGTCTGCTGGGGACGCTCTCCTCTCTGGAGCAATTCTCGTTTCCCTAGGAAGGTTGCACCTGAGACCGCTCCAATTCTTTCTTCATCGGAATTGGAGTCGTCGTTCTCAGGATTTGACGTTCTCCCTGTCGTTATCCCAGGACATCAAGAAACATCTCTTATGGTGGACAGATCCCAACCTCTTTGCGAAGGGACTGTCTCTTCAATCACAGACCCCCAACCTGGTGTTGTTCTCCGACGCGTCGGACATGGGGTGGGGTGCAACTCTGGGAACCAGCGCAAGTGTCAGGTACCTGGGTGGGGGACCAGGTAGCCTGGCACATCAACAGAAAGGAGTTGATGGCTGTGTGGCTGGCTCTGAAGGCTTTCGAGCCCAAGTCCAGAAGATTCGGTAGTGCAGGTCAACGCGGACAACACTACAGCTCTGGCATACAATCAGGAAACAGGGGGGGACGCATTCCTTCTCCCTGTACGAGACAGCAAGGGACCTTCTTCTGTGGGCAGAAGAAAGAGGAATCAAGCTTCTCACCAGGTTCGTGCAGGGAGAAAGGAATGTAGAGCAGATCTCCTCAGCAGGAAAGATCAGGTCCTTCCCACAGAGTGGACCCTTCATCTGGATGTATGCCAGAGCCTGTGGAAGTTATGGGGCAGGCCACACATAGACCTCTTTGCCACGTCAAAGAAACAAGAGGCTGGATCCTTACTGCTCTCCGATATCAGATCCAGAGGACAGTAGCAATAGATGCTCTTCTTCTAGACTGGAACGGACTCGACGTCTACGCGTTTCCCCCCTTCAAGATCCTGGGGGCTAACCATCAAGAAAGTTCGTAGAGTCCGATTCAACGAGAATGACCTTAATCCGCTCCCTTTTGGCCGGCCCAAGAATGGTTCACAGAGGTACTGGAATGGTTGGTGGACCTTCCAAGATCGCTCCCGCTAAGGAGCGATCTACTCAGACAACCCTAACATTCCACTTCGGACAGGTACCACAAAAATCTCCTCGCTCTCAGTCTGACTGGTTTTCAGACTGTCCAAAGTTTGGTCAGAGCGAAAGGCTTTTCAGCAACAGCTGCTCAAAGCAATCGCAAGAGCGAGGAGACCTTCCACCTTGCGTGTATACCAGTCAAAGTGGGATGCTTCTTAGACGTTGGTGCAAGAGGAAGAACATTTCCTCTTCCAGTACCTCTGTGACCCAAATTGCGGATTTCCTTATTTTTCCTCAAAAGAAGAATGTCATCTGGTTGTGTCAACTATTAAGGGATACCGCAGTATGTTGGCGGCGGTATTTGGCGGCATAGAGGCTTAAATATATCCGATGATAAGGACTGCTCGATCTTATTAGATCATTTGAAACCATTAAGCGTCCTCATGTAGTACCGAACTGGAATCTAGACGTAGTCCTACACAATTCCTTGGATCGTCTAGATTCGAACCTCCTGGCTTAGCCTCTTTCAAGGATTTGACGAAGAAGGCTATCTTCCTTTTGGCCCTAGCTACAGCTAAGAGAGTGAGTGAGCTCCAAGCTATTGAGGGCAATGTAGGGTTTAAGGAAGATTCTATGGTGTTCGTTTCGTTCTTCCAAGTTTCCTTGCAAAGAATGAAAACCCATCACGCCCTTGGCCCAGGAGCTTTGAAGTTTCGTAGTTTAGATCTTTTCTAGTAGGGGAAGAGCCTGAAAGAACTCTTTGCCCTATGAGAATTATGAAGTATTTCCTTAAGAGGAAGGAACAACTTAAGGCTAATCAAGATGTGCTTTGGTGCTCCGTAAAGGACCCCACCACTCGGCCCATGTCGAAGAATGCTCTTTCCTTTTTCTGAGAAGCCTTATTACAGAGGCACATGTTTGCCTGTAAGGAAGATCATTTTAGACTACTGAAAGTGAAAGCTCACGAGGTGAGAGCCATCGCAACTTCGCTTGCATTCAGAAAAAAATATGTCTTTGCAGAACTTGATGGAGGCGACTTTTTGGAGATGCCAATCGGTTTTCGCAAACCACTACCTACGTGATGTAAAAATCACATATGATAAACTGCTTCGCCTGGGAGGGGTCCTTTTCGTATCGGCGGATTCGGTGCTGGGGCAGGGAGCTGAAACTTATCCTGTGTAAGTTTTTTATATGTTACCCTATATTTTATATTGTTGTTTTTTGGTTGGTCTGAAAGAGGTTGCAGGAGGCACCTCTTTTTGTCGTAATATTAACCCTTTGTATTTTGGTTAGGTGGTCTGGTGGGTTTTGGCTCCTTGCAGAGGTAGTGGTAAGGATCTGTTAGGTAAGCGGACAAGGTCCCTCTAAAACAGCATCCGACTTGGATTCTACCACAATAGGGGATCACATATCCCAGTGGTAGATCCGAGAGTCTTTCAGCATCAGGTCACGTCCTAGTCTGTAGCTCTCCAGGCAATGCAGACTCAGAGATAGTATCTATGAAGTCTTCATCCTGAAAAGGTGAGAACCAAGGTTTTTATATCCTACAACATTAGTTGTTTCCCGGTCTTACCTGTAGTTATTGAGCTGTCTCTTACCCTCCACCAAGGGTGCCAATCAGCTAAGTATATATCTGTCAGGGAAGTTCATGTACAAAAATGATATTGTTAAACTACAATAAAGTTTTTGTACTACTTGTTACTGGCAGATATATACGATTAATGGCCCACCCAGCCTCCCCTCAGGAGACAGGTGGAAGAGAAAAATCTGACAAGCTACGGGAGTGGTTGTACATCCGCCACCCATGGCGGCGGGTAAGGTAGACCACCTGACCTACCTGTCGCGTGTGCCGCGAGATTTGAAATTCTGTCGGGAACGTCGGAGACTATAGCTAAGTATATATCTGCCAGGTAAGTATGTACAAAACTTTATTGTAGTTTAACAATATCATTTTTACACACCCACCATGAGGTGAAGATTTTGTGCTGTGTGTTTTCTCATTTTGTTGGGAGTAGGTATTAAACCCTGTCAGTGCTGTTACTATACAATACATGTTCTAAGTTAAGGCTTTGGAATTCATTATATTGTCACTAAGTTGGATTTGATGGTAATATCTGCAGTGGTGGAAACACTCAGTAGAGTAATTGTGTTTAACGGCTGTGTACTGCAACAATTTTTTCCAGTAGTATTATTTCCATTAGATAATTTTTCACCATGCCTTTATGCAGCTGCCCTGGCCTCTTGATTAGGATTTGTGGCTATTCTGTGTCAAGTTGTGATAGCAACCCTCATCACTTGTGTAGTACGTATTTGTGAGGGTCAAGTACATTCTCCTACCCTTACTTGTTCCATTTGCCAGTGTTGGTCTCCAATTCAGTGAGACTTTTACCTCAGTAGTAAGAGATGAAAAATAAAGAGGCCTAAGTTTTCCACAGGTGGCATTAGCTTTCATTGGCTTCAGATTTATTTATTATTTTTTTTTTTACCAGACTGCTTAATCTTGGAGTCCTGCATTATACAGTACCTCTGGTCTAATGATACTTCCCCCCGCTGATGGATTTGGGCTTCATTTCAGCCAGGAAGTGGAAGCATGTGGTGGTCATCGAGTGTCATTACAGAAAGTTGATTCCACACAGCAGTTTTGTAACACAGTTGCTTCAGTTGACATCAGCAACTGTTTTATCTTTAAAGGTTTCCAGCACAAGCATCAGGGGAATTCTTTATAGATCTCCAGCAGTGGCAAATTCAACACCATCCCATTGTAAGGGTGTGTCTAATACCACTAGCTTGAAAGATGATTCATTTTACGAACACATTATGCTAGGTTGGACCACCCATCCCATAGCGTCTCATAGCTATCCTGTCAGATATCTATTGTGTCCTGCATTTAATCAGCCCTATTTTCAGAGGTCTCACTGGAACCTTAAGATGCTCAGCTTTTACACTTAATATTTTCAACCAAAGCTTCATGAGGAGAGGCTTCTTTGCAGCTGAAATTGTTGCCAGACCCAGTAAGAGATCAAAGTGGTAGCCTACACAAGAATTCAGGGTTTTTACCATTGGCCATGGTGGAACCAGTTAAACATGCCCCAACCTGTATTGAGTAATAGGTCTTCCTCTTTTTTTTTTCTAGGATTGGAGAGTCTGAGGATTTTTTAAAACAGATAGACAGGCTATGAAAGAGTATTGGGTTAGTGTAAAAAGAAGGAATTTGTTTTTGAAATGGTTAATTTTCTTTAACCTTTGTTTGTTGTAGTGTGGATCATCACTGACAATAAATCTGGTTGTGTAATAACTATTAGGTAAGCTCCTCCCATGCTTGCCTTTGTCAGCTGTTCATTGGTTCAGTGGCAGCTTTTTCCCCTATTGGAATTGAATTCCAGAATTCACTTCCATATGTTGATCTTGAATCTCATAACCTTTCTTCATCATTTCCATTATAATAAACTTTCCCATTATTTGGTCAGTCATTAAGCTTGTCCTCAACTCATACATAAAATGAAGTTGGTACTCTTCTGTAAACTAAAAGTTTGTTACTTTACACCGTTTGCATATTTATGGTTATCCTTGAATCATATTTAATGTTTTTATTCAAGTGTCTTACCAAGCAGTTATATATATAGCTGTAGGTTCCCTACTGCAGCAGACCAAAATTCAAACTTTTGCGCTGGCACCGCCATTGCCAGTATAGGTAACAGATAACCACCCACTTCTGGTACTCTGGTATGACAACATCATACCTCTCAATTCAATTTCTGTCGGCTCCTGTTTAACATCAGTGGTTTTACGCTGACTTCCTTGTCATCTTTTGATGGTTTTTTCACTTTCCTGTGATTAGGTGACACACTACTTTGTTGTGGCTTTGTTTTTCATTTAGCCTAGCGCTTTTGAATAATTTTTGCAGCCAGCTTTTCAAAATATGTCCGATTCTAGTTCATCTGGGGTCAGGTGCTTCCATCAGAAGGGACATTAGATTCAAGAGTATGCCTCAACCTGTGGAAAACTTGGGGGTGACCATTGATATATCATTTTGCCATGTGCAAGAACAATCATCTCCAAATGTTCTGCTCCCAAGTCCCAGATCCCCTGGCTTGTTCAGTGGATGTGATACTGTTGGACTGGTCGGGGCTGGACGCTTATGCCTTCCCTCCTTTTGGGATGATCAGGGAGGTCATCAACAAAGTCAAGTTATCAAAATTTTTATCTGAAATCTGTTGCTCCATTCTGGCTGGAGAAGGAGTGGTTCCCAGACATTCTTCACATGTTGATAGAATCCTTCCTCAAAAGAAGTTGCTGCTTAGATAGCCCTATTTCCATCATTACCATCAAAGGTTGTCTGCTCTGGCCCTAACGGGCTTCAGATTGTCAGGAGCTTCTTCAGAGCTAAGGCTTTTTGTGCAGAGCTGTAGAAACTGTTGCACAATGCAGACGCACTTCTTCTGGCAAGCTGTACCAGGCCAAGTGGAACATCTTCTGAAGATGGTACAAACAAGCTAAAGTCTCTTCTTCTGAGACCTTTTTAAGTCAAATAGAAGACTTCCTTCTTTATTCAAGGTCCATGAGAAAGCTGTCTCCCTCAGCTGTTATGGGATATCGAGCCATGCTCAACCCTTTAAGCACAACAGTGATTTGTCAGACCTAATTCAGAATTTCAAGAGCTCAAAAGTTCCAAAGGACTGTGACTGTGTAGCTTGGAATTTGGATGTTGTCCTGAATTGCCTTTCTGACACTCCTTATGAGCCTCTTCATTCGACTTCATTGAGGAATTTAATGAAGATGTGATTTTTAATAGCCCTAGCGTCTGTGAAGCATGTGAGCAAAATTCACACTATAGACAAAAGAGTGGGATTTGCTCAGGGAGATGCAATCTGTTCTGTGGCTCTTCAATTTTTCACTAAGGACAAGAATCCATCGGATCCCTGGCCTCGCTCTTTCGTCCTGAAGAACCTTATGGACACTCGGACCTGAAGAGGAGGAGAGACTTCTCTACCCTGTAAGAGCTTTAAGGTATTACCTTCACAGAACAGAGGAAATAAAAGAACCTTCATCACATCTGTGGTGTTCGGTTAAGAATCTATCTCGCCCCTTGTCAAAGAATGCTCTTTCTTACTTTTTTGGATCTGTGATAATTGAGGCCCACTCTCAAGTCTAAGAAGAATCTTTTCTGCTTTTCAAAGTGAAAGCACACAAAGTGGGAGTTGTTGCCACTTCACTTGCTTTTTGCCATAACCTCTTTGATGTCTATCCTGTTTTCAGCATACTGGAGATCAAAGTCAGTATTTGCAACTCATTACTTGAAGGAAGTAGAGATAGTGTTTGAAAATTGTAGTACTCTCAGATCTTCACCTGTTGCTGGCATAGTATTGGGAGAGGCAACATAGGGGGTTATCTGTCCCTCTTAATTTTTTGCTATGTATCAAGATTCTTTGAGTCCTTGGGAAGTGTGGGAGTACTTGGTACCTGGAGTGCCCTTCTGTCATTTTTTAGCATAGTGCGTATTGGTTTGTATAACTTGGTGTAGGTGACTTGTTATTGTTGGTTGCTTTTTCATTTGGTTTTTGCCAAGGACAAGGGCATTATTAATTTGTGGTTCCTTGTTTAGTCAGTGGTAGAGCCCATGACTTCAAGGAACATCCCACTACTGTAGAGGCAACCCATGTTCTTGCTACCATTCTCTCTACTAAGTAAGACGAGCACTAACCAGAGGTTGTACGTACTTACCTGCAGCAGCTCACTTACAAGGTAAGGTATGACAAGCATATGTTCTTTGCTATGACACATTGCCTTTTTGAGAATTCCTTATATTTTCATGAGGCATTATCTCCACATCCCTCCACCTTTCAATATGTAATCAGCTATATAATTGCTTGGTAAGACACTTGAATAAAAATTTATTTTTATAATAAAAGCAAGTCTTATTTAATACTTACCAAGCAGTTATATAATTGGAGCCCTGTCACCTACACTGGCAATGGCAAAATTTTGAATTTTGCTCTGCTGCCATAGGGAACCTACAGTTGTATAATTGCTTGGTAAGTATTAAATAAAACTTGCTTTTATTATAAAAATACTTTTTTATGTGAATATTATTATGTACATTTTTGTTGTGGATGATGTACATTCAGTGTTTCTTTTTCAGAGGTAAACAATATGAGTAGTGAAGGGATCACAGCCCTGGTCCTTGGGGCTACTGGTGAGGTGGGAAAGTCTCTTGTGCAGGAATTACTTAAGAATGCAGCATTTTCCAGAATCATTGTTGTTGGCAGACGGAAATTAGACCTTGAAGATGAAAAAGTGGAAAACAGGATCGTAGATTTTGAAAAACTTGATGAACACAAGGAAGCATTTCAGGATGCTCAGGTAATTTTGATTTTTAACTACTTAAGTTCAAGAACAGGAAGAAAACCTGAAAAAATCAAATTGGACTACCATATTATGTACTGATTTATCCATATATAATTCTGAACTGATTTATTATTCAACATTTATTTATGGTTTGTTTTCCCATATACCACACGAAATTAGCAACATACTTTAAAGAATACATACTAATAGTATTGGTACAGTGGTACCTCGACATACGAAATTAATCCGTTCCGAGGCAGCCTTCGTAACCTGAGCTTTTCGTATCTTGAACCGCATTTTACATGTAAATTGCCTAATTCGTTCCAAGCCCTACAAAAACACCCCAGTAAATTTTATAATAAAGCTAAATTGAGCAATAAACAATGAAATACAACAATTTGGACCATTCAGTACTTAACTTGATACGTAGTACTAATATGCACCTGTAAATAAAGTGTATTAGTGTACATGGTATACAAGAAATACTGTACGTACGTATGTAGTAAAATGTGGAACCTTACCTTTCGAGTGAGGTTATCTCCGAAAGTGGCGACGAGGAGGAGGACAAACGGCAGAATATTTGTTACGTAGTACATACACTTATCTTAACGAAACACATTAAAAATGTCAGGATACATAAACTAAACTTTACAAAACACATTAACAAAATCGTAACCCTTACTTTACAAAAAACTTAAAATTAAATTTTTTATTTTTTTATTTTTTATTTTTACATTTTTTAAAATTTTTATACTTTACATTTTTACAAAATCAATTTCTTCGCCACCGAATGGATGCCAGTCCGTTTACGGAATTTATCAAGCCACCCCCGAGAAGCCTTGAAGTCTGGGGTTGCCATCGATGTCCCTTCTCCTCCGTGGTCTTTGGCCTGGGCAATCAAATCGCCGAAAATAGCGCTGGCCTTCTGGCAGATTGCTGTCTCGGTTATCGTATCGCCAGCGATTTCTTTGTCCTCAATCCATAGAAGAAGCAGCCTCTCCATCTCATCATGCACGTGGCTCCTCTTGTCGACGGATTTCAGCCATATTCCTTAGCGATCACGCTCAACTGCATGCCAGCTTCATACTTTTTTATTATCTCCATTTTTGTCTGCATAGAAAGCATCCTCTTCTTTCCGTGAACTTCAGCAACTTTCTTGGGACCCATGACTATACTGTACATAATTAAGTTATGTAGTATACTAATTAAGTTCTCACACAGCATGATGAAGTAGTACAACAAAATCGCTAGCATGAATTTACGTTAACAAACTAAATCGTATATGTGAACGAACAAATTCCACGTGCGTACGATAACGCTGGTGCGAAGCAATGGCTGAAGAAGAACGCCTTTACGTAGAGCACGATGGGAGAGATGGTGACCAATAGGAGAGCAGGATCTTATGGCGGTAACTAGCATCAGGAACCAATGGGAGAGCGGGAGGATGGTGGCGAGTCTACCTCAGTTTGGCGGCGGCTGCGAGTTTTTTTAAAATTATTATCGGTGGTCCCCGGGTGAATCTCGGACTTTACAGCAACAACCTTTCGTATCATGAACTATTTTTGTATGTAGAGCCAAAAAAATCTTCATATTTGCTTTCGTAACTCGAATTTTTCGTAAGTTGAGCCTTTCGTATGTCGAGGTACCACTGTAGTAAATATATTGAATTTTTTTATTTTTTTTTTTGTCTTTACATACTATACTAATGTTGATTATGTATATTCGTACAGTATAACAGCAGACTACAAGACAGTACACTGTATAAATACATTTATCATTACATACAGGTTTTACAGTTCATAGTATGGAGGAGTTATGAAGTTCCATTTGACAACGTCTGTGAGAGAGAGAGAGAGAGAGAGAGAGAGAGAGAGAGAGAGAGAGAGAGAGAGAGAGAGAGAGAGAGAGGGTGTAATTGCTGTGTGGATAGTTAATGACTGAATTGGTTGTTGGTAGGTTCTGGGCTGTCTGCTGGTCCTGTTGATTGTTAGAGTTCTGTGTTTTGAGTGTTTTTGAGTCTAGTCTTTAGTCAGAACTGGTGATGTTCAGTAGTGTCGGCAGCGGTCTGTGAAGGATTTGAAGTCTGTTAAGTTTTTGTGTGATTGATTTGTTGTTTGCTTGTTGTTGAGTTAATGTATTTTTGCTTTGGAGTTGTTGTGCCTGTGCTGTTGTCTTTGTTGTTATTTTTTGGTGTAGTTAGTGGGTGTGTATGTTGCCTTTTGTGCTGTTTTTTTTGTGTTGGTTGTGTTGTTTGTGCAGTGGTCTTGGGTTGTGATTGTCCTTTTTTGTTGTTGTGTTGTTTGCTGTGTTGTTTTGTGGTTGTGTTCCTTGGTTGTTGTTGTTGAGTTGTTATTGAGTTGTGGTTGTTCTTTGGTGGTTGTTGGGTTGTGGTTCTTGGTTGTTGTTGTTGGTGGTGGTGGTGTTTATATCTCTGTGACCTCGACAGCGGACAGCACATGATAGCCCTGAGTAACTGGATTGATTGGTAAGTTCATGTGTTTTGTTTGTTCATACACGAAACAAACCTTCGGTCTTAACATTAGGATTTACTAGCGCCAAGCTGGAAACCGGTAGAATTAAAATTACACTTGTGAGATCCAGGGACTACAGTAATGGCATCTATACCAGGCCACGGGGCATGTATACCCAGAATGCCCACGGCTACCTGTGACCCATCAGTTATTTTCCTACCGCCTTTAAGATAAGACGTTGTTACTGTCTATCTCATTTAAAGCCGGTTTTTCAGTTTGCCCGTTCTTTATCCATTCATTTTTTTATTTTTCATTCCTTTTCTTTCTCCAAGTGTGATCAGTGTGTGGTTAAGAGTGTATACGTGGTATGATGGAGAATTTTGCCTCACATCGGGATCGTCTACCGCTTCGAAGAGGAGACAAAGGAAATGCCCAGGAGTCAGTGGCTTTCCATATTCTAGGTTCCTAACTTCGGTGTCGACGGATCCTCATCCAACGTGTAGTAGGTGCAGGGAAAACGTATGTACGGTTACTAATCCGTGTTCTGTTTGTCGCGGTTGGTTGGTGGAACAGTGGAAGAAGTTCTATGGGAAAGCCAATACAGTAATACTTTGGTTACGCAACCGATTAGTATACGAATTTTTTTTAACTTACGAAGTGACGACCTCATTCTGGAATACGAA
Organism: Macrobrachium nipponense; assembly: GCF_015104395.2. Classification (NCBI taxonomy): domain Eukaryota; kingdom Metazoa; phylum Arthropoda; class Malacostraca; order Decapoda; family Palaemonidae; genus Macrobrachium; species Macrobrachium nipponense. The sequence goes on from NC_087204.1 coordinate 96,058,171, forward strand.
TTTCGCTTGGATACGAATGCGCGAATTTCCATCATGGGAGGCCGCCTGATTTGTTTACATCGGATGAGCGTGGGATCTGCGAAACGCATTTTTTTCGGCCAAAACTTAACGCCTGCTTTGTTTACATCGGATGAGCGTGGATCTGCGAACGCATTTTTTTTCGGCCAAAAAAAAAAACTAACGAGGGTCACGTGACTTCCTCCTACGCATCCCTTGACCCTTGTTTTTAAACCATAACTCTTTCAATATCTCGCTGGCGGTAAGATTGAACGTATCTGTCCGTGATACGCTCTCAAATTTGCTTAGTGGATTTGCGACCGTGTTGTGTTTCCGTAATAGTGCTTATTACATTACTATTACCCAAATACTAAAGACCAATGGCAAATCCCAAGTAGGACGAAGGCAAGCAGCAAGAAGGAAAGCATAAGAAGAAGGAGATGATTACAGTCGAAATGGAGAAGGAAATTATCCAAATGCATGATAAAGGCGAGTGCGTGAAAGACATTGCAGCATTCTTCAAGCGGTCGCAATCAACGATCTGCACTATTTTGTTTTGAAGAAAAAGGAAGAAATTAAAGCCAGTAAAGCATCAAAGGTGTCACAGTATTGACGAACAACGGCCGTATATTCTCGACGATGTAGAAAATTTGCTCATAGAAAATATTTTTTTCAAAATTGTGAAACAACATAGTGTTGCGTAAGCGTAAAATTAGTGATGTACGTGAAGGTGCTCTCTAGAGAAAGAACCAGAAAGTCTTCCAGAAGTGTTCACGGAGGGGGATTTCCCCCCCAAGCCCTAACCCTCTCCTCCTCACCCTTCCCCTCCTCCCGTCTCCGTCAAGCCAGCAGCCACACTCGCCAAAGGTAAACAAGTTCAGGTTTTACTGTGCATGCATATTAAATCTAGTGTTTATATTTAATTTCATTCTTCAAATTTTATAATTTTATGTAATTCCTACACGAATTTTTTCAACCTTAGTGGAACAAAAATAAATGGAAAAATAATGAATTGAAATGGTTATTCATGTCGGGTGGAACGCATTATTTGCTTTTTATAACATTCTTATGGGAAAATCCATTTGGGTTACGAATTTTTTTTAGGTTACGAAAGCAGGTTCTGGAACGGATTAAATCGTAACCCAAGGTATTCCGTACAAAAGGAAGGGGTGACACCATCTTTGGATGACCAAACCTTACCGGCTTCTTTTGTATCGGTTAATAAACCAGGCTGCTCCATATGTTTCTCCACCTGCTTTTGAATTGTCTCATACCCCTTCGGTTTCTCCTAGCGGTTTCTGTATCGAAACGTCAGAGGGGCCTTGGGTAATTTATGAATAATTTGCACTCTCCTTGTTCCCAGCAAGTAGAGGGGGAGATCCGCCATCTTTGTTCCAGGCTCCTGCTACTCAAGCACATAGGTTAGATGGTACGTGGTCAGCGCTAGGCCTACCAGGCGTACCAACCTTGGATGGTCTGCTTGCGCATTATATGACGTCACGGTTCCAGCAGGGTCCGGCAGCGCTGAATGTTCCTCATCCCCCGGGCTTGCATTTATGGGAATTAATGCCGCGGCTTCACCATCCCACTCAGTATTTACAGCGATGCAGAACGTGGGAGGTAGTTTGGCAGCAAACGTGCGGTTGTTTTTTCCAGCAGAAACTCTCAGTCTCCCTCCCCTACGGAGAGGATGACGTCACAACATACGTCACCACTCTGAGATGGCAGGCGTGATGACGTCACAGACCGATTCTCGGCCTTTTTTCGCTTTTTTGCACCCAGACGCTAATAACGCCTTCTGACCCGTCCTCCAAATGCAAACTGTAATGCCAGAAATTACAGGATATAGAGGAGAGAATGAATAACAAGAGAGACAAACAGAAAAAGTGTGATTCGCCCTTCTTCGTCTTCTTCCTCTAGTTCGGCGTCATCGCTAAGCTCCCCGAGATAAACGTCACGGCGAGCGCCAGTCAAAAAGCGGTTGGAGGAGGATTCGGGAGTCCTGGCTGGATCCTCGGGCCAAGAGGAGAAGAATCAATTCTTCCTCTTCTTCGGACCAAGACTGTCATTTCCAAGTCAGCAAGAAGGTCGGAAAATCAGTGGCTATTAAGCACAGGTTGGCAGACGAAAGCCGTTCGCAAGAGTCCGAACAAGCGAGAGAGGTGACGGCCGGCGAGCTAGCAGCCGAGGCGGAGTTGCCAGTTCGGATCGCAAAACTGCGATACCTCTGGTAAAATCGACGTTGGCGGCGAAAGGTGCAGCAGAGGGATGGAAGGCAGCTACCAGTTTCGCCGTAAGGCCGTTCAAAATACGTATGAAGGACGATAAGGCTCCTATTAAAGTACGAAAAATAGAGAGTTGGCAACCTCGGCGGATACGTTCGTGGAAGGCAGTGTCCGTCTGGATAGAAGGTCGAGGCCGGGCTCGCCGACGCTCGAAAACGATGCCAATGCTAATAGAGACGAACTTACCTCTGCCTTAAGGGAGCCTTCATCTTGGAGATCTAGACGAGATTCTCGCTCTAGATCCGTGTGAGCAGAGAAAGAGTGAGACGTTCTCGTTCCCACCCTGCTGACTATCCAGGATCGAGCCAACAGCGGCAGCAAAGATCAAAGAGACCGCGGCCGTAGGGGTGCAGGCGGCCGTGGAAGTTCCGGGCCGTCTGTCAGAAGATAGAGGCGAGACAACATCCCTCGTGACGGAGAGTGGTACACTAGAGCCGGAGGAAGGAGAACAAGCCAAGAGTTTCTCCCGGCCTCGTATGCAGAGGTATTGATTTGATTCGTCAATTCAATAGCCTTTCGGAGAAAGACAGAAACACCGGCCAGTATGCTTCCTCTGGAATTGACATGGCGTTTGGACTAAAGAGGGATACCAAGGTGTCCGTATGAATTGCCTTGTTCGAGTCATGCGGAATCGGTCTTGCAACACGTAAACGCAAAGATTGCAGGGAGGGATAATTCCTTAAGATCTAATAGATCATTAAATTTATTACCCCCTCCAATGATAAGCAAAGGAAATATTATACGACACGAAGGTCCCTTTGCTGTCTAGAACCAAATGAACCCTAATGTTGTAAGGTTAAGGCCTGGATTAACCTTGGATCAGGTTTTAAAATGGAGTGCCCTTCGATGACGTACCAAGAGGCCTGCTACGTTAGAAGCAACAGCTTCTTCTGTCTTCAGGACTGCTTCCTGGTTAGACCTTTGGTCAAACAGCAGTGGCGAAAATTGCATCCTCGGAAGCACAAGGAAAAAAGTAGTGGATGAACCATTGTTCATTAGATTACTACAGTCAGGGTCCAAGGCGATTGCGTACCTGACAAACGTAAGTGCCAATGTTTTGGGCAAATATCCTGCTAATGAGGAGAGATGCAGCATTGGCTAGACTAAGCCGCAAATGTGGATTTGGATTCCCTGTTAGCAATGAGGAATGGGGATATCTTGGAATCGCAACTACTGTTGCCAGAGGTCATACTGGAAGAGGCGATAGATAGAAGAAGGATGGACACTAAACGATAGGTTGTGCAACAGGCAGTTAGGAAAACAAACGTCTAACAGTCAAAACTACTCCTTTGGAGGGAAGACAACAGCAGATGTCTCGAAAGAAGACAGTGAGACATAGCATCCCAAAATAATAGAGTCACAAGACCCTCTTCCCCAAAGAGGATAACTCATCGGCCCTTTCACAATAGAAACAAACAGAGGAAGGGGCAATAGGGGAAGAGGGAGAGGCTCAAGAGATAGGATGGGCGCCTCCATACACTCGGCCACACCAGTGGGGGGTTTGCCCTGGCAAATCACTGGAAGGTGTGGCAGGAACTAGGGGCAGAGCAGTGGGTGGTGGATGTTCTCAGGATCGGGTATTTGATTCCGTTCGAGGTAACCCGCCCCTGACAGATCAACCATTACCCCACGTCACTTATGCCACAAATCTCAGAAGGCCCACTATTCTGCAGGACGAAGTTGAAGAAGATGATGGAAAAAAATGGAGCTGTGCAACAAGTATGCAGTCCACAAAAGGCTTCTACAGCAGGATTTCCTGGTACCCAAAGCAAACGGGGAGTGGAGGACAGTAATAGACCTATGTCAACGCTGAATCTGTTTATAAGGAAACCAGTTTCAAGATGGAAACTCCGAAAACGGTTCTACAAGCAGTCCCAGAATCGGAGACTTTATGCTGACAGTCGATACTAAAGGAACGCATACTTTCAGATACCAGTCCATCAGTCTTCAAGGAAATTTCTCCGCTTCAGTCTTTGCAGGGTAAAGCTTTCGAATTCAAGGTCCTGTGCTTCGGATTGACAACGCTCCTCAAGTTTTTACAAGAGTGTTCACCTCGTGTCGGCGTGGGGCGCATGCTCAGGGATCAGGGACATAATAAAGATATCTGACGATTGGCTGTGATAGCAAAGTCCAGGGAGAAATTACTCAGGGACAGGGCGGCCCTCCTGCAGCTTTGTCACAGACCTAGGTATTGTGGTGAATCAGCAGAAGTCGCAGCTGGATCCAAGTCAACGTTTGGAATATCTGGTGAATGGTGATAGACACAATATGGAGGAGTAATTTTAGTTTATATTTGACAACATTCTCAAAGGTTGTGTGAGAGAGAGAGATAGAGAGATTGGTGGAAGAATGAATGGGAGTGGTTAGATTGGCGGTCGGAAGCATGTCTGTTGTGGCGCTCTGTAGGTAGTCAATGGAAGTCTGTTACGAGAGTTTGTAAACAGTGAGGCGTCTGGTCAAGTCAGTGTTGGTTTTGGCAGCAGTTTTTCCTTTGGTGTGTCGTTGTTTGGGTGTTATTTGATAGATTTGGGGTTGTGAAGTTGTTGTGCGTGTGTCTGTCTGGTTGTGGGTGAGTTAAGAAGGTTGGTGGTGCATTTTCGGTGTCTGTTAGTGGTGGTTGGGGCAGGGTTGGTTTTGGCGGGTTGTTTGTTACTGCTGTAAGTCGTGTGGTGTCGTGTTTTTTCAGGCGGTTGGTGGTGTTCATCTGCATTTAGTCGTTGGGTTATTGAAGTTTTTGTGGGGTGTGGGTGTGGTGGGTTGATTTGTGTTTGGTTGTCGGCGGTGGTTGTGTGTTGGCTACCCTCTAGCCTATATCCAGTGACGACAGCACAGCCTAGTCCTAGGTATCAGAAGCCAGCGGTGAGTACCTGTTTTGTGTTTTTTGTTCGGTATGTAGGTATTGGGGCAATTGTCCTGCTGTGTTTTTTTTAGTGTTAAGTGGAAAGTGTGATTGAGGGTGGGTTTGATAGCCAGACAGGTTAATTTGTTCATGAAACTTACCTGTCAGATATATATATAGCTGTATTCTCCGACGTCCGACAGAATTTCAAAACTCCAGCACACGCAGTGGGCGGCCAGGTGGTTAGTACCCATTCCCGCCGCTGGGAGGCGGATATCAGGAATCATTCCCATTTTCTATTCAGATTTTTCTCTGTCGCCGGTCGGTAAACAACTGTTACAGACCTCCGCCTAGGATTTTGAAAACTTCTTGTGCTAACTTGAGTATTTCTGATTGACTTTTGGTTTTGATTTGGCTTGTTGGCTTGGCATACGTGATAGTGGATTTGTTTTGTTTTGAATTTGGCTTTGACTTTTCTTTGATTACGATGTCTGGATCTAGCGCTGCTAGCTTCAGGGTGTGTAAGGTGCATGAATGTAAGGTGAGGTTGCCGAAAGCTTCGGTAGACCTCATTCAGTGTGCTCGAAATGTCGTGTCATGTATGTATATGGAATGATAGATGCATCGAGTGTGAGCAATTGACTGAAATTGAATGGAAGGCATATGATTCTTACGTGAAAAAGCTTGAGCGTGATAGAATCAGGAGGTCTTCCTCTAGGAGCGCTTCTGTGAGTAGAAGTCAAGGTAGAATTGTATCTCCATTAAATCCTCCTGTAGATGTAATTCAACCAGATCCTGTTGTATTGCCTCCGAACAATCAGGAAGTGTCGGAGAAGGAAGGAAGCGGTATTAGTTACGATCATGGAGTCGATTCGTGCCTTAGAATCTAAAGTGATTGCTCTACAGTCAAATGTGAATTGTTGATAAAAGTGTTATGCATCTAGTGTAGTGGAAGGGGTGTCAGATCTTCCCATAATGCCTCTAGCCTAGGCCCCTGCCGGACTCCCAGGCCTTAGGGAGAGGGCAAGCCGAAAGCCGAAGGAGGGTTACGGGATCTGATGACCTGGTCTGACGTCCCTTCGGCAGAAACTGAGGACGAATCTCAGGCTGCCGGTGTTCGTGCACGGGCACGAATACTTAAAGAGTGCTTCTCTTCTTCCGAGACCTTCCTCTCCTCGCCGAGGTTGGGACGCTCGGAAGACCTCTCAAGGGGAGAGCGGCAGGGGCGCAAGTTGTCGCACAAGCGGCCGTCGCTCTTGTCGCCCTCTTAGAGAGGTTTCAGAGAAGAGGACGCTTCACGTCCTTCTGATCGTTATGTAGATTCGTCACCTGAAGATTTTGAAGCTTTTCCGCCACAGAAAAGGAACAAGGCTTCATCAGGGGAGGACTCTTTCGAGCGTCCAAGTCGCTCTAAGCTTGTTCCTGAGTTGAAGGAAAGGGCATCCCCTCGCCCATCTTCCTCGCACAGGATGAGTCCTTCTCCTGATCGAGAACTTTCCCCTTCAAGGAAAATGCTTTTGGGAAATGCAGAGACAGTTAGCCTCCTTTTTTTGTTTTTGAGAGAAAGGAGGCAGAAACTAGTCATAGAAGGAAGGATAGGTGGCTGCCTATTAAGAGAACTAGGCAGTCCCCTGCTCCTACTCCGCGTTTTTCGGCCTTTGAGTCTACTTCTAGTAGCCGACGCATTAGAGAACGTGATTATGTTCCTCATGAAAGTGGGCGTCTAGGAGAGACGAATTTGACAGAGACGTGAGTTGTCGCACAAGCGGCCAGCGTCTTTTGTCAAAAGGCCGAGAACGCTCAAGAATCAAGATCGGAACGTCAAGCTTTGCATGTTGATGATCACGCTCGGCGTCTTGAACAACGAAGCGCTTACCAGACTCGAGAAGACGCTTTTCAAAGACGCGCGGATCGCTCGCCAAGACGCTCAACTGACGCTGTTCAGGACGCACGGCGTCCTACACATCAGGACGTTCAGCAAGACGCTCAAGCGGACGCTGTACAGGACGCACGGGCTGTCACATCATGACGCTCTTCAGGACGCACGGCGTTCTTCATATCAGGACGTTCTGCAGGACGTTTCTCAGAACGCACGGCACCTTGCATATCGGGACGCTTTCAAGGATGTTTCTCAGGTTAAAGTGTCGAAGTCATCGCGATCTTTGAAAGGCGCTGATGACCAAGAGAAGGATTCGTCTAGTGATCGCTGCCCTACTGATGATGACGAACCAAATGCGTCAGCGTCTTCAAACTATAAGACGTTGACGGATTTACTTAACGAAATTATTCCCAGATAATTTTCAAGCGCCAAGTCTTGCTCTCCACCTTCACAATTTGCTTCATCGAAGGCCAGGAAGGCCCCTGGCTTCGTTAAGATGGCCACTTCGCTCTCCGCGAAGAGGAGCGTTTAAGAGAGTCCAGGATTGGATGGATTCAAGGAAGGTTAAAGGGAAGACTTCGTTTGCACTTCCTCCTCTAGACTGAAAGGGAGAGCCGGGATCTGGTACGAGACAGGAGAAGAAGCAGGATTGAAGGCACCGTCCCTCTTCTCAAGAGATTTCGCCAATTTGGTGGACGCTCCAAGGAGATCTTATTTGTCATCGGCTAAGGTTTCCTGGACAATGACGGAGACGGATCATCACCTCAAGGGGTTATATAAGACGCTAGAGGTGTTTAACTTTTTAGATTGGTGCCTCGGGGCGCTGGATGTACAATCGAGGAGTCAAGACTCAATTTCGCTAGAAGAGCTTTCGAGTGTACTAGCTTGTATGGATAGAGCAGTAAGGGATGGCTCTGATGAGTTAGCATCTCATTTTGCTACAGGTCTGCTTAAAAAGAGAGCTCTCTATTGTAGCTTTACGGCGAAAGCAGTTTCTCCCGCTCAGAAGGCGGAGTTATTATTCGCCCCCTTCTCTACGCATTTGTTTCCGCAGTCCATGATTAAGGATCTGTCGGTAAATTTGCAAGAAAAAGCAACAAGGGACCTCTTGACTCAATCTTCAAGACGACCTACTCCTCAGGCTTCTACTTCAACAGCTCCAGCACCCAAGAAGAAATTTAAGCCCTTTCGTGGAGCACCTTCCTCTAGAGGTTCCTCGAGAGGAAGGGGGTCCTTCAGAGGTAAGATCTCTTCTACCAAGAAGGGAAAAGATTGACATTTCTGCCCTTCAGGCACCTGTAGGTGCGAGACTCACCTTATTTGCTCAGGCATGGAGGACGATAGGGGCGGACACCTGGACCCTAGATGTGATAGAGAGAGGATACAAGATCCCTTTCCTCTCTACGCCTCCTTTGAGCACGAAGCCGATAGACCTGTCGCCCGCATACCAGTCGAGAAGCAACAGATCTTACTCGACCTTCTAGATCAAATGTTGGAAAAGAAGGCAGTAGAGGAAGTTCTGATGCTGGATTCCCCAGGCTTCTACAACAGGTTATTCCTGGTTCCGAAGCAGTCTGGGGGATGGAGACCTGTCCTAGACGTCAGCAGACTGAACGTTTTTGTAAAGAAAGAAAAATTCAGGATGGAAACTTCTCAGTCTGTGCTAGGAGCCTTGAGACCAGGGGATTGGATGGTGTCATTGACCTTCAAGACGCTTATTTCCACGTCCCGATCCATCCCCAATCAAGGAAGTTCCTGAGGTTCGTCTTAAAGGACAGGTCTTCCAGTTCAGGGCTCTGTGCTTCGGGTCTGAGTACGGCGCCGATGGTTTTTTACTTTCCTCATGCGGAATGTGGCGAAATGGCTTCACCTATCGAAAAATAAGAGTCTCGCTCTGCCTGGACGACTGGCTAATCAAGTCGCCTTCGAAGTCAAGGTGCCTGGAGGACCTTCAGACGACATTACAGCTGACAAAGGCCCTGGGCCTTATAGTAAATTACGAAAAGTCCCATCTGATCCCCACGCAGTCCATCGTGTATCTGGGGATTCAGATGGATTCAGCGGCTTTTCAAGCTTTTCCATCAAAGGAACGTCAGCAGAGATGCTTAGAGAAAGTGTTAGCCTTCTTAGGGAAAGAAACATGCTCGGCGAAGGAATGGATGAGTCTGCTGGGAACCATTTCTTCGCTGGAGAAGTTTGTTTCCCTGGGGGAGGTTGCACCTCAGGCCACTCCAGTTTTTTATGGCAGAAACTGGAAACAGACAAGAATCTAGACTCGACTTTGATTATATCAAAAACGGTCAAGGATCATCTGAAGTGGTGGCAAGATCCGACCAAACTCTCGGAAGGGATGTCCCTCAAGCTTTTGAGCCCCGACCTAGTGTTGTTCTCAGACGCCTCCATGGTGGGCTGGGGAGCAACACTAGGAAAGGAGGAAGTGTCAGGCCTCTGGAGAGGGGAACAGAGGTCCTGGCACATAAACTTAAAAGAATTGGAGGCTATTCGGTTGGCCCTTCAGTTCTTCGAAGAACGATTGGTGAGCCGAGTTGTCCAGATCAACTCGACAACATTACGGCTCTCGCTTACACTAAAAATAAGCAGGGGGGGACACACTCTCGGTCACTGTCGTGATAGCGAGAGACATCCTTCTATGGCGAAGGCTCGAAACATAGTGATCCTGACAAGGTTCATTTCAGGAATTCAAAATGTGCGAGCGATCTTTTAAGCCGTCGACATCAGATGCTTCCCACAGAATGGACCCTACATCTAGAAGTCTGTCAAGAGCTATGGAAGTTGTGGGGACGCCCGCTAGTCGACCTCTTCGCAACCTCGGAAACGAAGAGGCTTCCGATTTATTGCTCTCCAGTACTCGACCCGGAAGCAATAGCGGTAGATGCCATCCTATGGGACTGGACGGGGATGGATGTGTACGCCTTTCCCCGTTCAAACTCTTAGGAGAGGTAACAAGGAAGTTTGCGGCGTCGCCAGGAGCGAGAATGACTCTGATCGCCCCTTTTGGCCCTCAAGCGATTGGTTCACGGAGGTCATGTCTCTTCTGGTAGACTTCCCGAGAACCCTGCCAGAGAGAGTCGATCTTCTCAAACAGCCCCACTTCGAGAGGTACCACGGAAACCTCTCCGCTCTGAGTCTGACTGCGTTCAGACTATCAAGAAGTTGGCCAGAGCGAGAGGTTTTTCAAGATCAGTGGCAGAGGCTATTGCCAGTGCGAGAAGAGCTTCCTCTCGAGCAGTTTTATCAGTCGAAGTGGACTGTCTTCAGGAGATGGTGTAGGAAGAGAGGTATTTTCCTCCTCCACGACCTCTGTGAACCAAATCGCTGAGTTTCTCCTGCATTTGAGAAATGTGGACAAATTAGCAGTGCCCACGATAAAAGGATATAAGAGCATGCTGTCAGCTGTCTTCCGCCACAGAGGATTAGATCTGACAAATGATAAAGATCTTCACGATCTTTTGAGATCGTTTGAGACAACCAAAGTACTACAACCAAAGGTTCCATCATGGAACCTTGATGTAGTTCTAAGATTCTTGATGTCGGCTCCCTTTGAACCTATGCATGCTGCCTCATTGAGAGACACTACTAGAAAGGCGATTTTTCTAACTGCTCTTGCTAAGGCAAAGAGAGTTAGTGAAATTCAAGCAATTAGTAAAGATGTGGTTTTTCAGAGGACACATGCAGTGTGCTCCTTGGATCCTAACTTCTTAGCGAAGAATGAGAACCCATCTAACCCCTGGCCAAAAACCTTGAAATCAAGGGTTAACAGAGTTCATCGGACAAGAGCCAGAGAGAGTCCTGTGCCCTGTCAGGCTCTCAAATTTTACATGCAAAAGACCAAAGATTGTCGGGGTCCTTCGGAGAACTTATGGTGTTCTGTTAAGAGACCCGACTTTCCTATGTCGAAGAATGCACTGGCATTCTTTTTGCGAAACACCATCACGGAGGCCCATGCGTCCGGCTCGGATGGTGATATGAAGCTTTTGAAAATAAAAGCCCATGAAGTGAGAGCGTTTGCGACTTCAATGGCATTTCGAAAGAATATGGCACTTAATGATATCATTAGCGCTACTTTTTGGCGAAGCAACTCTGTGTTTGCTTCACATTACCTTGCGGGATGTGAAGACGGCATATGAGAACTGCGAGTCGCTTGGACCATACATATCCGCAGAAATGGTGTTGGGGGCAGGGAGCAGCACAAATACTACCCTATAGAAAAGGGGATAGGTGTGCTTTTTAATTTTGGTGTTGGTTTCTGGTTGAAGGGTTGGTTGCTTGAGGCGCCTTCCCTTTCTTTAGCCTAGAAGTTATGGACTAACTTCGATAGGTTAGGTCAGGTGGTGGTTTTTTAGCTTCGTTTGCCCTCACAGTATGGTCAATATGGTCCTAGTCACATTGTGGTCACGCCCCCGTTGACAGATCATCTAGAGCGCACAAACTACACAGGTTGGCAACTCTAGTAAAGCAAAAGCAGACTTCGGTGACAGTAATCAAGAAGTCAGCTATGCTAACAGGTAAGGAATCAAGATGTCAATCATCTGCACTTGAGGTGTTTCCTAAATCCTTCTATTCTGTCCCTTCCCACCTCCAATGGTGGATTCAGCATATATATATCTGACAGGTAAGTTTCATGAACAAAATGTTATTGTTATGATACAATAAAGTTGTTCATACTTACCTGGCAGATATATATAATTAAGTACCCACCCACCTCCCCTCAGGGGACAGTGTATGAAAAATCTGAATAGAAAATGGGAATGATTCCTGATATCCGCCTCCCAGCGGCGGGAATGGGTACTAACCACCTGGCCGCCCACTGCGTGTGCCGGGAGTTTGAAATTCTGTCGGACGTCGGAGAATACAGCTATATATATATCTGCCAGGTAAGTATGAACAAACTTTATTGTATCATAACAATAACATGTTTATGTGGGGAGGTTACTTGTGTGATCCCGCCACATTATTTTTTTTTGGCGCCCGAACAGGGATGTTGGTGTGGCAGCTGCAGGACAATTGGTCTAGGCTAGTGTGTATGGAGTGGTGAGAAAGTTTGAGAGGAAGGATGAAGGTGAGTGCAGAGACGTGATGGAGGGCGAAAGGAGAGTGAGGTTGGCGGGGAAGAAGACAATTAGAATGGATAATGAGAGGTAAGGTAGATGAGGAGCTGAAGCGAGTTAGAGGATGAGATGTAAGGAGCAAAATGAAATGAAAGGAAAGGAGCAGAAGAAAGAATGGTAGAAAATGGTGAAAAAATTCTTAGGGATGAGAATGCGCAGGAGATGATGAAGGGGTTTCATGGGAGAGGGAGCTGTAGGGGGTAGGCCTACTAGGTCTTGTGATAGGTCAGAAGTGGTAAAGACAGTGGAAGAGCGAGGGGATGAAACTACGAGTGACGAAGGTGACTTGTTTGTGATAGGTAAAGGAAAGAAGGGAAAGAGACAGGATAAGGATAAACCTGAGGACAAGAATAAGAAGGGGGCTGAGGAAAAGAAGACGATTAAGGGAAAGAAGGTTAGAAGGATGACGGACAGGATGAGACTAGGGCTGAATACATTGGGGAAAGGGCTGAGAGTGAATTTGGATAGCGTGAGTGGAAACAGGTGGGTAGAAAGAAGGTAAGAAGAGCGTAATGAGGAGCATGGATGTTAGTATGGAGGTTGATTCCCCTATATTCGGACGGGGTTAGGAGGGATAGAATGGTAGTAGCGAAAGTGAGAGTGAGCGGGAAGTACGAAGGCTGTATATATGAGAGAGATACTAGATGTGCACAATAACGAGGGAATATGGTATAGGGACATAGGGGATTTTTTTTAAGGAATATGAGAGGTATTGTTAGCAAAAGTGATGGGGATAAAAGTTAAGAGTCTGGGCAAAGAGAGTTGGGTGGCTTTTTTTTTGACGGGATTTTTGTTGAATATGTATGGGTAATGATGAGTGTAGGGAATGTGCTGTAATGAGAGTGTGAAAGCCAGATTGTGGAACAGGCGAAGAGGAGGGAGTAGTGTTTAGATATAGGAGAAAAAACCATGGTTTTGATGATTAGAATGAATGTTGGTGAGTTTTCGTTGCGATGTGGTGTGCAGGTTGGAAACATTGGCCAGGAAAAAAAAAGTTTTGGGGACGAAGGGATAAATGATGTAAAAGAGGTTAGTGAGGAAGTTGTTGGCGACTGTGCCTGAGTGTGTACGAGGGTTTGTAAATCTGAACGTAAGAAAATGCGATGGAGGACGATGAAAGTTGTCGTGGAACGACATTTTGGAAATAGTAGAGGTTATGAGTTTGGAATAGGTGTATGAAAGAGGTAGAAAGTGTTAGTATTAGGACTGAAGTGGCTGATGTTATACCAGAGTTTAAGAGCTATAGGGAGGCAGTTTTGGAAGGGCCAAGGCGAATGGCAGAGCGAGTGGTTGATAGGAGCGTTAGAGCCAGTAACGTAAGTATGGTTAGCCCTAAGAGAGATCGGAGTGCAAGCGTTGGAAGAGTAGGGTCGGTAGTCGTGAACGGAGCAGCAGTGTTACAGATGTGGAAAGCTAGGGCACAGGAAGAATGAATGTCGTGGCGTTGGGAGCTTGCTTCGGGTGTTGGGCAAACAGGGCATTTAGTGAGCGAGTGTAAGAAAGATAGGGATATTAATGTTACAGGTGTGGCAAGTAGGGCATTATAGCAAGTGGATGTCGAGGTACTCGTGTGACTGAGGTTTGCGTAATTGCGGGAAGAATGGGCATTATGCTAGGGATGTGTAAGGAACAGCGGGCAAAATGTGTTAAGTGGTGGAATGGAAGTCATGTGGCGAGTGCGTGTAGGCGAAAGAGGATGAGGTCAGGTTGGGAGTTCGGGAAACTAGGTACAAAGGGGATTCAGTTGGGTGGGTCCTCTGGTGTGCGGTCAGTAAGAGTGATGCATGTGCGTGAAGGATTGTTGCATGAAAAAGGGTTTGGAGGAAGAGCTCATGAATGTATGAGTGTAAAAGTGAGGTGCAAAGGGGTGTGTTTGGTTGCTTTGATGATACTGGGTGCAGTGTCAGTGTTCTTTTTGAGAATGGATGTGACAAGTTGCGGAGTGAGTGTGAAATTAGGAAATGTAAAGGGGAGGTACGAGGAATAGGAAAATTTGGGTATGCCTGTGGTGGGAATGTTGCGTGAAAATGTAGAAATCGAAGGGGTAGTGTGGATGGATGAAGGTGACTTTTGTGTGATCGAGGAAGGAGTGATAAGTATGATATGTTGTTAGGATACAGGTTCCTGAAGAAGTGTGGGATGGTGGTCCATCCGAGCAGGAATATGATTGAGTTGCATAGGAAGGGGAATGTACATGGAGAGTTGTACTTGGATGGGGATGGAGGAGTAAGCAGTAAATATGGAAGAGTGCCGTTGGTTGCGAAAGAGAGTGTAAAAGTGCCGCAAGAAGTTGGAGAAGTTGTTAGTGTGAAAGTTGCGTGGCCCGATAGTCTTGGGATTGTCAAAGGTGACAAGTGTGCATATGTGGTTGAGGGTGTGGATGCGAACAAGTGGTAAGAGCGAGTGTGCATGTGTACGACGGGATTTGGATATGGAGAATCCTCGGGTTTTTGTGGCCTCATTGCCGAGTGTTAGGAAAAAGCGATGCGGGGTATACGTGAGGGTGATTGTGTGGGGTTGTTGTATACGTTGGTGGATGTGGACGACGAAAGATATGTTAGGGTGCGGCAGGTGATGACAGGTAGCATGAAAGAAAGTGATGAGTGGAAGTATGATGAGTTGAGAGAAAGAATTGGGGTGGATGAAAATGTTGGTGATGACGAGAGGGAGCGGTTGATGCAGATGTTGTGGGATAGGCGGGGTGCGTTGAGTCGGGGTGTATGAGGATTTCAGGGGATCTAAGCTCCCAGAGTTCAAGATAGTTTTGAATGACGATACCCCATATATCAGCGTCCCCGACACTTTTCTGCGCCTATTGCCCGAGAGATTGAGGAACAGTGTGAGGAACTTGAGAGAGTGGGAGTGATCGAGAGGAGCGAGAGTGACTTGGAATAGTCCCATAGTCCCCAGTACGCAAGACAGATGGGAGTTTGAGGATGTGTGTGATTACAGGAAGGTGAATAAGTGACTGTGAAGGAGCGATTCCCGATGAATGTGGTGTCTGATTGTGTGTATAAGATGCATGGGATGAGAGTGTTCACAAAATTGGATTTGGTAATGGGCTATTACAGATGCCTCTTGAGGAAGGGAGCAGGCATGTTACGCCTTTTTTCGAGTGGTAGCTGCCACTATCAATTCAAGAGGTTAAGCTTTGGATTGGCTAATGCGCCTGCTGCAATTCCAGAGGGCGATGAATGTAGTTTTGGCTGGTTTTGATAGAAGGAAGGTGTGCTGTGTTTATAGATGACGTTTGATTGCAAGTGAGACTGTTGAGGAGATGTGGAACTGCTTGAGAAGGTGTTAGAACGGTTGGAAGAGGTTGGAGTGAAAGTGAAGCTGGAGAAGTGTACGTGGTTGGCTGGGGGAAGTGGAATTTCTTGGTCATAAGGTGAGTGCGAGTGGTGTAAGGAAGAGTGAAAAGTTTGTGGAAAAAGTAAAGGAGTTTCCACGTCCCCGACCGTGCGGGAGTTAAAGGGTTTTTTGGGTTTGATTGAGTTCGGGAGGAAGTTCGTTAGGGATTGTTCGGGTATAGGGAAGCCGTTGACTGAATGGATCCGGGAAGAAAAATTGTACTAAGCTTGAGTGGGATGAGCCGAATGGTGGGAGCATTTGAGAGATTGAAAGAGGAGGCTGCTAGGGACGTCACCTTGGCTTTTCCCCGGCCGGACTACAGTGAGGATGCCAGTAAGCTTGAGTTGTATGCTGATGCTAGTAGGTTTTAGTATGGGGAGGATGCTTGGTGGGGCAGATGCAAAGAGGTGAATGGGGAGGGGACAATTGAGTGATGCGTATGAGTAAAGCTTTTAATAAAGCAGAGCTTAAGTATTCGGTTTGGTTTTGAGGAAGGATCTTGCGCAATAAGGTTTGTTTGTGTGAAAGCGTTGAGAAAGTGTTTTTGTATGGGGTAAAATTTGTCATAAGGACAGATCATCGGCCGTTAGTTTTATATGATCAAGAAGGAAAGTGTGAATGCTAGGATTGCGAGAACAATTGAGGATTTGAGTGAGTTTGATTTAGCTTAGAATATGTGCCGGGGAGTAAAAATGTGATTGCTGATACGATGTCTAGGATGCATGGTAAAGGACAGTGGTGTTGTGAAAGAGACTGGGATCCGAATATGGTACCTGAGGGGTTGGTTGGTTGAAGAGAGGTTTGAAGGAATGACAGAATGTGAATGAATGTTTTGTTTTTCAGCATTGAAAAAGAAAAACTTGGAAGGTAAGGGTCTGTTGAAGAGGTACCCGGTAGTGTGAATGAGTTGCGAGTGAAGTTGATGAGTGATGTGCAGAAGAAGTGGCATGTGCGGAGGAACAAGGTGGGCAGGAGAAGTGTTGTATGAATTGTTGTCAGCAGTAGCTGAGTTGTTTGGAATAAAAGTGTTGTTGTATTTTGGATGGGACAGACCGGTTGAATATCGAGGAAGGGTGAGTACTGGTAATGAACGTGGGGTTTTTGATGATTCAGTGCGGGGAACGTGGTTGTAATTGGTTGGTTACAAAAAGGGACTGTGAAGGGGGATCTGAGTCAGAATTGTGGAAATGGGGAGTTAGCTGAGGATGAATGTGATGAGGAGGATTGTGATGTGGATACCAGGTGAATGTGTGTATGCATGGGACTCGAGGGAAAATGGTGACGTTTGTCCAAGTAAATGATAGTGAGTATTGTAGTTTGGTTGACACAGGGGCACAAGTTTCCTTGGTGAGTGGGGTCAGTGGTGAGTGAACTTGAGAGATGTGATTGGGAAGTGAAAAGGCAGTCTACAAGTGTGAGAATATCATGGGTTAGGACAAGGAAGTGTTTTAGTATGGGAAGAGGTACGGTTAAAGGTTAGGTTGGGAGATCTTGAGGTAATGCATAACTTTAATAGTTATAGGAGAAAATGATATGCCATCTTGTTTTTTATTAGGGATTAGATTTTTTGAGGATCCACGATATAGACGTAGATGTAGGAAATGGAATTCTTAGAAAGGGGGGCAGGCAAAGTAGCTAGGATTCAAGATGGTAATGTGTTTGTAGCAAACTTTGTGGGTATGATTGATATTGCTAGGAGTGAGAATGATCTGTTGATGTGGAAGGAAGAGATTGAGGAAATGCAAAATAAGTGCCTGGAGATAAGTGTGTTGCGACAATGTGTTTTTTTGGAGGAGTGCGTGTGGACGACTGGCCATGTGAGTTGGATGTATATAAGAGGGTTGCTAAACGTTTTGTGGTGTGCAACAACATAGTGTACTTTTTGCATCAAGGAAGGGGAGGGTGTATGACAAGGAAGGGTGTATGTGCCAGTGTTTTCTGTTGAGTCAGCTGTGAGTATGTGTTGTTGGTGCATGATCGGTTTGGGCATATGGGAAAAAATAAGTTGGGGTGGGAATGCATGAGAGAGAGATTGTATGCTCCTGGGTTGAGTAAGATTTGTGTGGATGTGGTCTGTCACGTGTGAAGACTGTCAGAGGGGAAAGTATCAGAGTGTGCATGCAAGTCCACCTGTGTTGCGATTGCAGATGAAAGAGCCGTTTGAAATGCTTGTGATTGATTGTGTTTCTTGCCAGGACTGCGAGAGGACACGTGGGGATGATTGTGATGGTGGATCACATGAGTAAATTTGCTATGTGGTTTCCCATCAAAGATAAGAGGAGTGAAACTGTTGCACGAATGGTGGGTCAAGTGATGTTGCCCATGTGTGTGTGTAAGCCGGCAAAAATGTTGAGTGATAATGGACCTGAGTTTGTGGGATGGAATTTGAAGAAATGTTTGAAAGGAACTGGGGTGGGTAAATTGTGGCATGTGTATTTTTCTACTCCGTAATATGCCCAGTGCGAATGGGTTGGCTGAAAGGACTGTTAGGTACGATGGACTGAGATTTTGCGAATGGATGAGTGAAGAGCGACAAGGATTGGGGATATTTGTATGTAGGGACGGTGCAGTTTGGGTATATAATTTCCCACCACTGCAGAAGAGTATAGGGTATGTTCCCTTGTAAATCATGTGTTGAATTTTGAAAGGATTGTCAGACCGCGGTTGGGTCTGTCAGAAGGTGATCGGGATTTGTGGAAGAAAGCGAGTGAAAGGTTTGAGCGTTTTTTAAGATTGGGGATAAGGGTTGGTTGAAAGAGGTGGTTTGAGATGGGAAGAATGAATGTGAATAAAGTAAGGGAGAAATTTGAAGGGCCTTTTGAGATTTTTGGAAGTGGGACCGAGTGGATTGAGTTATGTTTTTGGGGAAATTGCGAGTAGGTGGGGGACTGGATGAGGTTAGGGCACACCATAACCAGCTCCGTAGTGGAGGAAGTACCACACTATGTTCGGGAGAATGCGATGAGTGAGTGGTTTGAGGGTGAATAAGTATGAGCCGACTGTTGGTGAACAAATTGGTCTGGAGATCGACAGTTGTGTTGGTTGAGTATGGAAGAAAACAGAAGAGTGTGGAGAGAGGAAGTGGAAGGGAAAAGCGTGAACGGCATGGTAAAGGGGTTGGTGGTAGGGTGCAAACGGTTGATAAAGCGTGTGCTACGGATGACTTTGGGGGAATGAATGATACTTGTGGTGTATGTGGGTTTGAGTTGACAGGGACAAGTAAGACTTCAGTGAGAAGGAAACTGAATAGTGAGGAGGTGGTTGATAGGATGGATAAGTCTTTGCAGGAGTTTGACAGAAGTATGGATGAACTGAGTGTTGTTTGGTGGCCGAAATAGGGGAGATGTTGGAACCACCGAGTTGGAAGACATCGGTGAAGTAGTGAATGGAATTTGGGAGGATGGTAGTGAGGGAGATAATGGGAGTGTGAAAGAAAGTGGTTTGGAAGAAGTGAATGGCAATGTAACTGAAAGAGTGTATGATGGTCCTCAAAAAATCAAGAATCCAGGGGACCTGCATCTGAGCATCCTTGGGTGTTTGCGAAAGGCAATTTAGTGTGGATGTTGTGAGTGTAAGGAGATGTTGTCAAATGTAATGGGGGAGGTAATATGGAGGAGTAATTTTAGTTTATATTTGACAACATCTACAAAGGTTGTGTGAGAGAGAGAGAGAGAGAGATTGGTGGAAGAATGAATGGGAGTGGTTAGATGGCGGTCGGAAGCATGTCTGTTGTGGCGCTTGTAGGTAGTCAATGGGAAGTCTGTTACGAGAGTTGTAAACAGTGAGGCGTCTGGTCAAGTCGTGTTGGTTTTGGCAGCAGTTTTCCTTTGGTGTGTCGTTGTTTGGGTGTTATTTGATAGATTTTGGGGTGTGAAGTTGTTGTGCGTGTGTCTGTCTGGTTGTGGTGAGGTTAAGAAGGTTGGTGGTGGCATTTTCGGTGTCTGTTAGTGGTGGTTGGGGCAGGTTGGTTTTGGCGGGTTGTTGTACTGCTGTAAGTCGTGTGGTTGTCGTGTTTTTTCAGGCGGTTGGTGTTCATCTGCATTTAGTCGTTGGGTTATTGAGTTTTTGTGGGGTTGTGGGTCCCGGGTGGTTGATTTGTGTTTGGTTGTCGGCGGTGGTTGTGTGTTGGCTACCCTATAGCCTATATCCAGTGACGACAGCACAGCCTAGTCCTAGGTATCAGAAGCCAGCGGTGAGTACCTGTTTGTGTTTTTTTGTTCGGTATGTAGGGTATTGGGCAATTGTCCTGCTGTGTTTTTTAGTGTTAAGTGGAAAGTGTGATTGAGGGTGGGTTTGATAGCCAGACAGGTTAAGTTTATGTGGGGAGGTTACTTGTTTTTGTGATCCCGCCACAACAACACAAGCCAAAGTATTCCCGACATGTCGACCAAAGAGTAGAGAAATGCAAACAAGTGGTGAATGCCTTTCTGGGAAAGCAGACACAGCCAGCAAAGAACAGTGGCAGGTGGTGCTGGGAATCCTAAACCTCCCTGGAGAAGCTAGTACCAACAAGAAGGCTACACTTCAGTCCCTACAATGGATGAATGAGGTTTGTTTTGGTCACCAACAGTAGATCACCCGTACGAGCAATTCCCTTGTCGGCAGAAGTGAGGAAAGACTTGCTGTTGGTGGGTGGACGACGACAATCTGACAGTGGGTGTCCCCCTTCAACAATCCTCCCCGGACCTCTTGCTGTTCTCGGATGCATCACTAGAAGGCTGGGGAGCCCATATGGAGGAGTTGATGGTGTCAGCAAAATGGAGTTGCAAGGACAGAGAACTCCATATAAACGTGCTGGAGTTGAAAGCAGCTTTCCTGGCTCTACAAGAATTCAGGAGAGAGTAAAGGGACACTCGGTGGTATTGATGTCAGACAACACCACAGTAGTAGCTTATATAAACAAGCAAGGAGGCCTAGTTTCTCGGCAGTTACATGTGATGACAGTTCAACTTCACCATGGGCTATAGAGAACCTGGTAGACATCAAGGCCAGGTATATTCCGGGAAAAAGAAACATAGTGGCCGACAAGTTGAGCCGCAGAGGCAGTAGCAGAAGATGCGCTACAACACCCCTGGGACAATCTGGACGTGTACGCATTTCCTCCATTTTGTCTAATCCGTCAGGTTCTGAACAGGGTAATGCGATCTCAGAACCTCAAGATGACCCTGGTAGCCCCGTTATGGCCGAAAGCAGAGTGGTTTCCAGACCTACTGGAACTCCTAGTAGATGTGCCAAGAGAGTTACCTCCATGGAGCAACCTTCTGTGTCAGCCTCACGTGGAGAGGTACCACCAGTCGGTTGAAGTCCCTATCGCTTCACGGGTGGAGACTGTCAAGTATCTCCTCCGAGAGCGAGGGTTTTCGCAGAAAGAAAGCAGCAACTCAGATGGCAGGTAATATCAGAAAATCATCTGCGACAGTACCTATACCAAGGAAGTGGTCAGCATACTGTGATTGGTGTCGTAGAGGGAACGTGTCTCCACTCGGTACCACTATTCAGCAGTTAGCAGACTTTCTGATATATCTCAGAACAGAAAAACATATGTCTGTATCTGCAGTGAAGGGGTACAGGGCTGCTCTAGCCTCAGTCTTACGAATGAAAGGAGTGGACATATCGTCTTCATGGGAGTTGGCCATGCTGATGAGGAGCTTTGAACAGTCATGCCCACCAAAGGAGCTAAAAGCCCCAGATTGGGATCTGACCAAGGTACTGACGTAGTCTGACAAAACCCCCCTACGAAACCACTAAGGCAGTCCACGGATAGGAGCCTGACCCTGAAGACAGTCTTCTTATTGGCCCTGGCTTCAACCAAAAGGGTGGGGGAGCTGCATGGCCTCTCATATCTCATAAAGCACTCGAGAGGTTGGAGATCAATGGTGTGTGAGTTTGTCCCAGAATTCGTGGCAAAGACCCAAAATCCAACAATAGTAGACGGCAGATTCGACTCCTTTACCATACCTTCCTCCTTTACCATACCTTCCTTGGCAGACTTTGTAGACAACGACAAAGCTGAGATGCTCCTGTGCCCCGTCAGGGCACTAAGGGAGTACTTAA
Organism: Macrobrachium nipponense; assembly: GCF_015104395.2. NCBI lineage: Eukaryota > Metazoa > Arthropoda > Malacostraca > Decapoda > Palaemonidae > Macrobrachium > Macrobrachium nipponense. The sequence continues at coordinate 96,079,705 of NC_087204.1, forward strand.
AGAGAACAAGGCACCTCAGGCCGGGTGCCAGAGGTTGTTCGTAAGTACAGGACGGAACAAGAAGGAAGTGTCCAAGAATACAATATCATTTTGGCTAAGGGAGACGATCAGAGATGCTTATACTGCAGAAGACAGAGGGTCAGATAGCCAGGTGGGAGCTAGAGCTCATGACATCAGGGGTGTGAGTGCTTCCCTGGCATTTAAGAAGACCATGTCTGTGGATAAAATTCTGAAAGCTGGCGTGTGGAAGCGCCAAACAACTTTCACCTCATTTTATTTGAAAGATGTTGCCCATAGATCCTTGGACACCTTTTCCTCGGGTGGGTCCAGTGGTGGCGGCCCAACAAGTGATATAGTTCATCCAGTGCCCCTGGCGGGGTCAGTTTGCGTCTAGTCTAAGATGAAGGTATGAAAAGTAGAAATGAATGGGATGACTGGTCTTTTTTCTTTACTACTTTCTTCCTACTCCTTTAACTACGGGCAATATGAAGGAGAGTACCGTCATGTGCTGGAACGGACTAGATGCAGGTGAGATGGTCAGCCATACTGTGAAGCTATCTTAGCTGATGATATACTTTTCAGTAGCAACACACCCCTCTGGATAATAAGGAAAAGAGGGGTGAAGGTGGATCCAGTCGCAAGGGACGATAACATAGAATGGTATCTACACCCAGTGGGAGGAAACCAATAGATCCGCTTATATCTTTGGTCCTAGGTTCATTGTCCATTCTCTTAGAATTCCCTATACTATATTCGGAAATGGATAAGGTGGCCAAACTCCCAGTCAGTTGCTGAGAGGACTTACCTCCCTCCAATAGTAAGTCTATCCTAATGTTAAGACCGAAGGTTTGTTTCGTGTATGAACAAATACCAAATTTGTAACTAATTTGTATTTTTCATAACTAACAAACCTGAGGTCTTAACAGTTAAAGGCCCACCCCGAACCACCCCTCTAGCAGTCTAAACTGGGTTAGAAATATAATGATGGGTCACAGGTAGCCGTGGGCATTCTGGGTATAATGCCCCGTGACTGGTATAGATGCCATTAGTCCCTGGATCTCACAAGTGTAATTTTAATTCTACCGGTTTCCAGCTTGGCGCTAGTAAATCCTAATGTTAAGACCTCAGGTTTGTTAGTTATGAAAAATACAAATTAGTTACAAATTTGGTATTTTTTCATTTGTTTTTGTATAGTGTTGGTAGGTACATGTGTTTTGTTTTTTGTTTTGTTTTGTATAGGTGTAGGTCAATTGTCTTGCTGTATTTTTTGTGTAATGAAAGTGTGATTGAGGGTGGATTTTGGCAGCTGGACTGATTAGGTATATGTGGGGGGGATTCTGCAGCTTGTTTTTTTCTACCTTGTGATCCCACCACAATAGTGTGCATGGAACTTGGTTGCATCATCAGGGCTGAATGATTGTTATAGACTTACACTGAGGCCATATTACACACTTTTAATTAAGCTTTGGTGATTTTGCAGGTTGGTTTCTGCTGCTTAGGAACAACAAGAGGCAAAGCTGGTGCTAAAGGGTTTGTCCGAGTTGATCGAGATTATGTTTCACAGTCAGCCAAATTCTTAAAGGAAGGAGGATGTTCTCATTTTCATCTTATTTCTTCACAGGGAGCTAATAAGAACTCCACTTTCCTTTATACAAAGACCAAAGGTAAGTACTGTCTCCTGTTGTGTGCATTATACATTGGCTTCAGCATGATCTCAAAATACAATACAAACCTTGTACAGTAAGTTCCAGAAGTGAAGCGACAAATCTCAGAATTGATCGTACTTCTTTAGAAACTCATGGGGTTTGCAGTTAGTAGTTTTATTCCAATTATTGTCATCCTATTTATCTGGTAATACGTATCAGTGAATTAACTGTATAAGCGCACAAAGTATTTCCCCAGTGAATGATCAATGTTAGTTGCAGTAATTGTTTGTTAAAAGAAAAAAAAAGAATTTCCCCAAAGAACTTGTGCGGCTTTCAAAGTGTGATATGAAGTGTCCACCATAGAGTGCAGCAGGAACCTTGAGCATAAGCATTGGCCTAATATTTGTAAATTAACTTTCTACTTTTATGGCGTTATATCGAAAGGTATTATGATTCCTTTTGATAAAGCACAGAGAAGTTTAGCATCTGATTAAATGAAATATAAATAAGACGAAGTTGGTGTAAAAAAAAAAAAAAAAAAAAAAAATGAAATCCAAGTTATGTGCGCGTTTAGCGTTGGTTACAGGGTTAGGCCTATTTCAAGAATCAAGGAAATATATTTTTCAGCTTGTTAGTTAATAATTTCATGGAATTTCTCGATTGAGCAAATTTTTGCATGCAGAATTGCGTTCAGGGTCGCACCAAACAAGTATTTTCGTAGGTTTCCACCTTTTTTTTTTTCAGTGCATAAGTGAGACTATTCTTGTCCTTACGATCCGGAGTGTGAATACGCTTGGCGAGCATTATTTTAATTAGAGTATCCCCTGTTAAGCTCTCTCTCTCTCTCTCTCTCTCTCTCTCTCTCTCTCTCTCTCTCAGGACGTTTTTATCTATAAGGAATAACCAGAGGTCTGTTTAAGAATCGAGCACAGGCCTATTGGTCATGGCTCGGGGTGCTTCTTTTATATATATTATATTATAGTATATAACTCATATACTATATAGATATATTTTTTATATATATATATATATATATATGCAGTCAAGTATTATTGCATAACAGAAATTTATGAGTTTTTTTGTAGATATATATATATATATATATATATATATATATATATATATCTACAAAAAACTCATAAATTTCTGTTATGCAATAATACTTGACTGCATGGATTGAACGGATTACTGTTTGTCTTAAATTTCACGGTTGGGATATGATTCGAAGATTTGAGGTAGTAGGTTGAAGTGAAAAAAGGTGGAGTTAGTATTGTGGGTATGTAGGAAAGGGGGGGGGGGGTCCTGTCCCGTAGAAAGGGGGGGGGGGGGGGGTCGTGTTTCTCCCTACTTAACCAGATGGTGATTTTACGGATGTTCTGGTTGCTTGCGACCGACTTTCTTATTTTTTATATAGCGAGTCTGTTTCCCAGGTGCAAGGACAGGTTCTGGTGTCGGTCCTGAAGGTTCTATCTTTGCCTAAATAACAGACAGTGGCCCTGCATTGTAAGCCTTGCAATGCCCGGAACTATAGGCCTAGTCACCTGAAGGTAGCAGCAGAGGTTAGAGCCTTTCTCGAAGATGGTGTTTTATGCTCGGTCCCAGAAGCTAGAATCAGAACTACCAACCACCCCCAACTTCTCCATTGAATCTAGGTGCATTCATGGTTGATTAGTGTTTTTAATGTCGCAGAGATTTTCCTTTCACATTCTATTGATAATTGCATGGTTTTATGCATCTTCGCTAAAATAATTGATAATACACTATAATATTAAATATTTGTTTCCACATTGCTCGAAATATACATTGGTAATGTTGGTAATTCTGTGTTGAACGAGAATTTCAAATTGTTTCGTTTCTATAGTTTGAAGTAATTGCTATACTTTAAAATAATTACTATTACCGTAATTTTTTCTTATGATTGTTATAAATATCATAGATTTGATATTTGTGCATCATATGTTAGCTTTATTTTGCTTGATAGAGGTTTCACTGTAGAAAAAAATATATATATTTTTTTAGCTAGAGATTGTAGTTGCCAGTTAGTGAATTTCGAACGAAATTCTCTGAAATTTGTCGCTTCAGTTTTGGAACTTACTGTACATATATTTTACTCACATCATACTTCCCTCAAGGACAGTCATCAGTTGAAGAATGAAGTCTAGAGTTGTCTTTTTTGTTGAGTAACCCTCGCTGGGTAGTGTTTCCTACTCATTTCACCATTGTCTTTAGTACCTTTTAGTATCAGGATGCAGACCTAAAGTTTGTTCTTGAAGATAGGGAGTATGAAACCCAAAACATCTCAGCTTCTGTAAGAATATAATAAGAAGAGAGAGACTTATAGCTGGTGGCAGATTTCTTGTCTTAAGTGATTTTGAATGTATAGTGAACCCCCTGTATTCACAAGGGACCCCTTCCAGACCCTGCAAATACTCAAACCTCCTCTAAAAACCTAAAAATTCTTATACCTAAATATTTTAATAGTTTTATCACAAAAAGTGCATTTTAGTCATGAAATTTATATGAAAATATATTTATTTGATATTTTACAGTGAAAAATACTGTGAATAGGTGAATTTTCCGCAAATAATGGGTAGATATGATCCATAGAGAAACCCACATATCATGTTTAGTCAGAATTTTTCTAGGAAATCATTGCATGTATAAGCTATCATCAAGTGACATTTTGCTTGAAGCATTATTATATACTATACAAATATTTCAACTCTCAACAGATATGCCACATGACTCACTTTTCGTGAAAAGATTGAAATACAAAAAGCAGTATTTTGCAAATGCCCTTGATTATTGTTAAGTTAATTTTAACTGTAATATTTTACTGAAATCCTAGGATATTGCTATGATGAATTTCTGTGTGAAATGCACAAAGTAACCAATCACTAGCCCCAAGTATTCCTAGTACAGTACAACAGGTACCAGAAAATATAATTTGCAAAGTTATTGTTGACACAAAAATTCATAATTTGCAAGTTTTCTGATCACATAAAATGTCAAGAAAATCGACAGGTTGAATTATGAAAGTATGGTTGAGAGGTACCAACTGTGTCTTGGAGGCAATGAACTTGCCTGAATTGTGGGATCCCCCTTGAAATATGTTCTTAGGTGTAGGTTGATGGACAGCAAAGAAACAATTTGTATTTGAATTTAAATTACCATGGTGGAGGATATATGGATGGTTGATAGAATGTAAATGACAGATTTTGACTGTGAGGTAAGAAAGGTATGTGCTTGAAAGAATTATTTGCAGAGGCTTGGAGGGATGTTAACTGGAGATCACTAATGAAGAAGAGGCAAATCAGGAGGGAGAGAAGAGAAGTAAAAAGGATATTACATAAAGAAGGGTTGTTCATATTTTGCTCTTTCAGACACCATTAAGAACCATCAAATAGATAGCATAATTTTTGTCATAGAGTAGAAATAAAAAATTTCTTGCAATCATTTACAATTTTTTTCCTCTAAGTGCTTAAATCTCTTCAGAAATTTAAGCAAGTTTCTAGATCCTCTAAACCTTTTCCACAGGTTTTAAGAGGGAGCTATTACATGTAGTACCCACTCTCATCTGGACTCTCGAGTACTCTTTGGTTTTTTAGGACCACATACAGTCTTCCTTTAGAAGCTTCTTAGATCACATGTAAATGGTCAACCACTGTTACAGTCCTTTAGAAGCTTCTTAGATCACGTGTAAATGATCAACTACTGTTACAGTGCTGCTCATTTTCTCTTTGATCACATACTTTGTTTATGAATTAGAAATCGTTTTCTTGTATCTTTTGGCTGTGAGGTGAGTGAGAAAGGTATGTTCATGAAAGAATCATTTGCAGAGGCATGGAGGGATGTTGAATGGGAGGTCACTAATGAATTGTTTACAGGTGGAAGATGAGGCTTCCTTAAAGGAAATGCCTCACTTGCTGATTATCAGGACAATCTGACCAATAAAATAAGGGTTTGTCGACCCTTTGTTTATATGTACAGGCAGTCCCCGGGTGACGACGGTCTCGGCTTACGACGTTCCGAGGTTACGACGCTTTTCAATTATATTCATCAGACATTATTTCCAGGGTTACGACGCCTACAACGCTCATCTGGCAGATGAAATATGACACCAAAAGTGCAAAATAATCAATATTTGAAGTTTTTTTTGCTGAAGAATGCCATAAGAATGCAGTTTACATAGTTTTCAATGCACCCAAAGCATTAAAAGTAAGGTTTTCTTAGGATTTTTGACGATTTTCAGCTTAGGACGTGTCTCAAGAACGGAACCCCCATTGCAACCCGTGGACTGCCTGTATTTGATAAGAAATTGTTTGAATATTTGATTTCTTGTCCAGTACAGCATCAACAAATTATCTTCATCTCAGAATGGTTACAACCAGAGTTCTTTAGTAGCATATTGATTTTAATTTTTAGCAAGGTGATTTATTTATGAACTTGCATTCAGTACTGTTCTGCAGTTTTGCCTCGAGCAAACTTGACTCAGTCCTATCCCATAGTAAGAGTTTTCTTTGTAATCATGCAATCTTTTATCATGAGTTTGCATATTATTTACACATGGAGACCATGTTTATTTTAGGAGAAACAGAGGATCTGGTAAAGGAAGTTGGCTTTCCCCGTCTCTCTATCTATCGACCTGCCCTTTTGTTGTGTGATCGAGAGGAATCCCGACCTCTGGAAAAGATTGCCCAGGTAAGTTAACAGGAATGTATTTTGATTGGGCTTCAGAATACAGGCAGTATTTGTAGTAATAGAAAACTTTTACATATAAATACTGTATATATAGTTTGACCTGGTATTTTGGAAGTGAACATTATAAGTAGCCTAATAGGCCATTGTTTGTAACTGTAAATAATATTAGTAATATCCCTGTAAATAGATAGGGCTTTAGTGGATTTTGTTGCAGCTTGAAAAGTAGTTGTTAGATGACTTGTATGGGATATTGCTTTGAATGAAACAGGGAATTTAAGGATGCCTGCATAAATTTGTCTCCTTGTAGGTATGAGACCTGTCATTGCATGTAATCCTTCCAGATTGTAGTGCGAGGATTTGACTGGCGAAACAAAATCAGCATCCCTACATATACAGTAGCTAATGCCATGGTTGCTAATACTTTGGACTCCCAAGCCACAGTAAAATCAGAAGAAACAAAGGTTGAAATATTTGAAAATAATGATATTTTAAGGCTTGGTATTGACTAAAATGCTTTTGAGTTTTTGTGCCATACTTGTAGGTAAGGTTGCAACTAAGGCCTTTTATGTAAGTGCTTGTAAGACAAAAGGTTGTTGTTGGTGTCATATTTTTCCTAACAGCTGAAGTACTACATAGGGTTATTTATTATTGCCATCAATATGGATGCTAAGCATTTTTAGCAAACTTTAGAATATTCTTTCATGTCTGCATCCAACTTGAATGTTATGAAAAAGGAAAGCACATTACGATATAACAGTACATTTCACTTTAAGTTATGAAATGAAATTGTAAGTTATTGTTACACCTTATTTCCACAATTGAAAACTTGTATACAACTGTACTTGTGTTTACTACAGAAGTAGTAGGATCTGTCTTATATATGAAACATTCCTTATTAATTGCAGTGTCTTTTCTTGAAACACTCACAACTCTGGGTAGATGAAAAGTCGAAACTGTATTTTCAGAAACACAAAGCATAATTACAAGTAGTTCCCTTGAATAATGTATTGTTGAACCATAGAAGTAACATCTGTTTTTAAAGGTCTATAAATAGTACAAGTTTGTGCACTAAAGATTTTAGTGTAAGGTGCACTGATATTGAAGTGGTTGTAGAATTAGAATAGTCTTGAGGTTGTAATGTCAAGTCACTACAGATTATGTTTTTGTAACTTGGGTTAAGTTATTCCATTTTGTTATCTTGGCAAGGTGCACAGGATTCCGAGTTTTGATGGAAGCTTTATGTAAATTTTTCTTGAGATAGTTATATAGAAGTGTAGTTATATAGAAATTGTAGAGAAAGATTTTGGCCATTTTTTGTAAGTCATTAGTTCTGCATTGGTAATGATCCTAATATTTGGCCGAACAAATGAGAGTAACAAGATGGAGCTTGTGTTTTATGTAATTATTCAGGGTTAAATTCAATGGAGAATTTGGGATATAGTACCACTTTTTGCCATCTCTTTAATCCTCATAAAAGAAACATTTTTCTGACAGTGCCACTTTTTGCCATCTGTAATCCTCATAAAATAAAGCCGCCTTTTATGACGAAAGTTAATATACAATTGGTTAACATTTCTCAACTGCACCTCAATAGGTGAACAAAACTCAAATCCTGTCATCAGCATTTTTCCTTGTACGTTGTTAGAAGTTAATTAGTTCCCGAGTCCCTTCTCTTTGGTGCCTTGCATTCTCTGCCTGAATTCCCATGGGGTCTAGGTTTTCATCTTTGGTTTTTATCCTGCTTGATTATTTGGATTTTCCTACTACTATATACTTCACTTATTCCCTTTGTCACAAGTCATCTCAGTCTTTGAAATCTGTATTTTCCAATTGTAAAACTAACCTGTTAGCCCATGGAAATTGAGGTTGACATTAGTTTTGTTATATGAATTGTCAGTCATGACATTGAAGGACCCTTTTTCATCAACAAAAACATTCATGTTTGTAATACTGTGTTCAAAAAACATTCATGTTTGTAATACTGTGTTCAAAAAACATTCATGTTTGTAATACTGTGTTCTAAAGTACAACCAGCTTTGGTTCTAGTTGCCTGGTAAGTTCAGAGCATAGGTAAAAATAGACTTTCAATTTGGTGGCTCTTGATATTGTTATGAATGATTGGGGTGAACTGTAGTGTATCTTATTTCAAGCAGAAATTCTGGTGCTCATCTTTTCATCTTGTAAGTGATTCCCACTCAAATGAAAAAACTGTTTTTCTTCAATTCTGTATTGATTAGGCCATGAATCTTGTATGAAGGGTATGATGTAGTTGTGTGGATCAGTCAGGCATGAGAGTTAATGGCGTAAGTCAGTGGAACGTTATTTGACATTAAATGATTAAGGTTACTTACCAACTATAGAAAGTGACAGTTGCTAATGCGGGAAAACTTATCAAACTACTGCACAGGCACTTTTAAATTTTATATGTCTGCTTCAAGTTGCAGGTATCTAGCAAGTACGTACAGATATTGCGAAAAAACCCGTCAGCATTGTCATACTTATACAAATAGCTTTGAGAACTTGTATATTCATTCCCGATAATGCCAAATACAAAAATTATGGGATTTTGACTTGTATATCCACTAGGGAATTAGTCTTACATTGACATCTATTGTGAGTTATCGTGCTGTGAATATTCATTACTTGAAGAATTTAGATAAAAACAAATTAGTAATGAGCAGTATGTTTATCATGCTTTAAATATGCATTCTTCAAGTTCTGTATGATAGCTGTGTGTGCCTTAGCATTTTAGTAAGAAAAGAAAGGTAAATAATGAATATACACATTTTTATGAATGGAATATGCAAATGTGTAAGTTTAGAAGCACAGGGCACACAACAAAACTGCAGTTCATTATTCTGGTATATGTTCTTATTTGTCGATAAAGACTTTAAATTTTAAAATGCATTTTACTGTGTATCAATTGTCCTTGGAAAAACATGTTTAGTTTATTTTTAGTTCATGTGACAATGACTGGTTGTCTAACACATTTTATTTGGGATAATTCATACCTATTGTTAAAGATACCTTATATCTCCAGTACAAAAGGAGACGTCGGCTATCTTGAAAAGTACGCAAGTATCCAAATAATTTTCTGAAATTTATATTACAGACTAGGCTACTCTATTGCCTGATTGATGTTGAAACACGTTTTTCCTAGAAAAAAAAATGATAAACCAGTAATGAAATGCCAGAACAAGTCATTTATTATATACCACTGATGTAGTAGCTTCTCTTCTAAGTAAAGGTGCTTTTGTTTCTAGCTTCCACAGAAACGTTACACATTTGAGCTATTTCTTGTGATAGCAACTACTGTATTTAAAAGCATAAATTGCAGTCAATTGCTATCGTAAGAATGAACTCACACTTCTGTGATATCTGTAGCATTTATAAGTATTGGATACTAAACTGTTGTAGGTATGTAAAGCTCATTTTTTTTTTTTTAAGAATGTGCAATACATACGGATCACATTAAATTTCTTCTCCATAGTTATTTTTTTCCAGTGTTGTGGAATAAAATCAGAAATTATAGGAAGGGTTTTATTTTGATGTCCTCATTGTCTTTGTTTCCATTGTTTTTTAATGTTAATTTCACTAAATCATTATATTAATAAAGTATACAGCATTTATAAGCCAATTTTAAGTGACTAATGGCAGGAATTCAAACATTGGTTAATGGCAGACATATTTTGCCCATGACAGAAATACATTATTGTTAGGCCACATGCCTACCAGTAGGGCTAGGGAGGTCTGTCGGCATCAATGAGTGCTCGGTGGTTTTATCTCCATATAGCGACTTTCCCCATTGCTGGTAAGCTCATAATGAAATTTTAGAGCCCCACATCTAGTTACATCTTGACAGATTTACAATAATCAGAATACATTTAAATAAAACCACATTTGAAATGTAGTGGTTACCTTAGCTGCATCAATTATGTAATAAAGAAAATTATAGTTGCCCATAATTCACATTTCAGTTTGTCCACAAAAAATAATGCTAAACAGTATACGTATTCACATTAAAGGTCTGCCATAGCTCATTGCTAGTTTGAAAAAGAAAGAACACCATAATTAAGCATAACTTTATTTAGAAATGAGGTGAATGAGAATTTATAAACAGTGGTAAAGACTTGCAATGCATATTTCAATTACAGTGGTCAAGGAACAAGGAAATGAAAAAAATCTGTCAAATACTTATAAATTAACAAACAAGACAATATACATTTTCATAAAATCAAAATATTTGATTAGAAAAAATACAAATAATAACTTAGCCCTTCCCATCCAATTTAGCTTTGTGGTCATTACGACCAGGAGGTGGGAGAAAACAGCTACATGCAGGTAAAGTTAATAGAAATTGAAGTCCAGTTTTACAGAACTTAATGACATCAAAATGAATGAGGACCTGGTTACAAATTAGCTTCACACACAGGACTTCGTTTAAGGAGAACCGCAATATCACGTATTTTAAACAGGACAAATGCAGTTAGCAACAAGAACATGTTCATTATGCTGCACTCATTGCCTGTTTAAGCTTGATCATTTCTCTTAGGTTATTCTGGCTTTCTGTCATGCTGCGTTCCAGGTACTCTTTGTTTGACTGTGGGAAGAAATTAAATCCATTAATCCAGAGAACCTGGAGTAGTATTTACATAATCTATGGGGCATCACTATACTGTCCGGAAATAATGAGTAAAAAGCCACGATAATGTATTATGCAGATGGTCGTTTTTTTTTTTTTAAATACAGTCTCCCATATACATTACTGTATTTTTTAATCAGTATTTACATTACAAATGAATCCTGACAACAACAAAAACCCATACTGCCATCTTGGAAATTAATTTTATAAGTGCGCATTTGAAAAACTTAATTTTTTCATATAAACCCATTACGTACTTACAATTAGCCCCTTCCTTGATTACATAATTATAATTACCCCTTTCCATGGTCACACTTACAGTAACGGCCGTAAATATCTGTATTTGTGCTGCCTGATATGCCAACTGTGACAAGTAATGGGGACAAGTCCTACTTTGTTTTGTTCATAAAAAATGACAGTTTCAAGACAAACTTGTAATTGTGATTAATAAGAAATGCAATTTAGGAGGGAAGGCTTGGGAAAAATATTGATCTAAAGTACAAACCACCTGTACCATTGTTACCATGTGATCCAGTAACTATGGGTAGTTGCATCTGTTAGATACAAACCAACAAGCTCTGGTACCCCACACGTCTGTCAAAATTTACAACAATTCTAAATTAAGATTAGAAAGCAGAACACTGAAATAATTCTAATCTTACGATAAACACTTACGATAAATAGTAATAACCAGAACACAACTGAACTCAGCCCGTTTACTTCTTGATATACTCCTTTCAACTTTACAATAAATAGTAATAACCAGAACGCAACTGAACTAGACTCCTTGCTTCTTGATGTGCTCGATTCAACTCCTAATTATCCAGAGACAAAGACAGGACATCAGAGGAGGCCCTCTTTTGGCTTGGTAAAGAAGTAAACAGATCTAATGACTTGGTAAAGGAATGAAAGGAGTTGCAGCTAGGGACCAAAGGAATGCTGCAAAGAACCTTAAGTAATGCCTACAGTGCACCATAAGAGGTACACTGATGGCACTATCTCCCTATGGAGATATGCATCTGTATTTATACTGTATGCAGTCCTTGGATCCCAATGACACCTTTTTCCAAGTCATCATAAGTTCAAATTTGTAAAGTTCTCAGAGGCAAGATTTGTAATTATCCTCGATAAAATGTCTTAGTAAATTTAACTATTTGGAAGATAATGAGAAAATCTGTATGCATATAGGAACCAAAATAAAAACTATTAAAATTAAAGATTAACACTTACCCTCATCCCACCAATGGCTTGCATTAATTATTAAATTTAAACCGATTACTGACCAAATTACTGATGGCTTTTCATCCCCTTCCAATCACAACAGTGTTTCCACCTAACTTTCCATCATATGTTTTCTCTTTAATGAATCACCAGAACTTACAATGGAGGTATGAATAAATGGTTATACTTAACACAACATTATTGGAGATGTGACTGGTTTCACAATAGCAGCAGGCTCATCAAACCACCAACAGACCAGCTTCAATATATACACAAGCTGCCCACTAAGTCCTGTTTGTCGAGGACTACAATTGAGCTCAATGGCATCCCTCTCATCATGCCTTCCAAGTAACACTTGACAGCCATGAAGTCAGGTAAGTTTAAATCTTACAATCCTAAGAAGTTGGAGAGTTGTCTCCCAAGAAATATCTTCACCCTGCAGATGAATAGCAGGAAAGGTTCCACTTACTTTCCAACTACAGCATCAGTCATTTAATCAGGGAATCATCACTGTTTATCTGCTCAACTGGCTGTTTAAGCTTTTAATATGTTTGAAATTGTGTGACCACAGCACACTTAACCCCTCAACATGGTTCAACTGTAGTCTTTACTACTGCTTTGCATTGTCTACATTCACCTTTGCCAACAGTTTAAAACTTTACTTTAATAAACTTAATTTTACTTTGGTGAGGTTTGTGCTGTTTTTATTTCCTATATATGAGACCCTTCAGTAAAGTTATATATAAAAAGTGAGACGAAACTACAGCTCTTACCTGTAAGTTAGCAATCTTCTCATTGCATTTGGCAACTTTGGCTTTCAGATTGTTGCGCACCATTGGAATATCAGTAAGCAAAAACATCCGTCCAACACCCTCATATACACGTGTGCTTTCTCCTAAGCTCTGAAAATACAGCAAAGTTATTATACAAATCCTGGACAAACTTTAGATTTCTCTTAATACTTACTAAATGAACAAAACACCAAAATAAGGATTAAATACTGACAGTTGAAAAATAAAATTAGTTTGTTATAACTGCCCTAGCTTTAAACTGAATTTGAATGAGAAAAATTATTTTTGATAAGCACTGTCCAGTACAAACCATATTTACCACTTTGGATGTTCTATGGTCATACTATTTCATAGCATCAATCAAGACCCATTTTATACCATCAATCAGGATGTACAAAGATCCAAAGACATGCTATGTTTTATATAATTACCTCTCTCTGACTAAGCTTGTCCTTTACCAACAGTCTTGTCAACTGATATAACCACTCAACCCATCAGCCTTAAATGTGATTACTCATTTCCATTGATTAATATGATTAAATTCCATTAGATTCCACATGCCAACCTGCTCAGTCATTTTGACTGTCCAAGGCAGAAAGAATCTCTTAAGTTGTCTCACCATTGTCTCTTAAGTCTATCCAACAGTTTTCCTTGACCCCATACCAGTAGTGATATTGTATCATCCTTCACACGATGCATGTAATGCTCATCACAGCCTTCATGGTTTTATGAAATTTAAGGTTATCAGGGTGTCATCATCATATACTTGAGCAGTATATCCCTCTAGTAATTTTCTCTTCATGAGGGTTACATATGGAATGAGTCCTCTCAAATCCCCTCTTCCAAAGCTGATACTTTCCCAGTTTTGTAGCTCTTGAATTTTGCCATATCTTCACAAATGGAAAGAGAAACCATCACAGCACCTATTTCCAGCAGTGATTCCAAGATACACATACCTCTACATCTTATCCCTCAATGTCTTTAAATAACCTAAATATGTCAATTTGTTTGGTCAGTATTTCTGGATTCTTTGTATATTATGTTGCATTTGTTGAAATTTACACTGTATTAGTTTACTTCCAATCCCATCAACCCAAGACTTCCTTAAATGACTGGTACAGGAATTTAAAGTTTTCTGTGCTGTTGTATATCTACATAATCTACAAACAGCTAGATTCTGACATTATATTATTTTATCTTATCTGGACACTATCTTCTTCCAAGTATTCAACTACATTTACTTGGAACAAAGTAAAAGACATGGAAGACACCCAACTATGCAGGAACACAATAAGTGCAGAGAATTAGAAGCCCCATTTGAAGTACCCCTTTAGCCTTTGCTACATTTCTTTCTGCCCTCTATTTATTTATGCCATGTTCAATTTAATATTCTCCCACTCAATTCAACACCACTACTTACCATTTTTGGCTCCAGTTTCCCCTTGTCATTTTAAGTAAACAAACTTCAGGTCACCTCTGTGATCCATGAAAAGTGACACAGCAGTCTTAATAACTTCATATTACCAACAATATACTTTGGTCATAATTTCCTAAAATGAAATTGTTTGACTTATCCAAATGACAATACTCCCCAACTCAGCTGGTGTCTGAATTAGATAGATGAAAATATTTAAAACTCAAACTAATTATAATATATAATTTCCAAAATAACAAGTGACAATCAGAAATATATATTCCACCATATAAAAGCAGAACTAAATGTTGAAGACCAGGAATAACTTGGAACCAGGTGGCAAATACATGGTGTCCACAGGGATACTGGATGCACTGAAAAGTGAAGCTCTCTAGAAAATCTTACAAAGGAAGAGGGTTACAGGAAAGCAAATGATCTGAAGACAAGATTCTATAATACACACTGGGATATGAGACAGCTGCAGCAAACACGTCAAGAGTTTACCTACGCAATATGTATTATTGACAATACAGTAAAATAAATTACAACCACACCACATAAGATACCCAATAGCGCAACAATAGTACATGTGGCAAAAAATGATATTGTTAGAATACAATAAAGTTTTGTACATACTTACCCGGCAGATATATACTTAGCTTATGTCTCTGACGTCCGACAAATTCGAATTTCGCGGCACACGCTGCAGGTAGGTCAGGTGATCTACCCCCCTGCCGCTGGGTGGCAGGAATAGGAACCATTCCCGTTCTAGAACCAGATTTTCTCTTCCACTTGTCTCCTGAGGGGAGGCTGGGTGGGCCATTCATCGTATATATCTGCCGGGTAAGTATGTACAAAACTTTATTGTATTCTAACAATATCATTTTTGTACATGCAACTTCCCCGGCAGATATATACTTAGCTGATTGACACCCTTGGTGGTGGGTAAGAGACAACTATTTACTGAATAGACAGGTAAACAACATACGTTTGTAGTAAATAAATAAAATAAAAACCACCTTATGGTTCCTACTTGTTCAGGCGGAAGATTCCCCATGGCTAATTCCTAGGATCTGCTTCGCCTCAAAGAGCCTCAGCGGATGATTGTGAAACCTATGGCTCAAGAGTTTCTTGTGGGTCTGTCGATGGGGTCTTATCCATTTACTCGACAGAGCCTCTTACATGACAATATGCCTATGCCTAGTGGCATAATTAAGGAGCACAACACCGATCCCGATCACCTGATCCTAACACGAGGGTTAGTGCTTAAGTTGAAAAGAGTTATCCCCAAATTCCTTTCAAACAACCCAAAGAAAAAAACACGACGTTAAATAAAATTTAACTCACTAGTTAAGGATCAGTATCGGCTCCCTATCCCAGCAATGTATCCGCAGACACGTATCAACCAAGAGAGAAGGATCTCTCGTAGGTTATCTTGACATCCTTCGGATATGGGAAGTCAACACAGAGTTGCATCTCCCGTATGTGACAGCTAATATGTCCTTATGACATATTGTTAAGGAAAGAACAAGAATTCGGAAAAACTCGCACTTCATGCGCTTTTAATTCTCAGCTGTTTGAAGGAATCATCAATGCACTTGTCAAGAACTTAGGAGATCACATTGTCTCAAAGAAGGCCAGGGCATTCTTTGATATAGATCTCTTCTGGGTGAAGCCTGGAGCCTGGCTAGCGCTTCGTGCCTGGCAGGCGCCTAGCGCCTGGCTGGAGCCTTGCGCCTGAATGGCGCCTAGAGCCTGGCTGGAGCCTCGCGCCTGGATGGCGCCTCGCGCCTGGCTGGCGCCTGATTGGCTCCTCCCTCCTGGCTAGCGCCTTGCGTCTGGCTGGCGCCTTGCGCCTGGAGCTTGGCAGAAGACTTCATGATTACTGTCTATGAGTCTGCATGCCTCAAGAGTTTCAGCGAGGTAGGGACCTATGACTGACAAACCCTTCTGGATCATGTCAATGGGGGCTAGCCCGCTTACACGACAGAGCCTTCTCGGATCGTGCCAATGGGGGCTGACCCACTTACATGGCAGAGCCTTACCCTGTATCATATCAATGGGACTAGCCCATCTTACATGACAGAGCTTTAGGTTTCTCTTTACTGGAAGGAGCCTTGCGCCTGGATGGATCCTCAATCCTGACTGGAGCCTAGCCTTGAAGGAGCCTGGCTGGCTTCTAGAGCCTGGCTGGCGCCTCGCGCCTGGCTTGGCTCCTCCACACTTGCTGGAGCTTCGAGCTTGGAAGAGTCTCTAGGCTGTCTGGCGATGTCCACATCGGACACTCTTATATCTGTCCGATTTGTTCGCCTCGCGCCAGGTTGGAGGGCACCGCTCCTTCTCAGTATCCGACCATGACAGAGTTCCTTGGAACTGTCCGCCTCTGGCGTTTTTCGCCTGTATTGGCATTTGGCGCCTGGCTGGCGCTACATTGTCCGAGAGTCCTTAACAACCACATAGTCTATCAGGAGACTGGAGAAGGGTGGAAGAAATTCTTCCCCTTTGAGCTTTTGGCCCCTGGCAAGGGGAGGTGATTGTAGTCAGCTACATCCAGTAGACGACAGGATATCTAACAATACGAGAGAGAAGAGTCTTCCTCCGAGGAGGATCCTTCGTGAATACTTCCTTTGCTAACGAGATCTCTTCTTTCATGTTGATGAGGTTCCTCGTTGCAGGAATCTTCCCTATCCCTGCCCGAAGGAAGGGAAGGAGTCTGGAAGTCGAAGGAGACTCCGAGCTGAAATTGGGCGGAACCCTGATTTCTAGCTCTTATTGTATCCTTCTGAATACCTTCTGGGAAGCATTTCGAGCCCTCATCGCACCCCGAAGACTCTGTAGGCAAACGTTTAAACCATCTCTTCTTCTGTAGATGAAAAAGTAAGTACCCTGCCTGGGCAACGAAACTTCTATCTGAAAGCGTTGCGTCAGGAATAGAGGGTTTTAGTTCTTTTGCCAGACATACTATGCTGGCAAGAACCCATTGCCGAGTCTCCATTGAATCTGATGCGAGATTCCAATGCACAAAAAATTCACTTGTCTTCTTGGTCGTTTAGGGCTAAGAGAAACAAAGAATTCCTTCATAAACTTTCTCAAAGAAGTTTGATGAGGAGCAGTTCCATTTTGTCGGAACACGGAATCTGTGGCCACAAAAGATCCCATTCGAAGTACATGATATCCTACTCTTGTCGTATTGCGGTATCGTATAAGATCCCGAAGATCTTAATCTTCTGTTATCTCTAATTCCCCTTGTAGAGACAGAGTATAGCCTTTTACTGCGTTCTTTGATAGCAGATATATACCTAGGTGATTCTTCCCTCTGAAAGTGAAGAAAGAACCTCGCTATGTGGTTCACAGAGGTATCGGAAGAGGACAGTTTCCTCATTCCATCTAGCACGATCTGCAGCAATTCTGTCTTAGCCATGACTATTGTCATTTACCTTGAAAAATCCTCTCATTCATGTCCACTTCTGGTCAGTCTGCACGCGGACAGACTCAGAGTGGAGAGGTTTTTCAGGTCTATTTATAATAGATTCTGATAGAATATCCAGATACTCTTGGAAAAGCCTTACGAAACATGCTGTGAGAAGAACGTGACTTCTGTGAATCCAACCTCTCTAAGGCCAAAATGAGGCATTCATCCTCTCTTCCTTTGACGCCCATTTATCTTAATATCTGTTAAGAATTTATAACTAGGGAAAAAAAAGACTAAAGTTTATTCCCCTTCTTTAAATTAAAGATGTCGTATATTGCTACCTCTCTTGGTTCGAGGAAAAGGAAGCAGTCTATAGGAAGCCTGTTCGTCTTCTACCTTGCGAAGAGATCTATGAAGAAGACTCTGCAGGTTCTCAAAACTTTTCAATAAATGTTAGACATACGTTAACAGTTATTATCTTCAATCGAGAAGGTTCTCACGGACATGCAAAATCTTGCATCGAACCTCTTAAGGATCGTTACGTTCCGTGTCTGTTCCCAAATAGGTTCTCTTTTGTTAACGCGAACAGGGGCGAAAAAAGAGATTCTCGATGCTCTTTGTGATATGAGAGAGTCGTGGAATTGGCCTAAGTGATTAAAATAAATCATTTCATCATTCCTTGTAAGCAACCCCTTTCCGATTAAATGGGTAACGTAATCAGGAACGAATCTTGCCGTTACCGAGCCTCCGAGAGGCTACTGGTTTGTTTGTTTGTTTGTATGGTGTTTTTATGTGACTTCCGAACCACGTCGAGAGTGAACTTCTATCACCAGAAATCCACATCTCTCACTCCTCAATGGAATAGCCGAGAATCGAACCCGCGACCACCGAGGTGAGAAGCAAACACCAAACCAACCACTACTGGACTCTTAGGTTAATAACTCGCTAAAACGAGAAAATATCTTGGATGGTGCTTCTGGCGCATTGCGCCAGGCTGGCGCTTCTGGCGCAATTTGCGCCAGGCTGGCACTTCCTTCTAGTTCTTTTAAGGTTATGTGCCAGAACATCTGTGCCTTGATGGTACCCGACATCCTTCACGTGTTAATTCCGTTCTTAGTAGGAAAAAACTTTTATATACGTAGTATAGTCCATTCAGGGAAACAAATTCTGCCACTAAGAGAATGTTTCCCATCCGACTCACCCATCTTCTCTTGAGCAATATCCGATTCTAAAAAGGTTGTGTGCGTTTCTCGAAAGGTTGAGAGAATTATATTATATCGTGCTCTGCCGTATTAGAATCCTTTATAATACTGTCACATTGTGGTAAACAGCATTAATCTAGGAAACCTTTGTAAGGATACTAGGAATTCTGTAGTTAACCTCGGTGTGTGCATAAGACTTGACCATACCGTAGTCTTAAAGTTAATTCTCTTCTACTACATTCATCTTCTCACTAAGCATGTACTCTAATAAGCCATGCTTTCGTAAGCATGAGAGCATCATATAATATAGAGTTCCGCTGCGTTAGAATCCTTTAATAATGTTACCTACGGTAAACAGCATTGAAATGTTGTAATATCTTTCTTATTGAAAGCTTCTTAGCAAAAGGCAGACAATATTTTATTTATGTTTGCTTAACTATCCCCTCAATCCGAGGCTAAAACCGCGATTGTAGGGGAGAGACACGGTTAGTTATTCCATCCCGCAGGAGAGAGACATGTAACCAACCACTCATGACCGCACCTACATGTTACTGCGTTGGTCTCTAAGGCGCGATAGCAGTCTCCGTTAGCCGTCTGGCCTTACTCTTAAGCATGAGAGCATCATATAATATAGAGTTCCGCTGCGTTAGAATCCTTTAATAATGTTACCTACGGTAAACAGCATTGAAATGTTGTAATATCTTTCTTATTGAAAGCTTCTTAGCAAAAGGCAGACAATATTTTATTTATGTTTGCTTAACTATCCCCTCAATCCGAGGCTAAAACCGCGATTGTAGGGGAGAGACACGGTTAGTTATTCCATCCCGCAGGAGAGAGACATGTAACCAACCACTCATGACCGCACCTACATGTTACTGCGTTGGTCTCTAAGGCGCGATAGCAGTCTCCGTTAGCCGTCTGGCCTTACTCTTCCAGAGTTGCCAGCTACTCGATTAAATAAAGGAATCTTATAAAATTATTATCGAACTTCAGGAAGTTCTTATTAATGCATATTTAAGCGAAACAAGACTTCGATAAATCTAGAAGCTAAGTAGGTGTTGTCTTAACAATCCCTTTAAGCGTAGTCCTTCCTAGGAAATTCCTGGAAGAATACTGGTAATTGAGTTGCTCTGCAAAGAAGTAACTACGGTATGTGTGATTTGCCGTATCGTATTCTCATACAGCAGATACTCTACTACCTTCTTTCCCTGCCGAGGCAGATAGAGAAAGGAAAAATTTTTACTGTCTTCGTTCTTTTCGTTAATAGAACGATAGAAAGAGTATATATATCTCCTTAAGGAAGGAAGTTAATCCAGGAACTCTTTAAATCTTCGTGATTTCCTCATAAATCGCGGAAGAGACAGAATTCCTGTTCATCTGTAGGGTTTACGGAAGGAAGTAGATATTTCCTATCCGCCATCATACCCAAACGTCGATGAGATTCTTATAAGAAAAACTCCCAAAGCTCTTGCCTCTTCATAACGAGGGAAGAGCATGAATGAGGAGAGAGTCCGCATGAGAGGAACTGCCAAACACAGGAGTCTTCTGAATAATGAAAAAATTGCTTCTCTTAGTATCAGAATCCTTCTGACAAACGCAAAAACGGCCGCCTGTGCGACATCTTGCACCTTTGCCAGGGGAAAGTTGCTCAAGTTAAAAACTCAAAAGAGGAGCCTCGCGACTGACCTCTCTCTCATAAGAAGATTTGGAATATTCTGGCGCCTGGCTCCTTGCGCCTAGCGCCTGGATAGTTCCGCGCGCTTGGAATGTTCCGCACGCTAGAAAGGAGACTCGCTCCTGGAACTTGCGTGGAAGGTCCCGTGCGCCCTGATAGTTCCGAGCGCCTACTAGACCCCTTTTAGAAAGAGCCTCTTGCCCGGAAACGTTCAATGGAAGGATCGTTCTGATTGCCACTGTACTATAAGGCTCCTTGCTCTAGCCGTCTGTTTTTCTGGCGCAATTTGCGCCAGGCTGGTGCTTCGTCTCTTTAAAGGCCAAGAAAAATTTTCTAGAACGCGGCTCGCGCTTAGTTGCTAGAACGCGGCTCGCGCTAGTCTGTTTTCTGGCTGCTGGCTGTTGGAACGTGGCTCACGCTAGCTTGCTGGAACGCGGCTTCCTAAGTTCCTGGCTGGCTCTTGCTCAGTGTTCTCTTAGTTTTCAGAGAACGCGCTAGATCATCAAAACATATACATTCTTTCGTCTTTTCGGATGTAAGATGAGAGACGCACTTTTTTTAAAGGATGCCTTTTTCAATGGCTATCCTTGGCAGTCTGGGACGCTCTACAGAACCTGCCGAGGGGACGCCTGACCGGTGGGGATTCTCTGAAACCTCCTTACGGCTTTCGACATTCCTTCTCCCCTGGGCTTGGGAGCTTGAAAGAGGTCTAGGCCTGAGAGCGAGACAGAGCCGATCAGACGCACCCTCCACTGCAATGGGGAACACTAGTAATCACTTCTTACCTTTTATTAGCTCGCATTTTGAGCCACAATCCTTCTCTTCAAATTGCAATTATGAATTTGAAGTTTCTGCGAAGTAAGAAGGTGATGAGGATGCAACACTACTAGTACTGTTAATACTCTAATTGCTCGTTAGTACGAGTTTCCAAAAAACTGTTAAAAGAAACGTACCTAGTTACATGCTTTACTGACTCCCTAAAGTAGGAAGTCAGTATATTTCCTCAATCAATTCTAACACTTATTACACGTATTAATGAATAAATATTAATATTTCCCTCTCTTGCAAACTATGTGAGTGTCTACCGAAAATTTCGGTAGTTACACGTCATATATTCTTCGAAATTTTCGAAGCCAAATTCATTAAAAAGTTAATAAAAGCGTATGCCGAACCAAAGACCCAGTACTTCCCTGCAAAAGACAGCCCAGAAGATCGATGGCGATGAAAAACGAAAATCAAGTCAGGAGGTAGCAACAAATGTTGACACTACCGCGACAGAGAAAATCTGGTTCTAGAACGGGAATGGTTCCTATTCCTGCCACCCAGCGGCAGGTGGGTAGATCACCTGACCTACCTGCAGCGTGTGCCGCAAAATTCGAATTTCTGTCGGACGTCAGAGACATAAGCTAAGTATATATCTGCCAGGGAAGTTGCATGTACAAAAACAAAATTTCTATCTACAAAAATGGAATACGTATTATTGACAATATAGTAAAATAAATTATGACCACAGCACACAAGATACCCAATAGTGCAACAAGAGTACCTACGGCAAGAAACTTCTATCTACAATACCTAAAATCCTGCATGTTCTGTCTCTGGACTGTAAGTTCAACAAAAATACGCCAAATCCATTTCTATTGTGAAAATATCCAAATTTAATTTGCTACAGTTAAAGTGCACGTTTACTCAACATAAAATTCTGTACTACCTCAACACATGAAAAACAATGACACCCCAAGTTTGCATTGTCCTTGTGTATACCTCTAATCCACCAATTTCAAATACAAGCATTATACATAAAACAAAAGAAAAACTATTGCATAGTACCTGTATTTCTTTGTCTGTCAGCTGCGCATGAACAATTTGTTTCTTGAGGCTTTCCACCTGTACATCTGCAATTCTTAACTTTTGGTTTGTCTCCTGCATTTTCCCTTGAAGCTCCATGAAGGCCTAGAATGAAAATTCAAGGAAATTACTGATAAATAAAACAATTTCCTAAAATCAGTGCATCACAAACTTATGGTAGACTCAATCTTACAGCGCTGTTAACGGCGTTTCACAGGGTGTAACTTAATGTTGCATCTGCATCAATTAACAATGCCACATACAGTGCTAATAGCAAGGATAAGCATCAAGTTAATGGCGCTTACGGTGCTGACTTGATGCAATATCTAGATACGGTGCCGTTGATGTTGCAATAATGGTGAAACACCAACTCACGGCAGATACAACAAATAAAATTATCCCAGTAGTACAGCATACATACTTTCAACCCAAAAAACTCTGGTTCCAATGTTCATGAATTGCTCAATAATCAAAGAATTTGAAGAGATGATAGTAATAAATTCTTTTGGACGAATGAATTCTTTCCCATATCTACTACATGTCTGAAATGCCTTTAGCAACATCTTGTACTCAGAAACCAGACTATGAATGTTTGTTAAAGGCTGCTACATTAAAACCTCGTGCTTTACAACTTCAGCAACAAAGCTTGGTATATTTGTCACATTATCTATTATTTGGTGATGTGCAGTCTGGACATAGCCTGAGCTCTCTGTCCGTCAGGTAGAACACAACACCTTAGGTTAGGTTAGGATGCTTGCCTGTTCAGTAATTAGTACTATTATTGCTTATGTCATATTATTCACAGGTTTTTACTTTCAACTGGCCTGTCAAATTGATCCTATATAAGGCGATTATTGTTTTGGAAAGAATGAATCATTACCTTCTTTACTCTTAAATTACTTATTTTCAACATAATGGTGATTTGCTGGATTTTCATTAAGATCAAACAAAAGCATCAATTACATTATGACAAAAGTCATATCATGTCAAATCCACACTCACATATTTGTTGAAAATATGAGAATTACACAAAGGATTACTAAACATGAATGGCAGAATTTTGGACTAGGCATACTAAATATGATTTGAAAAATAGTCAGATACATGTACAACAACATAGCCTATGTGCAAATGTGCTCTATTGGTGGTCAATGATGCAACCCCATCTGTTATTCAACCCTGGTCAGGTAGGGCATGGCCTAAAGGTCTCAGTTAGGTTAGGCGATGTTTAGGTTTTGGTGCACACACCATAGAATCTGAATCCAGAAAGAAGAAAAACAAAGTTACAGTTTATGTTTTGCACCAAAGTCCAATACCTTGGTAGCTAGGTTATACATTTGCAATGGGAATCACACAAGCTATTAAAAAAGCTATAGATCTTCAGATCAATAAGCCTTACCTAAATGCAGAAATAATCTACACCTAGTTAAAATTTATTGTCCCATACCTAGGTAAAACTAAAACATTTCCTGCTATTATTCTTTGGCATAGGCAGCCCTGTAGGATAAATTATGCTTGATTTACCTTTGACCAGCTAACCCCAGGCAGGGCATAATTAAAACAAATATACGGAAAGCTGATACAAGAGGCAAGCAGTGGGAAAAAATTACAAAATTTTTTGTGGCATTGGCATCAAAATCAACCGGTCCCATCATCACCCTAATGGAAAATCTACAAAACAGGGTGGTGCCAAACCACTACAGTCTTAACTGGCCCAGACCTACCAAACCTAGAGGGTACTAGGTATAGCCTAGCCTATTTTATTTTAAACCGTTATTGCATTTTGGATTTTAAATACATATCATATTCCTATATTATAATGTGAGCTTCTGGCATTTGTTTTGCTAACAAATGAGTACTTTTAGTTAGTGGAACACAGCCTCACAGCCTACAATTTGGGGAGGAATACAGTGGGAATGAGGTTCTTGGATGGACGAATAAACAGAGCAGTGGATATTTTGCTGTCTCATGGCAGGCTACATATTTTGCCTATTAAGACAGCATTTCTGGTGAATGTAGAGTTGAATATTTTCACACCTTGGTATCTACCTAGTTGCATGTAAATGGGATCTAGCACAGCTTGTTACGTTTTGTCGTCTTTCTAACCACCATCTTTCTTGAACTGTAGTACGAGTCATCATGATGTCACTGGCTTGAAACGGCGCGAAACACTTCAGATACATTCATGATTATTACGTCTTCCTCAGCAGTGTAATCGATTGCGCATGTGCCCCGGAAATGCCAGCTACTAGCTACTAGGGTAAAAAACCGCATGGTACAGGGGTGGACCATGTACGATCAATGTGTACAACCCCCAAAAAAATACATTAGGTATAACGAGTTCTGACATCGGAGATGGGCGGGCATCAGACGCAACTTCTTGTTGGTGAGAAATGGAGCTAAAGACCTCTACTCCGGTGTCAGGATGCGTTATAATGTACTTTTCTTGGGGTTGTACACATTGATCGTACATGGTACACCCCTGTACCATGCGGTTTTTTACCCTAAATAGATAGTCAACTAGCCTACTACATAGCCTGCCGTGACACAGCATACCTAATATCCACTTGGAATACACAAATACAGAAAACGAAGTACAAGTGCATTTAAACCCATTTTTGCTACCATTCTGACTGTTAAGTAAATTAAATAGTATTTTCAAAATAATTGTATCATACCCTAAGGTAAGAACCTGATACCCTAGGGTAGGTTAGGTTGGATGTGGTTGGTCACAGGTCATGTGCTAACGAAACGAACGTTCAAGGGACATTTTAGGTAAATCATGTGAAAAAATAGGAGCGCTTACAGTTCAGTTGACCACGGGTTTCGTCTGCTATGGAATCGGCGGAGCAATACAAACAAGATGGCGGACGCTTTGTTTTGGCGCCCGGTTTAAAAACCCCGAAACCTATAAAAACGATAATGGGGGACCCTTTTGGGAACCGGGGTTTTGGGTGGGGGAGTACATGCGAGTAAAATGAAAACGGTAAGGGGGGAGCCATTGGGAAAAACCGGGGTTTTTGGGTGGGGGGAAACCCAGATGACGACAATGAACACGAAAAACAACAAAACCCTAGCAGACGAAACCCGTTGCCAACTAAACTGTAGGAGCTCACGTAACAACAAAAATGTAGGAGGTCCCGTCCCCCGTTGTGTTAGGCTAACCAAACGACGGCAATGAACACTAAAAACCACGAAACCCTAGCAAAAAAAAAACCAGTGGCCAACTAAACTGTATGATCTCCCGTTCCAACTAAACTGTAGGAGCTCCTGTTCCAACTAAACTGTAAGAGCTCCTGTTCCAACTAAACTGTAGGAGCTCCGGTGATCGTAACCAAACGAACCAACCTAACCAAACTTAGGCCGCGTGCCCTTACCTGTCCGGGGGGCTTCGCCCCCCTGGACCCCCCTCCCCAGTATATATTAAGTGATTGGTACCTAACCAAAGGAACCAACCTAACCATAGTTAGTCTCCACGTCCTTACCTGGCCGGGGGCTTCGCCCCCCTGGACCCCCCAGTATAGTATATTAACAGTGATTGCTACCTAACCAAAGGAACCGACCTAACCAAACTAAGTCTGCATGTCCTTACCTGGCCGGGGAACTTCGCCCCCCTGGACCCCCCTGTGTAGTAAGTTAACAATTATAAATATCTAACCAATATAACTTGTCCATAAATATGGCTGGCACCCGTATATCCTTACTGATAACTAAACAAAATGAATATTTCCGAGAATACATTGGTTAAAGTCAAGGCCAGTGTTTGCTCGAACACATGGACTGCGTTCGAACACGTGGACTTCTAGCGAACGTGAATGTTCGGATGTGTTTAGCGTGCCTGACTTCAGCAAAGCGGAAATAACAATGGCGGTGCTTAATTTTGGCAAAATAATTAAATAACGTGCATTTACATTGATAACCTTACCTTGGGAGATGTTGCTAGTCGTCCAGAAATATAGAACTTAATAAGAGAAATCCAGAGTCGTTCAAATCTTCTGGGTAAGAGGATTTTTTTTTTTCTTTCTTGGCGGGACGGTTGTTTTCCGAGATGA
The DNA here is from genome assembly GCF_015104395.2 of Macrobrachium nipponense. Classification (NCBI taxonomy): domain Eukaryota; kingdom Metazoa; phylum Arthropoda; class Malacostraca; order Decapoda; family Palaemonidae; genus Macrobrachium; species Macrobrachium nipponense. The sequence continues at coordinate 96,106,309 of NC_087204.1, forward strand.
CTGAACAAGGGGAATTTGTTTCAACAAATAACTAACTAGGGATCGTTCGTCTTGACACAAATGTATATGTCTTCCAGCGTGACGGGAACGGCGGCAGCGAACGCCACGTGCGCGGAACACGACAAATTCTCGGCAGAAGAAGACATGGTAGTTTATGATGAAGCACTGAACTGGCTGAGAAGCAGGAACAGACTGAAGGTCGAGGAAGGTCCGTTCCAGGTACTAGTTATCCTAGCGGATAACTAGTACCTGGAAAATATGTATCGAAGAATGTAAAAAAATGTAGGTCATACAGATGAGTTGGGCAAGGAAAGAAATATCGAATAATGGGGAAAAAATGTATCTCCTACAGATTATGTTGGCACGGGTAAAACTATCGTGGGCAAGAGTCAAATATCGAATAATGAAAAAAAAAATAAAAAAAAAATGGGAACTCCTGCAAATTAGTTTGGGCAAGCATGGGAAAAAAAATAGAATACGAAGGAAAAAATGGAGCTCTTACATTTCAGTTGGGCATGGGTGAAAATATAGAATACTGTAAATTAAATTGGAGGTCCTAAAGATTAGTTGGGCAAGATTAAAAATATCGAAGAGAATCGGCTTTCATGTTGATGCATGTTCGGGTTCGGTCCTGTGGGTTGGGTTCGGGTTTGGTCGGCTGGGGTCGGGTTTGGTAGGCTGCGGGTCATCTGCGAGAACTACTTACCTTGGCGGAGGGATTACGGACCGGGCAAAATGGTGTTACACGGTCCGGTCAACTGAACTGTAATCTACCCAAAAAATATAGGCTAGCCTACCTACCTAGGCTAATAGTAGTATTTTGGTCAAGCGGATGCCTACTAGCCTAGCTACCAACATTGGAGAAGTACAAAACGTGGGGTAATTAGCTTTTTAATGTAAAACGAGAGGTATGTACTAATTAGCTAGGTACCTAGCCTATTTAAAGGTTAGATTTTACCAGTCACTCGTAACCCATGGTGCCGTATTCCACTGACTTACCTAGGTATTAGCTATATTTCAGGAATACAGTATTTTAAGCAAGATATGCAAGCTCTGTGGGTTCTATGCCATTCAGAACTGTCAATTACCTTCCTCTCAAGAATATTAAAGTAATATGAACGTAAAATAAGCTAATGGCGATTTACTTCGACTAGCCAAAAGGTAGGCTGTGCATGAATCATCAGAGCAGGGCATGGGAGGCCAGCCAATACGTCCATCATCTAACAACAATTCCCTCTATTTTCCCTTGATAACAGACCAACTGCGATGCAAACTAACCTTTTTGAGTTCCTGATCTGGTTCCGCCTTCGACATCTTGTGCCAATTTATTCCCGAGCGCGTTAAATTCGAATTAAATACACAGCAGGTCGTGCGACTCGAAGTCTGATGTTTTGGTTTGCAAGGGAACAAGCAGCTAAGAAACGCCTCTTATTTCGGTGTATTAATATTGCTTCTCTCTTCCACTTCTGGTATTGTTTCATCGTAATGATGGAGTGACGATAATAATCATAATGACCGTAGCAACAATAACGTAACGGTAAAAGAATTATTATTCGTCTTATGGCAGTTCATATTGTTTCAGTGCAAGGATAGAGCGAAGACAATAATTATATTTAGAATAATCAGATAATAACCGTACAACAAAGAAATTGTCAAACATTATTCATCTTCAAGACGGTTCATATTGTTTCACCGCGATGATAAAGTTAAAATAATAATTATTATATTAAGAAACGTAAGATAACGGTTGTAGCAATAAGGAAATTACCAATAGTTATTACTCTTCTTAAAGGCAGTTCAAGAAAATATTGATTTCTGCGCTGTTTTCTAAATAAACTGCGATAGCTACCTGCAGCGATCATAAGCATGATTATTAGAATGTCCTCTGCCACCTCATACTATCCCCAAGATTCGATCAAAGAGAGAGGTAGCCTGGTAGGCTAGTCGAGGACGGGTCAACACTTCCCATTTAGAGATGTACTATTTTTTTTTTTTTTTTTACTGGGGTTTCATCCACAATTCAACGTTTACAGAATGAATGTAATATAATGACTGTTTTGTGTTTGCGTGTGTGTGTTCTCGAGCACTCTTGTCAGGGGAAGCAGATCTGAAAAGTAAACAGGTGCTTGAATAAACAGACAAACGAGTACGATAGTACGTACTACAAGTCGAAGTGAATGGCGCATTCTGAGTGGGAGGTTCAATCAATGCATTGCAGATAAGCCTTCTGTGGAGCGGCTAATGTTATAGAAATTGTCTGCGAAAGACTTTATCCACAAGTTTGTAGTTAAATTATGAATGATGTTCTCGGGAGACATCCTATATTAGTGAAATAGAATTAATATTGAAAAACAAATTGTTAAATATTAATTAGACCTGAGTCTAGAAGTTTGTTGTCTAAGTCGGCAACAGCCCGAGAATTAACTGAATGAGTTAGGGGATATTTTTAAAAGAGTTTATTTGCATTCTTAATATAGCTACTTGAATCTTATAAATATGACAAACAAACGTCGAAGTGAACACTTAAGTAACACAAAAAGAAAGTATCTGAAAAAGATCTTATGACTCATCCATTCATTAAAAAAAAAAGTCTAATAAAAAAAATGCCCCACATCTCACTGAAAATCCCAGATTCAGCCTAGTTTCAGAAACTCCTTCTTATGACAAAAATGAAGAAGAAGAAGAAGAAGAAGAAGAAGAAGAAGAAGAAGAAGAAGAAGAAGAAGAAGAAGAAGAAGAAGAAGAAGAAGAAAAAGAAGAAGAAGAAGAAGAAGAAGAAGAAAAAAAGAAAAAGAAGAAGAAGAAGAAGAAGAAGAAGAAGAAGAAGCGGAAGAATCTCCTTTATATAAATAAGAAGAAGAAGAAGAAGAAGTTTCAGAATCTTCGTATAAAGAAGAAGAAGAAGAAGAGTCGAACTGAGTTTTCTCTGCTTTGACAACAAACGTCCTCAACAGCCCACAGAGTCCGAGACTGCACTGCAGATCGTATGTCACGCTATTCATTCATTGCGTGGCGCTCAGCGTTGCACTCTCATGGATGCGTGATCGCTTTTGGACACGCGATAAGTAGGTCTGATTTTAAAAAGCCGAGTCACTTGCAGATTGCACACTACTACATACGTACCAACTTTTTACCATTTTATTATTTTTGGGTACATAATCATTATTATTACCAAACATGGATCTATATTTTCCATGCATTTATCTTGTTTATGAATATGTCAACAAGGGTATGTAACAGAACCATTTTGTGCATTTAATCACTTGTGGTATGTTACGAGCACGCTCCTATGAAAACAATGTTTAAAGTAATTTTTTTTATTTTTTTGTTATTCAAGGCTTGAATAGGTAGCAGACCGAGCCTAATGTAAGAATTACATTATAATAAATACCACCAGTGACCTGGGGTCTGGCATTTTGGTCACGTAAAGAACCCTCCTAATTGCCATGACCCCATGGTCACTGGCTTTATATATATAATGTAACTTCTTACAGTTAGGCTCGGTCTGCTACCTATTCAAGCCTTGATAACAAAAAAAAAAATTACTTTAAACATTGTTTATAGGAGGTTCATTAGGAACTACATCATCATAGCCGCTCCCTAACGATCTTATAAAAAAGGGCGTAGATTTCGTATGGTCTGAAATTCATCAACAGGCGTTCGATAAATTGAAAGATGAACTGTGTAGTTCTCCTATCTTGAAATTTCCTGACTTCCATAAGGAATTTTTCATAGCAACAGACGCCTCAGACCTAGGAGTAGGTGGGGTATTATTGCTTCAACAATATGATAGACAGTTTTTCCCTATAGCTTTTTATTCACGTAAACTGAGACCTTCCGAGTAAATATGCAGTAATAGACAAGGAAGGGTGGGCTCGCTATTGTTAATTCACTCGTGCACTTTAATTCATAATCTACGGTTATCCCGTCAAGGTTCTCACTGATCATAAGCCCCATAACCGACTTCTTTAAAGGCTTTAGTCACAGCCCCAAGCGAACTCGGTCTGCAAATTGCTATGTTGATCATCCACCCTCCAATCATCAAACATACAAAATTGCAGCCCTCTAGCCTCAGTAGTTTTTATGTTACTTAAGACTAAAGTTTGCCATGATCGTGCTTCTGGCACAGCTATAGGTGCCAACTACACATGCCATCATCGGGCCGTGTCTGAAAGCTTATGGGCCACAGCTAAGAGTTTCATACAGCATTATACGCTGTACAGAAGACTCGACTGCGCCGAAGAAGCTTTCGGCACAATTTTCTAGTTTTTAATCTTAATTTTGTTTTGATTGGAGTAAGTTCAACAATATGTTTGTTTATCTCGAGTACAATGCAACTGTGACGTAGGTTCCTGTTAGTGTGTAAGGTCTTTTGCTATAGCAGATTCACATCAACCGTGCATCTGGCGTCTAGGCCCGTCCCTTATGACGCTCCTGATTGAATGTTGATAAGCCAGTCACAGGGCTAGAGATGTATGTTCCAACTCTCCTGAGGGATACGTCTTTCAAAAGTATCCCTCAGGAGAGTTGGATTTTACATCCTGCCTATGTGAACTCTCGAGAGAGACTGAGAGTTTCCAGCCCTGTGATTGGCTTATCAGCAGCCAATCAGGAGCGTCGTAAGGGACGGGCCTAGACATCAGACTTACGGTTGATGTGAATCTACTATAGTTATTGTCTGGGAGCAGTTTGCTAGTATAGTATTTAGCGTAGGTTCTACCTGGAAGACCCACTCAGATTCGTCAGAAGTACAGTGGAAACTAAATACTAATAAATAAATAGATTAGATGACAAATAAATAAACAAATGAATATTAAAAAATAAATAAATAAATAAATATTGAAATTAGATAAGTAAATAAATAAAATGATGCTAATCTGCATTAATAAACCCAGACAAGGTCATCAGAATTCCCGTAGCACAACAAGATCTCGACAGTAGGTATATACAAGCTATATCTGACGAAAGCTCCTCCATTCAAAACCTTCTCGGATTACCCAGAATTCGCCTTAAACTTATAATTCAATCTATGATAAAGCATTTACTTCCTTAGTGAGTTTCTCCTTCAGTTTTGTGTGAGGTAATTGTCTTTACTTGGGCTGCTATTCTCATTTTAGGAAGCCTCCCCGAGAAAGCATTCTCTCCGAACCTTGTGTTTTCTTACCCACGAAGGTTGCCGCTCTCTGCTCATTTTATCAATATCATTTCGGGCATTGCTCCCGAGAACTGTGCTCATTTTATCAATATTATTTCGGCCATTGTTCTCAATGGTCTTCGAATTAAACGGGGGAATTTTCATATGTTCTATGCAAATATATAGAAAAAGGGGAATAAAAATTTCAGAAGTAAATTCTATCAAAGGTCTACAACATTATGGCAGCTCAACAAGACTGAAAAATTAAATTCTTGGAGACTCGGAGAAAAGACGGAGAAAAATGTTAATTAGCCTCCAATATTCAGAGTTATAGACTAATTAGAATTTATTTTTATGTTTAATAGTGAAGAGTTGTAGGCATTTCTGCCCAAATGTAATTTTCATAGAATTCCACTACCAATTACGCCAAACCTCTGGCATGAGCTTAGAACTTGGCTGAGAGAATTATAATATCTCGCAGTAAAAAGACCGTCGAGGACAATGACCAAAATAATGTTGATAGAATGAGTGCAGTTCTCGGGAGCAATGCCCAAAATAATATTGATCAAATGAGTAGAGAGCGGAGACCTTCTTGGGTAACGCAATGCAGGTAAGTTGAAAACAAGAACAATTAACTCACACAAAACTGAAGAAGAAACTCACTTAGGAAGTAGATGCTTTATTACAGATCAAATTATCAGTTTAAGGCAGACTGTTAGTTATCAGAACCTGAGCGAAAACCTTTTGAAAGTGAGGCCTTGTGGTAAACAGCTTTCAGGAAACGAGTCGTTATCTCGTGAACCGTAAGACAATAAAACATAATACAGTTGAGAACCATATGTATGAGTAATTGTTTTTGTTTATTTTTTCAAAGAGGCAGAGGCCTCTGGGAAGGGCAACCCTACGTCCTCGCCAAGCCCATGCCAGAAAAAACATGATGGGATATGACTATGATGTTTGTATGGCATACGTATATCATCAGAAAGTGAACTACTTTTGTATAAGAACTATTTGATAAAAGGGAGATAATTAATTTAGGAAAATGATAAATAAAAATGAATAGTGACCTAAAAAACATCGACGGAAAACTCAGTCGTTATTTACAGTAATTTTTAAAAGAAGCAATAAGGAAAAACAATGATTTAAACAAAATAATAGTAAAAATTAACAGAAAATCTAACCAGTTCTTACAGTGGTCGTGTATGCGCATGCGTTTCCAGTACCTTCATCATGTGCGGGGGCGTACTATATTTGCAAGAGCGCGCGCTCTCGCGCGATGGTGAATGTTTATGCATTTTCATAAGTACGTCTCATAAACTAACGGATATCCTTTACTGAGGTTGGGTAATGGTGTCGACTTGTCTCTCGGGCATTCAATTGTCTCTTTACATTTCAAATTGTTTGCTGTAATTTCCTGATTTTCTGAGTGCACTGTCATTCATTCTGGATACATGGCCTACACAGCTAGTGGTAGCATAGTTTGTTTGTGTGTGTATGTGGGTGTGTAGCCTAATATATATTTCTTTAGTACAAACCTGTCAGTAAATTGGTCTTTATATAAGAATGTATATTCATATTTCTATTTTACATACATATTTTTAAACAATACACACACACACACACACACACACACACACACATATATATATATAATAATATATATATATATATCTATATATATATATATATATATATATATATATATTATATATATGTGTGTGTGTGTGTGTGTGTGTGTGTGTGTGTGTGTGGCATCCCACTAAATCATTCCTCTGAACAGTTAAGTTCTAAACGTTAAACGTCAGTCAGTGTGAGAACCTTGTTCGTAATCACAGTTATTTATTGCGCTGCACGATATACCTACCAGCCAGTTGATATAATATTATCTACGAGCCGGAAATCCTTCTTCTTCCTGCATAGAAATAGGAAATTTGAGCTTTGGAGCTCCCTTGTTTATTTATATATATATATATATATATATATATATATATATATATATATATATATATATATATATATACGATTTCACCTGTTACGCCTATGACAAGGATTTCTGATATCCAACACAATCGTGGATATTGTGAATGGCAATTCTTAACATTATAATCTAGTCCAAGGAGGGAGAAATGTTAAATATGTTAAATTCAATTTCACAATATTCGTTTCTTCCCAGGAATTTGATCAAAAGCGTAGAAGATAATGTCCTCTCGTACCTGGAAATACATAAGACCACGAGGACAAAATGAGTTCCAAGGAATAATTAATTTCACAATAGCGCTTTCTTGTTAGAAATCAAACTGTCCCCTGGGTCAGCACGGGCTCTTGCTTCCCCGAGCATCGCACCAACCCCGAAACGTATTGAAATCTGCTCCTTGGTCTAGCCAAGGTCCTTTAAATATACTGGTCCGAGTATATTTAAAGGACCTTGGGTCTAGCAGAAGCCTTTGAGCGGATGCTGAATTATACCATATTTCAGTGTGCCCCAACTGAAATTATTATTATTATTATTATTATTATTATTATTATTATTATTATTATTATTATTATTATTATTATTATTATATTCAGAATATAAGCCCTATTCATAAGAAACAGGACCACAATGTCCACTGACTTGGTATTCAAGCTTCCAAAGAATATAGTCTATGTGTCAGGAATTGTGACATCTGCCTAGAATTTCAATTAATCTTATGATTTCAAAGGTTAAATATAGTTACTATGACGAAAACTGATTTGGTATCCTGGTAGAACAGACGTTTGTCAAACATATGAGTGTGGAGTTCTCAGAACGGCTTCAGTCATATTGTAATGTTAGTCTAGTTCTGGTTATTATTCACGTACTTTATTCCATTCACCTCTCGGGTATTTTACACTAGAATTTAATAAACTAGGTTCAAATTCTCTACGACAAGGGAGATTTAATTTTTCAGCTTCTCATCTTGTTATTTTATACAAAAACTTGCTTAAATATATTGTGTTTAACACATTGTTTTTTTTTTACTAGAAACTTACGGAATGCTTACCACACGAGACTAAATCTCAAAGCTAGACTACAGTTCTCGAAGTTCAGTGCCAATTAACGAATCTATTTGAAGGTAATGCAATTCAACCTTAGTCATCTATCAGCAGTATTGATTTCCCAACGACTTAAGACCTGTTTGGGTAACGCGTCATGATCCCAGTTGCTAAATCGGTTATCAGTTAGACCGTGTCTTATTGAACGTCAGGTATTCTTCGCTCCACCTCGTTTGCTAAGCTTTACATTATCTCTCTGTCTCTTCTAAATGCAACTTTGCTTTGTTAATCAGAGAATGGGGAGGTTTGCCTTTAGTTACTCTTCCTAACAGGGATGAATTAAAAGAAATTTGTCTGTTCTCAACGCTGCTCTCATCTCTATGGTTTCCTTTCTACAGATTGCATTCTATAGGCTTTCTTCTATAGATTCTTTTCACCTTCCAGCAAGAAGCTTCGCAGTCTTTTCTTTTTAGAGGGATGTTTCAACCAGTCCTTCTAGGCCTATGTATCACCCAACAGGCAATAACATTTCACATTTACTCTGTGGAGACAAGCAACCTTTGGACTAATATCTCTCTCTCTCTCTCTCTCTCTCTCTTCTCTCTCTCTCTCTCTCCAAAACATGAACTTTTCTTTTTACCACTATATCCCTTTTCGAGATACGGCCAAGTCTTTTTCATTTACTTTCAGCCTAGTAGGGCCTAGGCTCGATGAGGCAACCTAGATCTCCATTCCGTCGGCCTCGCCATAAAAGAAGAAGAAGAAGAAGAAAAAGAAGAAGAAGAAGAAGGAGGAGGAGGAAAAAATGAACAAATAAGATTTGAATAAATGAGTTTCTTATAAATGATATTTGTTGTAAGATGCAGTTTCCAATTACTGTTTAATAGTGAATTTTAATGTATGTTTTGTTCTGAGATATCGACGAATCATAACAAACAATTTCATCTTATCATTCAAGTAATCTAAAAAATATATATTGTATAATATTCTTATGTTGTGTTGTTGTAGCTGATGATAACGTTCTTCTTTTCCGGTCGGCTTCAGTTATTAGAGATAAGTGGACCGTCAGTCAGTGGCTCAGTGAAAAAAGTATTACATAACATCAGCGTGATGCACATGCTTTTGTTCATCGGTGTTTAGATGTATATCTTCCCCTAGACAGCTGTTTTCTTTGAAGGAAGGTGATTCTTACGAAAAACAAAACGTTCACACTAAAGTTTTAAAATCTGTGATGTTTCGCATGGGATGAAAAATTTCTCTTCTTGGATGAACGATTATAAGCTTATCAGCACTACATCAATACTCGCCTCCAGTCCCATGCACAGCATACATCACTCACCTTTATTACATTCTCTTTCTTGCTGGATATTATCATATCCCAAACTGGGAAAGGGAAAACGAGAGAGACCTTTGATCCGACAAATGTAAGCAGAACCCATCTGGCAAAATGGCCATGAACAAAACTAGATAACCAACCGGACCCTTTGAAACTGAACAGAACCCATCTGCTACAATGACCACAAGAAAACAAGTCTAAAACCCAGCTGAAATAAAAAGAACATGGCAGATTTACATCAAGAAAAACAGTCTATCTCAGTGAAACTATACAGTATCTACCTTATACAATGACAGCAAGAAAACCAGTATGATCTATTAAAGAGAGAGAGAGAGAGAGAGAGAGAGAGAGAGAGAGAGAGAGAGAGAGAGAGAGAGAGAGAGAGATTTATACAACGACTGTAAGAAAACCAGTCTGATCCAGTGAATCTAAACAGAACCCATCTAATACAATGACTACAAGAAAGTAGTCGAACCAGTGAAACCAAGCAGAACCCATCTCATACAGTGACTGCAAGAAAGCCATTCTAACTCGGTTAAACTAAACAGAACCCATATAATATGACCCAGTGAAACTGAACAAACTCCATCTGACACAATGTCCATCAACTGAAGCCATATCTGACCCAGGGGAAACTAGTTAGAAAAAGCCTGACCTAATGACCACAAGAAGACCAATCTGACCCAGTGGAGCTAGGCAGACCTTACGTGACCCAGTGAAGCTAGGCCGAACCCAGGTGACCCGTTGATTGTAACCTCAAATAATTTGACTCGGTAAACATAAGCATAATACGTCTGGTCTCGGGATGGTAAGCAAAGGCCATTAGTCACGCGAAAGTTGAACGGAAACTGACTGATTCAAACGGAATTCATTTGTTTAGCTCGAACCGGTCACAGCAATCCGTGGAGATATCTGTTGTCACTCAAATGACCTCATTAAGGATCCAAACAGTTCACACTTATGACCTAACAGAGCGCATCTGTTATGGAAGTATAATCTGTTGTGACTAACGTGTGCCGGTTTATGCCTAGAAGAGCTACGTGAGACCAGAACGAAACCTCAGATTTACTTATACAAAAATCTTGAAACACTTGAAGTGCACATCAGTGCATAAGGTTACTTAATTATCTAGGCTAAATAAATTAGACCTATGTAGGAAAAACCCATAATTTACTAAGCGTTTATTTTTTAGTGTTAAAAATGCTCCCTAATGCTTCAAATTTTGGTGGAATAAAGCGATCTATGAATATACTACAGAACTCAAACGCACAATGCGGCATTGCCAATCAATACCGAGAAACAAACAAGCGTTTTACGTTTAACGTTATTACGGTACACTCTCGTTAGCGGCTGCAGATCAATAGCAAAGCCCCCTCAGGAGATATAAACCTGAATCACCTTCGATTCGCTGGGAATTTTTATGACGATTCAGTAGCTCTCTGCACATTGATAAAGAATGTCAAGTGTTTCTTTTGTTTTTGTAATGTGTAAATTGATAATACGTGAAGTGAGATATTAAAGGCGCTGAGTAAAAAGTCACCTTCATATAATTACTGACCCCCAGACACTCGTTGCTCGACCTTCCCTCTCATGGACAAATCCTGAGACTAGCAATTCTCTCTCTCTCTCTCTCTCTTTCGCCAAGCACATTATGCAACGAAATGTATCAATATTGCATCTAAAATAACATCAAAAGGACAAAGACACAAGCATATCAATGCCTGTCCGGAGGCTCAGTCGAGCCTAAATAATCCATCAGGTCATTCAAACTATTTGCAATGGCGAAGTGGACCCTTTGCAAACCCAGCCCCTGTCTGTTTTAACGCTTAAGCTGCCCGCTAAATGGGGCAAACATACTTGGGTCTCGACTTGGGTCTAGTGTTGCGACGTCCTCTTGGCTTGTGTTTATTGTTGAGCGAGATGTTGTGACCACGCCCACTCTCTAGCGACAACGTCAGATCTCTCTCTCTCTCTCGCTTTCTTGCTCTTTACTCTTAATGAATGAGTAAAGGCAGCTTCCAAGACATTTCTTTATCTTTTTCTCGTTCCATTCCCTAGACTGATTCTGGTTTACTAAATGTCACCAGAAAAGGTCGTTTTTCTTTTTTCTTTATAGAAGAGAATTTGCCCAGTCGGTTTACTGGAGGCAAACAAAGACTTGAATCAGCAAAGCAATTTTCACATTAAATAATTTAGCGTCTCTCACTCCTTTGGTTTCCCTCCTAAACGAAGACAATATGTAAACTACACCATTAACTGCGTAATGTCTCAGTTATCTTTAATAGCCTAATGGGCACGCTGCAGTTTTATTTGATGGAGAAGTCCGCTCCCAGTTGAAATGGTTTCCTAAGAGATCAAGGGTATCGCTTAGCAATAAACAGTTCAACTCACGCATTTAAGAAGAAAGGAAGAAACAAGCTGAGATTTATATTTAGAAATAAAACGATGATAAAAGAGGGCGGGCTAGGGAAGAGGGGTGGTGGTAGTTCCTTCCTTGGCCAACAGATGGCGGGCAGTGTCCAATCAATCCAAAACATGACGAACTAGGAATAGCGGTTGCTCTCTTATTTCGTGTCTTTATTCTGTATTCTTGGAAAACCACCAGAATGGGAACGTAAATCACAGGTGATTTTGAGATATTAGAGGACAACGAAGCCACCAACGAAGGACAGGATGTCCGGGAAAAGCGAGAAAGAAGGTAAGTGTCGAGGGATTCGGTCTGGTTGTGTCTGTTTCCCTTGTTTGTACCTCACTGTCTGGAGAACCCAGCTGATAACAACGGCGGATGTTTAACATAATTAGAGCGCTAATATCTTGCAGCAGATAACACTATTACAGGGATAATAAACACGGTTGATCACTCGAGAAACCTGATATGAGGTTACTTTGGATAGTCGGTGTACATGCGAGGAAGAGTAATTTAAAGAAAGGAAGTAGTGTCGACTTGAGTCGAATCTTAGGAGCTAAATCGTAAGGGATGGACCTTTGCCAATCGCTTAATACTAGAGACAAACCCCCATATAGAGGCCTATGTTGTTCAAATTAAAATATACGATTTTTTTGAGCTGATCGAATTCGAAACACTGACGGGTATTGATAAATGTATAATTGAAGCGTCTGTGTTATAGGTAATTTTAAATTAGCCGCAGGTTTGCTTCCTTACGTTCAGGAGTTGTAAACATGCTTACCTCATTCATAAACACCCCGGAAATAGACGCTGAACTCCATTCGTGACAGTTCAGGAATAAACGCAGAATGGATGTACAAGATTAACTTGCATTACGTATAACGTTTTCACTCGGCCTGTAAACGTTCTGACGTTCGTTTGCTACGCTGTAATACTAGATCAACATTTTGACGTACCTATAAGCTAAGAGGTCTTGTGTTCTCATGTTCATAAACCTAATTTGTCCGGTATGGGTAACACACATACATACATACATATATATATATATATTATATATATATATATATGTATATATATATAATCATGTAATTATATATTATATTGTATATAGATATGTATATATATAATGTATATTTATATGTATCTAGTAAATATATTTACATGCATTTTGTACAAATATGTGTATTAATATATATTTATTAAAATACAATTACCTAGTGCCTACCATTATATAAAAGTATATAAAAGCATACTGTTTAGTATCTCACTTAGTCCATTAGTTTTGAATCCAACACAGTTTTGGTCATACAACTATTCTCATCCTGTCTGGCACTTGAATTCGAACAATATCTTCACAATGATATATATATATATATATATATATATATATATATATATAATATATATATTATATATATGTGTGTGTGTGTGTGTGTGTGTGTGTGTGTGTGTGAGTTTTACATACTCAGTATCCATAGTTTAAAATCAGGATATTAATGTTTTCTCAAGTCATATTGGAAAATACAATATACATACTTCAAATGCTTCATATGTGCATCCTTTTCTTAGCCTAATTTTGATCAGCATTTATTTAAGATAGTTCAATCATTATGAAAGAATTCAGTTTTTGATCAAGTATGATAAAGTAAAATGTTAAGAGCAGTTTTTTTTTTTTTTATTAATTTCATATTTTCAATTGGTGGCCTTTGCCTCCATTGCAGGACAAAAAGCATTTCCTTAACAACATATCAGTCATTGGTTACAGCCATCATAAATAAAGAAGTTGAATTGGAAAAAATGACTTAAATTTAAGGCAGTGTGTTATGGCAGTGGGTAGGCTACTGTACCTGAAGGTTTTGGCATAAAATTCAAATAACCTGACAGCGCAAATTTTTGCTATTCATATTTCTTACTATTTTTTAATATATATTTTTTTAAGGGGCCTAATACAGAATGTAATGATGCAGAAAATTAAGATCTTTTATTTTTATTGGATAATAAGTTAGGGGAACAGTAATTTGAAAACCTAAATTTTCTTGCTGGTAGGAAATAAAAAACAGTCCCCCATGAGAGGGAACATTTGTCATTATAATAATAATACAGAAATATATATTGACTGCTGATTCTAGACTAGTTATATTTATATATTTTCTGTTGATTAAAAGGTATAACCAATTACAACCAAAACACGATAAGAGCGGGTATACATTGCATCTTTTGTCCAAGCTTAATTTCATCAAAGTAGCCACCATTAGGCGGTGTAGAGCATTATGGATCAATTCCTTGTTTGTATAACTTTTGGTGATTTGGTTAGATTTGTATTCCCTCTTAGTTAGTTGGTACTGTAGCTGAATGACGCAAACCTTTAGGTAATAGATGCTGCCCGGGTTAAGCATTTAATTCCCACTTGTGTAATGCTCATCTCAGATTGAAGGATAGTGTAAGATATGTAGAAATAAATTTTTGGTCATATTGGATCCCGTACCTCTTACTTAATGCAAACACAGCGAACTAGTTTGATTTTTAGGCTTATGGTTTTCGAGTCAAGATCTGAAAAGAGGAAATCAGGATGGCTACGACATCACAGCGCAGGCTGACCAAGGAGCAATAGGCCATGCCAACATATTGTGGCACGCCTAGGCCTAATCTAATACTATCCTAAGCAGAGACCCAGATCCATCTTCATGGTAAAGCTGTTGAGGCACATAATTTTATTTTATTTGTTATGGGATTGAGATGTGTGTAAATGCTAGGCTTAACAGCGTATATTAGTCATATACGTACTTTAAAAGTACAGGAATGCTCCTGTAATTCAAGTTTCTAAGATTGATGAATTGAAGCCCTAAGATTCTAACTTCTTCAGGGCTTGAAGTATAAATGTGCGTGTGAATGTGTTAAGCGTATTATATGTTGGGAGTAATTACGTACTCAGCGTTCGGTACTGAAAAGTAATTTCATGATTTTTTGTCGTTTTGCATAATTTTCAAATCATCGTATACTACATATCATTCGGTGCACCTGTACATTTGAGTAATGTTTGGTACGTACAAATGCTGCGTAGGTAGAACATTCGTAAGTGTCTCGCTTCGACTCTAAAGCTTTTAGTTCACTATTTTCCGGAAAGACATTGATGGACAGTAGTTTTTGTCACTGCACTTTATTTCATTTTTAGTGTAGTTTGAAATTCAGCTTACTGGAGCCGGTGATGGCCTAGTTTTCTTTTTGATAATGGCAGGAAGAAAAGTTTGTTCTCTCTCTCTCTCTCTCTCTCTCTCTCTCTCTCTCTCTCTCTCTCTCTCTCGTTTTTTTCACGATTTCTTCCTCAGAGCGACCTCTTGCCATCATATCCGTGGAGATGTAGGGAGTGGGGGGAGGGGGAGAATGAGAATGAGAGAATAATAATAAACTAAATTTTTTTTTATAATTTCTCTTAATGTATCCATGCTCTCGACGGGATAATCTTCCTGTGTTATTTTGATAGTGACTGTTTAGAGCAGTGGTTCCCAAACTTTTCCAGTACGTGATCCCTGTCAGTAGTACCAAACCTACCATAACCCCCACCTTTATAAGCCTTCTGAAAATGGACTCATTTCCAGTAGCGCTGATACATTTTAAACATTAAATTAAAGGTTAATCTCAGCAGAGAGAGAGAGAGAGAAAGAGAGCAATAACAACAAGCAAAAATGCTTATTAATGCTTATTAACAAGGACTGATTTAATCATGTATCTTGATTAGAGGGAGGTACTCGCTTTTTTGATACAATCGAATCGATACGCGGGTCTGCGTGACTAAGGGCACAAAAATCCCTAAATATCATAAAACAGTTCCTCAAAATTTTGGATCAGCGCCTCAGTGGCGTAATCGGCATGGTCTTGGCCTGTCACCTCGGTGGCCGCGAGTTCGATTCTCGGGCATTTCACTGAGGGGTTAGAGATGTGTATTTCTGGTAATAGAAGTTTTCTCTCGACGTGGTTCGGAAGTCACGTAAAGCCGTTGGTCCCGTTGCTGAGTAACCACTGGTTCCATGCTACGTAAAATCACCTTACAAACAAACAAATAAAAACAAAATCTTGGATCTTCCATGGCCCCCAGATAAAAAAGGCTCATGACCCCCAAACCCGCAGTTTGGGAACCCCTGGTTTAGAGGTTGCATTTGAGCAGTAATATTTGAAAAATCTTAACGATGAGTATGGGAGATTAGGCTTACATGTCATCCTCATACATTCATCCTGCTTTCTGGTCATCGCTTGGATGTGGATGATGGCTGAAAATCCGAAGGTTGTTCACGTGTAATCAATCCACCGCTTCAGGCAACTGAAAAAAGTAGGTAGCCGTCGGTTGACTACGTTTTGAGGGTGGTTGGCGTTTGTTGAATACTATAGTAGATTCACATCACCCGCGCATTTGATGTCTAGCCAGTCCCTTACGACGCTCCTGATTGGCTGTTGATAAGCCAGTCACAGGGCTGGAAACAGAGCTGCCAAACCTGGGGGAATTCCCCCAGATCTTGGGGAAATGGGGATCGTCTGGGGGAATGGAGGAATTTGGCAAAAATTGTTGATAATCTGGGGGAATTAAGCAATAAGATGAATATATCGCTTAAATTACGTTATTTTTAAGAGATAGCGTACAGTTTTGAAATGGATGCTAAATCATTTCAATATAAAATTCTCAACGAAGAATGGTACATACTATTTAGGAAATGAAGGCAGTCGGAAGTTCCGACTGGAAGCGATTTCCATTTGATGAAGACAGTTTAATTAATTGCCAAGCTAAATATTCTTGATCCAGCTATTGCACCAAACGTAAGTCTTTCGCCGTCATCAATAACTAGGATTGGAAGCAATTTCCCTAATTTAGCACCACCAGCTCAAGTGAATAACCTTGACGATCAGTGGAGAAGTTATCGGCTCACAGCTAAAGAGTTACCTATCGCAAGTGACAACATACCACAATACTGGTATATTTTACGTTCCATCAAAAATGGCATGGGCAATTCCAAATTTGCACTAATTTCTGAATTTATGCCATATCTTCGTCGGGTTTTACCACATTCCCTCCGTGTCGTTGCGTTATAGCGCATATTTTCCCAAATGAACAACATTAAAACTAGGAACACTAATTCATTAAAAGCACAAACAGTAGCTGATAGAATTTTGGCCAAACAATCAATCACAAAAAACAATTCAGACTGCACTAATTGGGAACCAAGAAAGGCATTTATTAGTGATGTAGAAAAGAGAATGACAAGTGCCAAGTACATTAAACGTATGAAAGAAAAATAATTAGTAATGAATTTAGAGGCAGAAGAAGAGCAGGAATAGCACTTGGATTAGCCATTGATATGTAAGCCTAAACTAGATTAAAATGTACTTCATTAACTAAATTTTATTTTTGTTATGAATTTAGAGGCAAAAGAAGAGCAGGAATAACACTTGGATTAACTATTAATATGTAAACTTGATTAAAATATACTTCATTTAACTAAATGTTAGTTTTATTACAATCTGGAGGATTTTAGTTGAATCTGGGGGAATTTTCACTGAGGTCTTGGGGAAACTGAAAAATTTCATTGGCCTAGACGTCAAATGCACGGTTGGTGTGAATCTACTATAGTTGGCTAGACAACCAGTCTTGGTAATTGTTAGGCCGATATCGGCCGTGTTTACTTGGTGTTTCCTTGGATGCTTGTATATTAAGGTACGTTAGGTGAGGTTGAGTGATAAACACCAGCATGAAAAAGCCTCTCCCAGACAGTATATAATGTAAATAAACTGAAACCATTCGACTTTCGAATATGCTGTTAAATCTCTGCCAATGCAAGATCCACAGAATAACCGAGGACCTTGCGCGCGTAATGGATACGGTTGATGGATCCATCCAAATGCGAATAACCGGATTTCATAACATAAAGCTACAGTTGGTGTTGACATGAGTTGGCGTTTTCATATTTTTTTGCAAATAATTCTTGGCCTAGCAACAGCAGCAGCAGCTGCGGCCTCTAACACGGACTTCCACGCGAATGATACTTTTTTATATTTAGAGTGTTTAAAATTATTGTTCATGTAAATACAGAGCGATGACATTTTTACTTTAGTCTAATTACAAGTGTCTTACAGTGTTCATGCAGTATTTACGTAAATACTGACCAATCGTAATTTGACAAGTGCAATTACAAATGTTTACAGCGTTCACGTATTTTTCTTGTGTGATTTTTAAAGCTATAAAATTATAATGCAAGTCTTCTCCTAGGGCGGCTGGGTAAACTTACAGTTTGAGAATTCCTGTATTTATTTATGGTCTTGTAAAAAAAAAAAGGGGGGGTCCTTTTTCGGCCTAAATATTAGCAGTCACAATTTATATTGTGACGATGAATATCATAAATGTAATGTTTTATTTATTTATTTTTATTTTCGTCGGTGCTAGTGAGTTCATTAACAAATAATAGCCAACCTTGATGTTGAATGAATCGTTCATTGGAAAGGGCTCGGGTTTGTCACACTTCATGACCTTCACTAGTTAGTTTTGTTCTTCATGACCTTCACTGATAAGTTTTGTTCTTCATGACCTTCACTGATAAGTTTTGTTCTTCATGACCTTCACTAGTTAGTTTTGTTCTTCATGACCTTCACTGATAAGTTTTGTTCTTCATGACCTTCACTGATAAGTTTTGTTCTTCATGACCTTCACTGATAAGTTTTGTCCCTCATAACCTTCACTAGTTAGTTTCGTCCTTCATATAATTTACTAGCATGTTTTGTCCTTCATAACATTAACTAGCAAGTTTTGTCCTTCATGACCTTCACTGGTAAGTTTTGTCCTTCATGAACTTCGCTAATGAGGTTTGTCCTTCATAGCCTTCACAAGTAAGCTTTGTCCTTCATAAACTTCGCTAATAAGATTTGTCCTTCATTAACCTTGCTAATATTTGTTCTTCATAACCTTCACTAATAAGCTTTGTCCTTCATAACCACCACGAATAAGCTTTGTCCTTCATAAGCTTCGCTTATAATATTTGTCCTTCATAACCTTCACAAGTAAGATTTGTCATTCATAACAATCACTAATACGATTTGCTCTTCATAAACTGCACTATTAAGCTTTGACCTTCATAAACTTCGCTAATAAGATTTGTCCTTCATAAAACTCTGCTAATAACCTTTGTCCTTCATAACCTTCACGAATAAGCTTCGCCCTCCTTCATAACCTTTAAGGAGGAACCGTTTGTGCATGACCTTAATCCCTATTAAGAATAGGGGTACGATTTTGCACATCAACAAACAACGAATATTAAGTATTTACATGTATATATATCTTAATGAGCAGGACCCGTTCAGGTGTGCCAGACCGGATGGCCAGTTAATTAATCCTCAAAAGAAATGTTGTGTCTGATATCCCACAACAAAGGTGGTCCAATTTAATTTTTCACGTCGATTGTATTATTAATTTTCACCACTCAGTTTTATTATTTTTTTTTATATTGCGTCATGTATATTTTTTTGTTCATCCAGACTTGAATTAGAATCAAATGGGCTTTTGATCTGCCGGTAACACCTGGTGTCACCAGGTGGCTCTATTTTTAGATGGTTCAAGTGTGCGAGCGTTTGTGTGTGTGTGTGTGTGTGTGTTTAGTTGGGTGTAAGTAGTGTTTTCTTTGCGTAACCAATGACTTCTTGTACTACTGGGTATATTTTTTTTCTGTTGAGTACTGTAAATGGGTATTAACCGTGATTTACCCAGAAAGAAAAAAAAACAATTTTGTTCAGTGCGTGATTGCTTTGATTTGTTTTTTTTTTTCTCTTCTCTCTTCTTCTCTACTCTCTCTCTCTCTCTCTTCATATTTTCTCTCTCTCTTCCTCTCTCTCTCTCTATATATATCTATATATATATATATATATATATATATATATATATATATATATAATATATATATATATATATATATATATATATATATATATATATACACATGTATGTATGTAGTATGTTTGTAAGTAGTATGTATCAGAATTAAACAATGTAATCATAATACTGAGAATGCAAGTGCGTCTTCCATCAATTCCTGTAAGTTTAAGATACTCTGTTCTCTGAAATAAATTCAATTATTCTGTTTGCTTTTGTCTTCATTTACAAAAGAGAAATAAAGCAGATTCAGCGAATGCTAGAACAAGCGTTGAGTTATATCACGAAGATCTTGGCTTGATCCTCGACGAATAAGTTTACATATGACAAGAAAAGTCAGTTTTCTTGCGTTGAGTTATTTAAAGAAAATCTTGTCTTGATCCTTAATGAATGTTTTTACATATAACAAGAAAAGACAGTTTTCTTACATTTGTTTCCTTTCCACGTGTCTCGTCCTTGACCATTGGTGTCTGGCCGGCGCTGTAAGAACTTGAAGTGTGTATTTTGGATAAATGTTTTTATATTAATATTTTCGTTAATACCTAGCTAACATTCCAGGAAGTTTAGCTTTGAAAAGGCTGTGACTCTATGTTGAGTTGCCACATGCTGTATTGCGTTGTGTTCACCGCATGAGCGTTTAATCTAGGCTATTATTTTTGTCTGGACTGAAAGACCAAGGCATTAGGGTACAGCTTTAGCCTTGTAAATTCACTGGAAAATTCCCGAATTTATGTTCCTAATCTCTCTCTCTCTCTCTCTCTCATTAGAACACTGAGAATGAATTGAAACAAACCCTAGAGATAAGTGTGCACCTGATGTCTCCTCGGATGGACTAATAAGTCTTTGAGACATCCTAATCCTTGTAACTCTACTATACACACACACACATTATATATATATATATATATATATACTATATTTTATGTATGTATATATTTATATCATGTATATATATATATATATATATATATTATATATACATATATGTGTGAGTGTGTGTGTTTGTGTGTGTGTGTGTGTGTGTTTTACATAAGAACCATTGACACTACTTAAATGGTGTCATAATCTATAAAGCGTGGGGCTATTAGCAACAACACTGCCAAATTCAGTAGTTTATTATAAACGGATTTGTATAAAAATTCCGACAGAACTTTGAACATCACGTTAAATTTTGTTGCTATTCCCTCGACTCCAATCCTGACGTTAATACGGATTTATACTTTTCCAATCTTTTCATGGCCCGAGGAAGACTTTTACGACTAAAGCATGGGAGTGTGTTCATGCAAATCCAGTTTTAGTGGCTTTTTATTTTTATTTATTTAGTTTATTTCATCCAGATTGGCGACCTATCCAGAAACGGGGACTAAGCTAAGAAGATTATATATATATATATATATATATATATATATATATATATATATATATATGTATATATATATATATATATAGTATATGTGTCTGTGTGTGTATGTATATGTATATATATTGTCAACATGGAGATCGGTTGTTAAATGGATATTTAACCAGGACACGAGAGATGTTATTCTTTTTTAAATGATATACAAGTTTATTTACTTTTTATTTGTACGTTTATGCAGGATAGAGTGGCCTAGGTCCAGTTTGTTATTATTATTATTATTATTTTATTATTATTATTATTATTATTGTACGCTGGAAACAGACCTTCTTTCAAACAAGTTTTGATTGAAAATAATGGCAGAATTCACAGAATTGATTTTGTACAATATTCTTTCAATTCTCCTTATGATTTTTCTTTCTGGCACGCTGGTATTATAAAGCAGCTGTCCAATGTTCATCGTGCTGTAGGTCGTCAACGGAAATTTCGGGCGGGCTGGTGTTAATCAAAAGCAAACTGGTTATCAGGGTGGACAGGCTGGGGTCGTCAACAGGTATACAGGTGGGTTTCGTAGATCGGGAACAGGCGTAGTCGTCAGGGGTCTATCCGGTATTTTCTTGTTATTTCTTCTTTTCTGGTTTTCAAGGCGTCTACATGTTTCGGCCACCTCGTTTGGCCATCTTCGGGACGGGATCGCTGAGTGCAATGGTCTGTGTCAGATGTATTCACGCTATTATTGCATTCGGTTGGCTTGAAGAAACGGGTACCTCTTTTCATTGGGCAATACTGTGACGTCACGAGCGATGTCATCAGGGGGCCCGTTGCTGTTGGCTGTCCTCTTCGTGGGCGGAGCCTCATCCTTATTGGTGATGGTGGAGGTCCCCTCGAAGGGCGTGCTACCAGGTCGTCCTCAGGGCGAGAGCTTGAGCTGCGATCACCCCTCAGGGTTACTAGGGACGTCCTCAGGATGAGAGCTAATGCTTCTATCATCCTCAGGATCCCTCTGGTGCGATGGTCGTTGTGGGGCGGTGTCTGCTGCTCTCCTGACGGCGGTGGGGAGGAGGAAGGTCTCCTGTGTGATGTTTAAACTGGGCTTCTCCCTCCCGATGTGCAGCGCTTCTAAGATTCGCAACGACGTAGATCGGGTGCCTGGTCGATAACCTCGAAGTTACCGACGATGTCGCTGCGTCGGATTCTTTTATTATGGGCAGTCCTTGCATGATTAAATACCGCTCCTTCCTGCGCGTGACAGGAGATCCTCTTGGAGAGGCGCATTGACGTCATCCGATGTAAGTTCCGAGGCATCCTCGGATTGGGCACGTGTATCTGTAAATGACGTTCGTCCTCTTCAAGGGATCCTGCAACGGTGCGGGGTTATTTTTCATAATAAGACTGCATGTTTTTTTACTTGTATAAAATATGATCAAGTTGATCTGCTTGTTGGTGTCGGTCGGAGAAACGTGATTCCTGATTATTTCCCGTAGGGCTCGCTCGTCTTCTTTATACCGCCGATGGAAGGTGCCCTTTGTAGAAAAAATTAATTTTCTGCTGGGGGTCTGGGCGGGGTTCCTGTAGGTACCATTCTTCCATGCTCTTCCTGAAGACGTTCTGGATGCTTCGGTTGGTGTGTCCGTTGTTTACTAGGACCTGGGCTGCACGTTCCATCTTATGGGTGGTCTGCCCATGTTGAACAATGGAAAGAGCTCTCCTGACGTAGGCGCTGATGGTGGTCCTTATAGCGTTCAGGGCATTCACTCTCGCCGTTCAGACACATTCCCAGGTTCGTTGGGCTTCGTGTAAACCCGTGGTAGCGAACGCACCCTCCTTCTGTTCAACCAGGACGTCCAGGAAGGGAAGACGGCCATCACGGCTATATTCGATGGTAAATCGTAAACGGCTGTTGGTGTGGAAGGCTTGACGTATTTCTCGATCTCCTCCCTCGTTCCTGCTTGATGAAAGTGTCATCTATATATCTTACGTATATAAGATGGCTTCTAATGCCTCCTAAAGACACGCTCCTCACCATGCCCATGTAAAAGTTCGCAAACAGGACCCCGAGGGGGGATCCATCGCTACACCATCGATTTGTAAGTACATATGGCCATGGTGGTTAATGAAGGGAGCCTTCTTGGTGGCATATTTCCAGCAGAGAGCGAAGGGCGTGTTCGGGGATATTCAGCGGGTCGGTGGATGGTCTCTGTAGACACGTTCAAGGATCATTTCGTGGTTTCATCTACAGGAAACGTTAGTAAACAGCGACTCTACATCCATCGATGCAATACTGCCTCCAGGGGGCGCGGATCTTAAGGTTTGCAGAAACTCCGCACGACGACTTCAAACTATGTGTGCTGGGGATGTAGGGGGTGAGAATAGTATTTAGTTGTTTAGCAAGGTGGTATGTGGGTGCTGGTATTTGGCTAATGATAGGTCTTAAAGGGTTTCCATGTTTATGAGTTTTCACATTACCGTAGATGTACCGAGGTTGTAATCTCCAGAAATACTAGAGTGTAAGGCGTTAGTGGCTGCGTTGACAGTTTCTATGATTCTATTGGCTTCGCGTTTAATGTCGTCTACGGGGTTCTTAGTAATACGTCGAAACTTAGTGGTATCGGCGAGGATCTCGTCGATTTTTTGTCTATATTCGGTAGTCTGATAAGTACTAGGGCTGCGGTCTTGTCGGCTCTCCTGACGGTGAGTTCTTCGTTTTCTCTCAAGCTTTTAGCAGCATCCCGCAGACGGCGATCGACGATGTCACTTTTATAAGTTTCCTCGGTCTGTAAGGGCTTCTGCTAAGAGGAGAGGTTGAAGGGCGTCGGTGGTGTGTACATTCCCAAGGCTTTTCTTGTTTCATTATCGCTCCGTAAGATATTCTATCTCCATCCTTTTATTAAGGGGACGGGGGCGAGAGATGAAGTGGCAATTTCGGCCTTTCTTGAGTATGTCCTCTCTTCAGGGGATGGGGTGTAGGTGGTCAAGTAATATATTTGTCATGTTCTTGCGGCAGGCGTATTTTACCTCCATTAAGGTTAATTAGTTTTCTTGTAATGGTCTTCTGTTTCTTCAGGGCATCTTTCTCCTCCATACGTTTCAGGCAGTCGACGATGTCTTGATGGTACTGCACTGGTGTTGGGAGGGCGTTGCTGCTAGTGCCATCATTATTATCCCCGGCATCCGAGGGGGCTGCTACAGGATTCATACCGCGAATTTCATCCCATTTTACGAAGAGTTGCGCCCTTTCATTTATGAGCGTGGCTTTCTCTGTTCTTTGGATTCTAGTTCTTGCTGCAGGCGGCTCCTCCTAAAGCTTCGCATGCCGGGGTGCTGTTGCGTTTGTAGGGTCTGCATGCCGGATATTGTGTGTACGCTGGAAACAGACCTTCTTTTCAAACAAGTTTTTTTTATTGAAAATAATGGCAGAATTCACAGAATTGATTTTGTACAATATTCTTTCAATTCCTTCCTTATGATTTTCTTTCTGGCACGCTGGCGGTATTATAAAGCAGCTGTCCAATGTTTCATCGTGCTGTAGGTCGTCAACGGAAATTTCGGGCGGGCTGGTGTTATCAAAAGCAAAACTGGTTATCAGGGCGGAAGGCTGGGGTCGTCAACAGGAATAACAGGTGGGTTTCGTAGATCGGGAACAGGCCGTAGTCGTCAGGGGTCTATCCGGTATTTCTTGTTATTTCTTCTTTTCTGGTTTTCAAGGCGTCTACATGTTTCGGCCACCTCGTTTGGCCATCTTCGGGACGGGATCGCTGAGTGCAATGGTCTGTGTCTGCGGGATGCTGCTAAAAAGCTTGAGAGAAAACGAAGACATCACCGTCAGGAGAGCCGACAAGACCGCAGCCCTAGTACTTATCAAGACTACCGAATATAGACAAAAAATCGACGAGATCCTCGCCGATACCACTAAGTTTCGACGTATTACTAGAACCCCGTAGACGACATTAAACGCGAAGCCAATAGAATCATAGAAACTGTCAACGCAGCCACTAACGCCTTACACCTCTCTAGTATTTTCTGGAGATTACAACCTCGGGTACATCTACGGTAATGTGAAAAACTCATAACATGGAAACCCTTTAAGACCTATCATTAGCCAAATACCAGCACCCACATACCACCTTGCTAAACAACTAAATACTATTCTCATCTACATCCCCAGCACACATAGTTTGAAGTCGTTCTGCGGAGTTTCTGCAAACCTTAAGATCCGCGCCCCCTGGAGCAGTATTGCATCGATGGATGTAGAGTCGCTGTTTGGTTTACTAACGTTCCTGTAGATGAAACCATCGAAATGATCCTTGAACGTGTTCTACAGAGACCCCTTGACCCATCCACGACCCGCTGAATATCCCCGAACACGCCCTTCGCTCTCTGCTGGAAATATGCACCAAGAAGGCTCCCTTCATTAACCACCATGGCCATATGTACTTTCAAATCGATGGTGTAGCGATGGGATCCCCCCTCGGGGTCCTGTTTGCGAACTTTTACATGGGCATGGTGGAGGAGCGTGTCTTTAGGAGCATTAGGAAGCCATCTATATACGTAAGATATATAGATGACACTTTCATCCAAGCAGGAAACGAGGGAGGAGATCGAGGAAATAACGTCCCAGCCTTCCACACCACAGCCGTTTACGATTTACCATCGAAATATAGCCGTGATGGCCCGTCTTCCCCTCCTGGACGTCCTGGTTGAACAGAAGGAGGGTGCGTTCGCTACACGGGTTTACACGAAGCCCACGAACCTGGGAATGTGTCTGAACGGCGAGAGTGAATGCCCTGAACGCTATAAGGACACCACCATCAGCGCCTACGTCAGGAGAGCTCTTTCCATTGTTCAACATGGGGCAGGACACCCATATGGAGATGGAACGTGCAGCCACGGTCCTAGTAAACAACGGACACACCAACCGAAGCATCCAGAACGTCTTCAGGAAGAGCATGGAAGAATGGTACCTACAGGACCCCCGCCCAGACCCCCACCAGCAGAAAATTAATTTTTTCTACAAGGGCACCTTCCATCGGCGGTATAAAGAAGACGAGGCAGCCCTACGGGGAAATAATCAGGAATCACGTTTCTCCGACCGACACCAACAAGCAGATCAACTTGATCATATTTTATACAAGTAAAAAAACATGCAGTCTTATTATGAAAAATAACCCCGCACCGTTTGCAGGACCCTTGAAGAGGACGAACGTCATTTACAGATACACGTGCCCAATCCGAGGATGCCTCGGAACTTACATCGGGATGACGTCAATGCGCCTCTCCAAGAGGATCTCCTGTCACGCGCGGAAGGAGCGGTATTTAATCATGCAAGGACTGCCCATAATAAAAGAATCCGACGCAGCGACATCGTCGGTAACTTCGAGGTTATCGACCAGGCACCCGATCTACGTCGTTTGCGAATCTTAGAAGCGCTGCACATCGGGAGGGAGAAGCCCAGTTTAAACATCACACAGGAGACCTTCCTCCTCCCCACCGCCGTCAGGAGAGCAGCAGACACCGCCCCACAACGACATCCGCACCAGAGGGATCCTGAGGATGATAGAAGCATTAGCTCTCATCCTGAGGACGTCCCTAGTAACCCTGAGGGTGATCGCAGCTCAAGCTCTCGCCTGAGGACGACCTGGTAGCACGCCCTTCGAGGGGACCTCCACCATCACCAATAAGGATGAGGCTCCGCCCACGAAGAGGACAGCCAACCAGCAACGGGCCCCCTGATGACATCGCTCGTGACGTCACAGGTATTGCCCAATGAAAAGTGAGGTACCCGTTTCTTCAAGCCAACCGAATGCAATAAATAGCGTGAATACATCTGACACAGACCATTGCACTCAGCGATCCCGTCCCGAAGATGGCCAAAACGAGGTGGCCGAAACATGTAGACGCCTTGAAAACCAGAAAAGAAGAAATAACAAGAAATACGGATAGACCCCTGACGACTACGGCCTGTTCCCGATCTACGAAACCCACCTGTATACCTGTTGACGACCCCAGCCTAGCCGTCCCTGATAACCAGGTTTTGCTTTTGATAACACCAGCCGCCCGAAATTTTTCCGTTGACGACCCTACAGCACGATGAACATTGGTACAGCTGCTTTATAATACCAGCGTTGCCAGAAAGAAAATCATAAGGAGAATTGAAAGAATATTGTACAAAATCAATTCTGTGAATTCTGCCATTATTTTCAATATTATTATTATTATTATTATTATTATTATTATTGGGTATAATGTTCCGTGTCGAAAACGATGACAATGGTTGCAGGTCCACAATAATATCGTATGTGAGTATAAGGTCTTTAATGGATAACAAAAGCTTTCGAACTTGTACTAGGTTCATCTTGACTGAGACGAACCAAGTACAAGGTTCGAAAGCTTTTATTATCCATTAAAGACCTTATACTTACATGCGATATTATTGTGACCTGCAACCATTATTATTATTATTATTATTATTATTATTATTATTATTATTATTATTGTTGTTGTTGTTGTTGTTTGTTGTTGTTGTATTCAGAAGATAAAACCTGTTCATATGGAACAACCCCACAGGGGCCACTGACATGAAATTCAAGCTTCCAAAGAATAGGGTGTTCATTAGGAAGAAGTAAGAGATCTCACCTATTAAAAAACGAAAAGAAATAAATTAATAGATTAACAAACAGATAAAACTGGAGGTTATTTTCGTTGTTTCGCAAAAGAGTGAAAGCTAAGAACACTTAATAAGCAAGAAATGAAAGGTCCTTAAAAGTGAACTGTTGTTACCAAGATACGTGAAGTTGGATCTCTCTCTCTCTCTCTCTCTCTCTCTTCTCTCTCTCTCTCTCTCTCTCTCTCTCTCTCTGCGCCATTCTCTGGCATCGGATAAAAATGCCACTTTCGTGTCAAATCGTGAACGTCTTTTCCTCTCCCATGTTAAATAGAATTCACTCTTGCCCTCCTTCCCGTGTTAATTGGAATTCCTTCCTGTCATTCCTTCTGCGTGTTGAATGGTATTTACTTCCTTCCACCTTTCCCTTCGTTAAATAGAATTCACTCCCGCCTCTCTAACACGTGTGGTAAATAGAATTCACGCATTTCGTCTTTCCCCATATTAAAGAATTCGGCCATTTCTTCTTCCTCTGTGTTAAGTAGAATTTACTTCTTTCTTCCTCTTTTGTGTTAAATAGAATTCACTCCTTTTCCTCCTCTCATGTGTGAAATAGAATTCACGCATTCCGTCTTTCCCCATGTTCAAAAGGGTGTCAGGCAAATTTCTCGAAATCAATTGCGCGAAGGTAAATTTCTCGAATTCAACTGACCGAAAAATAATTTCTCGAACTATCTTTTTCTCGAATGTCAATTACTCGAAAACAAACAAGTAAATTTCTCGAACACAATCGAAAGTATCCCATAAGCGCCAAAGACCAATTTATAAAGAGGCTATTAGCATTCCAAGCATAAATTTCTCGAACACAATCGAAAAGAAAAAATCCCAACATTTGAGCCAGCCGCAGTAATGATAGACTTTGAATTGGCCATGATTAGAGCTATAGAGCATGAATTTCCAAGGACAAAATGCCGCGGCTGTTTTTATTCATTTTTGTAAATCCATTTATCGCAACATTCAAGAAAAAGGCTTCAAATTACGGTACGACACCGATGCTGAATTTGCTATTCAGGTTCGCCTGTTATCTGCGTTAGCATTTGTACCAGTTTTCAAGGTCGAAGAAACAGTTGAATATTTAATTGAAAATGAAGTTTTTCCCGTTGAAATTCAAAGTGTGGTTGACTCTTTTGAAGATACATGGATCGGGCGGCCGCATAGAAATAACCGTAGACGTGCTCCTTTCTTTAAACATGAATTATGGAACTGTTTTGATTATGTCAAGGAAGAAATGCCCAAGACGAACAATGCAGTCGAGGGCTGGCATTACGGTTTCGAACAGCAATTAAGTGCTTGTCATCCATCCATCTGGAAATTTATACAAGGATTACAACGAGAACAAAGTCTACAGGAGCTACGAATTGAACAATATTTGGGAGGTGTTGGTATTCCTGTGCGCAAAAAGTATCGTGACTGTGCAAAAAGGTTACAAACCATTGTAATAAATTATGACGAAGAGAGGCCTGTCGAAGAATATCTACGAAGTGTAGCATACAACATTTCATTTTGATTGATTAAATTTTAATACTGTATTTCATTCTGAATGATAATATTTTTATACATACAATAAAATTATAACCTTTGTATTTTTTTCATTCCTTCATTTTCAATAAATTTTTAACATTTGTGTTTGTAAACCCAAAAGGATATATTTTTTCTTGAAATACATGAAAATTTTTCCATTCAATTTTCTCGACAAAATAGATATCAGTTTTCGAGAAATATGGGATTCGAGAAAATGATAGTTCGAGAAATTATTTTTCGAGCAATTGAGTTCGAGAATTTGACTTTCGGGAAATTGCATTCGAGAAATTTACCTAAAATCGTTAAAAAGATATTAGCCATTTCCTCCTCCTCTGTGTTAAATAGAATTTGCGTCTTCCTTTTTCTATGTTAAGTAGAATTCACCCCATTTTTTCCTCGCCTGTGTGAAATAGAATTCACACATTTCGTCTTAGTACCCCGTGTTGCAAAGAATTCAGCCATTTCCTTCTCATCTGTGTTGAATAGAATGTACTGCTTTCTTTCTTAGTGTTAAGTAGGATTCGCTCCTTTTCTTCCTCCCCTATGTTAAATAGAATTCACATTAAATAGAATTTACTTGTTTCTTCCTTCGTGTTAAGTAGAATTAATTTCCCGTCTTTCTCCACGTTAAATAGAATTCACTTTTTTTTCTTCCTGCTCCATGTTAAATAAATTTCACGACTTTCTTCCTCTTTTGTGTTAAATAGAATTCACTTCCCGTCTTTCTCCTCCTTGTTAAATAGAGATATCTTTTTTTCCTTGCTCCATGTTGAATAAAAATCACGACTTTCTTCCTCCTGCATGTTTTATTTACATATCTGTAAGATTTATTATTATTATTATGTCTTTTTATTTGTGCGTCTGCCTAACTGTTTTATGTTAAAGTTCTAATTTGCGCAATGTTGTGTTGACAAGTTGGTAGTAGATTCCAAACGCTAGTTAAATGTTTTCTTTTTAAGGTAGAGATCGAAGTCCGATAAAAGTCTTATCGGGAGTTCCCCTAGGAACCCATTGCAAATATTTACCACAGGTTTATAATGTGAACGATTTGCGTCACGAGGAATGTTCGTTAGTCAGTCATTCGATTATGGTACGTCTGGCGCGGCTGCTATATCCGAATCGGTGATGTTGGGTTGTTGCATTCTGGTCGGAGAGCGATTGATATGTTTAAAACTCTCTCTCTCTCTCTCTCTCTCTCTCTCTCTCTCTCTCTCTCTCTCTCTCTCTCTCTCTGTTCGCATCATGGGACCTGGGTCTGGACAGGCAAACTTTTTTCCATTTATGTGTGGTAAAAGAATATATATACGATTTGTAGTACGGTTTAGTAACGTCATACTGTTATTTTCAGAGTTTGAAATAGGATTCCATTTTCAAGTGGAGTTTTATTTTTTCTTTATATTGGTTTGGTGATTTAGTTTTATGTGCTATTTTGAAGAATAGTATTTTTCGTTTTTTTTTTCGTGTCAGACGCCAAATTTGTCACTTAAAAATATCAATTCTAGCAAGTAAACTGCTAGATTTAGAAGATGGTAAAATATGAGGAGCAGTTAAGTAGAAGCTAGCCTACGACCTCTTCAGCAGTTTCGGAAATAGTATTTTATTATTTTAATTAATATTTTTTGTATACATACATATACAATGACGCAGGAACGACGGTGGTTGTCTGTGTAATTTCCTCCAGGTCGGCGCGATTTCCTCACTCGCAATTTGATACCTACGATTGTACTGATACGGTGTCTATATTTAGCTGCGAGCAACTTCGGTTTTGCAGGTGCTTGTAGTATAAACGCCTGCAGTAGACGTCTGTAGTTTCCCATTTTCTTGTAGGAAAGGCTTGCAGTAGGTGTCTTTGTGGTATCAGAATTAGAATTGCTTACAGTTTGGTATCAGAATTGTGTACAATTTGGTATTGGAATTGTGTACAGTTTGGTATTAGAATTGTGTACGGTTTGGTATCAGAATTGTGCACAATTTGGTATCAGAACTGTGTACGATTTGGTATCAGGATTATGTACAGTTTGGTATCAGAATTGTGTGCAATGTAGTATCAGGATTGGGTACAGTTTTTCATCAGAATTGCTTACAGTTTTCAGGATTGGGTACAGTTTGGCATCAGAATTGCTTACAGTTTTCAGGATTGGGTACAGTTTGGCATCAGAATTGCTTACAGTTTAGTATCAGAAATTCTAACAGTTTGATGTAAAAATTGTTTACAATATGGTATTAAAATTGCTTCCAGTTTGGTATTAGAGTTTCTTGTAGTTTGGTATCGTAATTGCATACAGTATGGTTTCATAATTGCTTCCAGTTTGGTATCAGAATTGTGTACAGTTTGGAATCAGAAATGCTTACAGTTTGGTATCAGAATTGCTTATAGTTTGGTATCAGAAATCCTTAGTTTGGAATCAGAAATCCATACAGTTTGGTATCAGAATTGCTTATAGTTTGGAACAGGAAATGCTTACAGCTTGGTATCAGAATTACTTACAGTTTGATATCAGAATTACTTACAGTTTGGTATCAGAAATGCTTATTGTTTGGAATCAGAAATCCATAATAGTTTGGAATCAGAAATCCATACAGTTTGGTATCAGAATTGCTTACAGTTGAGTATCAGAAATTCTTACAGTTTGATATCAAAATTGTTTACAATTTGGCATCAGAATTGCTTACAGTTTGGTTTCATAATTGCTTGCAGTTTGGTATCAGAATTGCTTACAGTTTGGAATCCGAAATGCTTACAGTTTGGTATCAGAATTGTGTACAGTTTGGTATCAGGATTGGGTACAGTTTGGTATCAGAATTGCTTACAGTTTGATATCAGAATTATGTACAGTTTGGTATCAGAAATGCTAACAGTTTGGTATCAGAATTGTGTACGATTTGGTATCAGTATGGGGTACAGTTTGGTATCAGAATTGCTTACAGTTTAGTATCAGAAATTCTTACAGTTTGATATCAAAATTGTTTACAATTTGGTATCAGAATTGTGTACAGTTTGGTTTCATAACTGCTTGCAGTTTGGTGTTAGAATTGCCTACAGTTTGGCATCAGAATTGCTTACAGTGTAGAATCAGAAATTCTTACAATTTGATATCAAACTTGTTTACAATTTGGTATATATCAGAATTGCTTATAGGTTAGTTTCAGAATTGCTTGCAGTTTGGTATCAGAAGTGCATACAGTATGATATCAGAATTGCTTATAGTTTGGAATCAGAAATCCTTACAGGTTGGTATCAGAATTGCTTACATTTTGGAACCAGAAATCCTTACAGTTTGGTATCAGAATTACTTGCAGTTTGGTATCATAATTACTTGCAGTAAAAGCATGCATTAAATTGAGGTCAATTATTGACGTTTAGCTTGAATGGAATTTTGGCAATTTAGTCATAGTCTCTTTTGGTGATGCCACTTTAGCTCCTGCCATATAATGAGGCTTTTCTCGATCTTCCTTCGCCTCCTGTGCATTGACAGCTGAAGAAGATTGTTTTTGGTGCCATATGAATGTTTATAGTCTGCACTTGTGCAAGAGTGTTCCAAAAGTTGGTTCCAACCCCTTCCTCTTTCCAGGATTAGGGATTGCTTCATATTTCAATTGGGCTCAGTTGCGTTCATTTGCCTAACTTACTTTTAATATCCTACAGGCTGGTTTACGGAATATTCCTCTACGCAATTCACAATTTCTTTCAGAGGGTTTAAACCTGCGGTAGTTATCTTGTAGACTTCGTAATGATTTGTTTTAATAACCACTTACAAGCGAAATGCAATGACAAACAGTGGCTTAAGTGTCAGGATGTTTGAGTGATTTAATAACTGGGTGTAATATGATTTACTCCGTATCCTGTTACGTCAGATTTTGCGAGTTATAGAATTGCCGTTGGCATCAGTAGTGCTTGCTTAAAAATAAGTATATATATATATTATATATATATGTGTGTGTGTGTGTGTACACTGACAGCATTGCAGTTTTCTTTACCATTTTAGTGACTCGTATGTTATAAGATTTTTACGAATAATAAATAATTAATATTATTAATAATTATAATATTATTAATAATTATTATTATTATTATTATTATTATTATTATTATTATTATTATTATTATTATTATTATTATTCGTAAAATCTCATAAGTTATCACTGAAATGGTGAAGAAAACTACAATGATAATAATAATAATAATAATAATAATAATAATAATAATAATAATAATAATAATAATAATATATATTATAATATATTATTATTATTATTATTATTATTATTATTATTCGCTTTTACTACAACAACAACAACACACCACACACACATACACTTGCTGAAGACGTAGCAAAAATATACAAACGAGCGCACTGAATACTGTCGACAGTAAGTGTTTTGCATTAATACGTCTCTTTGAAGGTCCACGAAAGCATTCCCTTTGGCCTGTAAAAGCACACAGCCCATAATGATATCCACGTCTCGAATGCAGCAGGGGTCTCGGTGTGGAATCTGATGCAAATGAACGTAATTGATGGTGTGACAGATTATTATTGATTATTTATTTTTTTTTTTACGTCAAACGCTCGCTCAGATAAGGAATCTCCTCAGTTGGAAAGGCGCGTAATTAATTACTCGTTGTCAACACTTCAACGGTTGTTTGTATATTTTTGCTACGTCTTCGGCAAGTGTGTGTGTGTGTGTGTGTGTGTGTATTTCCGGTTATAATTTTTATCTTTTTGTCTCGTGTATGTAGATCGTGTTTGTTGTATAGTTCATACTTTGTATATATGCCATATATATGGCCCTGAGCTGAAATGAAGGATGTTATCATTATTATTATTATTATTATTATTATTATTATTATTATTATTATTATTAGATATGTGCGCTTATCATTTATGCCGACCGGGTTTGTAGAATGACAGATAGCACCAGTTTTTAGTTTGTGTCTGAGAGAGAGAGAGAGAGAGATTTTAAATAAACGAAGTTTATTTATCTGTGTTTGTGTATCTGAGTTATCTACTAAGAGAGAGAGAGAGAGAGAGAGAGAAAATGTTCAGGATGCGATGTTGATGAGCGTACGTTATCGGTTTATTTATTTTTTCATTTCTGATATCTTGCCTTTTTATTTTTTTTATTTTATTTTTTTATTTTTTGTCATCGGTAGTGACTTTTTTATCATGCGGTCGCCTTTTTTTCGAATGTTTTCGGAGCAGAGACGTAAATAAACGTTCGCCCCTCCAGTTTATCCGCTGTACAAGTTCTTTTCGTGTAAATTACGTTCTGCGACTTGCCCCGTATGCGGGTTGCGCTGTCAGTGCACCTCATACGGTGCACTGTAGGCATTACTGAAAGTTCTTTGCAGCGTGCCGTCGGCCCCTAGCTGCAACCCCTTTCGTTCCTTTTACTGTACCTCCTTTCATATTTTCTTTTTATCCATCTTACTTTCCACCCTCTCCTAAAAATTGATTCATAGTGCAACTGGAATGCCTCGGTGGCGTGGTCGGTATGGCGTTGGTCTGCCACATTGTTGACCGCGAGTTCGATTCTCGGGCGTTCCACTGAGGGGTGAGAGATGTGTATTTCTGGTGACAGAAGTTCACTCTCGACGTGGTTCGGAAGTCCCGTAAAACCGTTGGTCCCGTTGCTGAATAACCACTGGTTCCATGCAACGTAAAAGCACCATACAAACAAACAAACATAGTGCAACTGCTTTGAGGTTTTCGTCTAGTTACATCTTTCAAACATTTTAATGTCAAATTCCGTCTAAGCGCTGAGTGACTTCATAGGTCCCAGTGCTTGGTCTTTGTTTGGCTTAATTCTACGTTTAATTCTATTCTGCCACTCGCAACTTTTTCCAAGAACGATCCTCGGAGCCGGTTCGTCCTCGGAGCCGGTTCGTCTCGGAGCCGGTTCGTCCGACTTCCCGTAGCTCTTAAGATGTTTTCCATTATCGAGGGGCCACAGTTGATTGCGTTGGTTTTGGAAATCCTCCGGGGTATTTGGAATGTGAAATCACTTGCGTTGTTATGGTTTTAAGGGAATACCCACGGACGGGGCGCTTTGGGCAGTTTCTGTTGAGTCGCGCAATAAATATCATCTCTTGAAATGTGGTCAAGTATACTTCTATGGAACTTAGCTTATGTTTATTTCATTAAATGGATACTGCTGAGAGAGAGAGAGAGAGAGAGAGAGAGAGAGAGAGAGAGAGAGAGAGAGAGATCGGCCCTGAAAATAAGGCCTCACGTTTTCTTATAATACGCCCGTTAAATGGATGCCACTCAGAGAGAGAGAGAGAGAGGTGTATAAGGTGACAGCTCAATCGTGCAACTTGCAATCACGAAGAGGTACATAATAAAATTTTTAAAGATCTATAAAGTTGGGCCTCATCTCTTTTTCTTAATGACGCAATGTCAAGCAGCTATGTAGTCTTAAGTGTTCTCACATAGAAAGTCTATGAATGAACTATAGTGTCTGATCTCAAATTGGTAGTGCCGTCAGTACACCTCATGGGGTATACCCTAGGCCTAGGCATTACTAAAGGTTCTTCGCAGCGTCCCCTCGGCCCCTAGCTGCAACCCCTTTCATTCCTTTTATTGTACCTCCGTTCATATTCTCTTTGTTCCATCTTGCTAGGACTATCCATCCTCTCCTAACAATATTTCTTGGTGCAGCTGCGACGGTTTACCTCCTGCTAGACCTTGCAAACCTACCTACTCTCAATTTAATTTCTAGCGCTGAGTGACCTCATAGGTCCCAGTGCTACACAGT
>NC_087204.1:96147398-96157398 GCF_015104395.2 Macrobrachium nipponense
TATACAGTACACTTCAACTCCAACTCAGAATCGTCGTATCAGCCAAGGTGTCCGATATCGTCATCGCCGAGTTATTGTGTCAAATCTCTCGGCTCAGACTACAAACCACTATAAGTAAGTGGTTTCCGCTGAAATCCCCGTCTCGAGTTTCCATAGATTTATTTTTTTATGTATAATTTTTTTTCTTACGTGGCTGTGTAATTTTTGCGTCAGAGTTCTGTGAATGAGTTGTATAGTATTTCGGCACATGTTTTGGACTTTTTTGACATGTAGCTAAATCTCCTTAATGCCTGTTTTGTAGGTGTCCTGGGCTGTATTTTTTCATCTTTTTTAAATTTTTCTAATCGCGGCTTTGTTTGTTCATTTGAGGTAATGATGAATACGTCACTATTTAGTTTTCTGTAAAAGAAAACTAATGAGATGACTTTGTCTGTCCTTCCTGATATCTTTAAAACTACTGAGGCTAAAGGGATGCAAATTGGTATGTTGGTCACCTACCCTCCAATCACTAAACATACCAAATTTCAGCCATCTAGCCTCTATAGTTTTGCTTTAATTTAAGGTTAAAGTTAGCCATGATCAAGTCCAATTCTGGAGGCGTTGCCGACTCATCTTCACTTGACCGAATCTGGAGAGCAACTGAGCGCTACCTGGTCGTATATGAGAGTTTCGTAATGTAGCACATCTAGGGTTTCATACAGCATTATACGCTGTACAGAAAACTCAATTGCGTTGAAGAAAATTCGACGTATTTTATATTTTTTTTATTTTAATTTTTTTTTTTTCAGTTTTATCTAAGGCCACTAATGGAATGAAGAGGCTCTCATACATTAGTGCCCTTACTGGTGTCTTTCTTCTGTTATTTTATCTCTTGATTACAATACGGTATTTCATAGATATCCAGACAAAAACTTCGATGAAACCAGAAATATACGAATAAGAAGTTGCTTAACTTATTTTGTAATAGAGTGGCTGCATTTTATGTAGTCACTGATTTCTTTAAGAACAGAGTGGTTAAAGTTTATATCACTTGAATTTTGATCTTAAACAACGTTTTGACGCCGTGAAGAATTCATTGTTTTGAATTCATTGTTTTGAATTCTACAATGGGCTATGGGCTAGTATTTTAATCAGTTCCTCTAATAAATTTCATGGTAATAATGACCAACTTGGAAGTTTCGTGGCTAGAGGGTAATGATATAAGCAAAGAAAGATTAATGTCTACTTTCATCAACAGAGAAAGTTCAGGTTGTACTTTGTTATAGTGGTGCTAAATATCTCTCTTTGCCTGAACATAGTTACACTAGAAGATACTTAACATCGATGAGTGGACCAAGAACCCTTTTCTTGAGTGTTTGGTGCATTTGAAGTCTTTTTTGATGACCCCCTTCCAAAGTGTTTGACTCACGGAGGGGACCATCCAACCATCTTAAGGTGGTCTGTGATATTTTTTGCAGCGATTTCGGACGAAACCCAAAACCAAATTTTTTATTTATTTATTTATTTTTGTATATATGACGGTTTTGATGACCCTCTTCCATGCTGTTTGACTCACGGAGGGAACCATCCTCCCATCTTATGGTGCACCTTCTCTGACACTGAGCAGCGATTCGGACGACCCCCCCCACACCCTACCAACCAAATAAAAATGTCTCGACGGCGCAAATCGTCCGTCTCCTCTCTGATGGGCGACGTGGCCAAGAGGCTGACCAGGAAGAGGACGATCAACGACCCCTCGGTGATCTCCAACTTCCTGAGCTCCTTCCAGCACATGCACCTTGCGGAGGAGGAGGGCGGCTCCCGGTTCTCGAGGGCGAGCTCCGAGCCGCCCCGCGAACGGAGGAGCCGACCGAGGTCCGTGTCTCCTTCTGTCTGCAGTAGTCGAGACTCCACCAGCAGCCTCCGCTCCGACGGCACGCTGACGGTCACGGACTTCGTCGGCGACGAGGAGCTGGAGATCAGCGTTGCCGCTGGGGTGGCGGTGGCCAGCGACTTCCGCCTCCCGTGGGACTACTTCGACAGCGACTCCTGCTCGGACGAGGATGATTATGGTGAGGTTTTTCTGTTAAGTAGCTTTTTTATTTTATCTTTTTATTTATTTATTATTATTATTTTCTTTGCTGCTCTTCGAGAGCGACTCCCGCTCGGACTACGAGGATGATTATGGTGAGGATTTTTTTTTTTTTTGAAGTAGCTTTTTTTTTTTTTTTTTTTTTTTTTTTTTTTTTTACTTCGACAGCGACTGCTGCTCGGACTACGAGGATGATTATGGTGAGATTTCTTTGAAGTAGCTTTTTTTTTCTTTCTTTTTTTGCTTCAGTTAAAGTGATAATATTTCGTCTTGCAGTTAAGTTGTGAATGTATGTTCAGGAAAAACGTATACATACTATATGCGCTATTACGATGATTTACACATTTTAAGTAGCTTTTAAAATTTTTTTTTTTTTTTCTTTCAGGTAAAGTGATATTTCGTCTTGCAGTTAAGTCGTGAATGTATGTTCATGAAAAATGTATACATAACTATATGTGCTATTACGATGATTTACGCGATGCAGGTAATGCACTAATAAGTATTTAAGCAAACGCTGAGAACTTCATTATTAAAGGCGATGTTCCCGATCAGTGACCTGTACTTTGTTTTCTCATTTTCATTCACTTTTCTTCATTTAGCATTCATCTTCATAAAGTGCTTTTAGCCACATTCGTGCATTTTACTAATGCTGTTAATAATACAAAGATGAAAGGCAGGTAGTATTACAGCAGCATTTTCTCTGTTAGTCTTGTTTCAAGACCAAATGAGTCAGTAACTT
The DNA here is from genome assembly GCF_015104395.2 of Macrobrachium nipponense. Classification (NCBI taxonomy): domain Eukaryota; kingdom Metazoa; phylum Arthropoda; class Malacostraca; order Decapoda; family Palaemonidae; genus Macrobrachium; species Macrobrachium nipponense. The sequence goes on from NC_087204.1 coordinate 96,150,209, forward strand.
TCGTCTACTCTTTTGTTCCTTACTTTCTCTCTGCCACAATACTCTGAGACTTTGCTTCTGTCATTTGAATCATTTTCGCATTTCACTTTCAAAATTTCATCCTACTTTATTTTATATCTTAATACTCTATCGTACCTTACGTTTAAAATGTCCTCATACTTGATGATTTGATGTCTCTTAATATACTATCTTACTGTACATTTAATATTTCCTCATACATAAGTTTATGTCTCATAATACACTATCTTACGTTTCATTTAGAATTTCCTCATACTTAAGTTTATACATTTAAAGTTTCCTCATACTTAATTTTATGTCTCTTTATACACTTTCTTCCTTTACATTAAAAATTTTCTCATGCTTATGTTTGTGTCTCTCAAGACACTATTTTACTTTACATTTAAAATGTCCTCATGCTTAATTTTATGTCTATAAACTATCTTTCTTTACATTTAAAATTTCCTCATACTTAAGTTTATGTCCTTAATACACTATCTTACCTTACATTTAAAATTTTCTCATACTTAAGTTTATCTCCTTGATACACTATCTTACTATACATTTAAAATTTCCTCATACTTAAGTGACTTTTTTAATACACTTTCTTACTTCAAATTTGAAATGTCCTCATACTTAAGTTTATATCTCATAATACACTTTCTTCCTTTACATTCAAAATTTCCTCATGCTTGATTTCATTCATGACGTCATGCCTGTAGGAACGTCGTGTGAAAATGAGCTACAGAGCTTCCAGCAATTTCCCTCATCGAATTGGAATGCTGCCGACCGCCTCGGCATGCGACCTCGACCTTGGCCGGGAAAGGCTGGCGTAATTTCCGGTTCTCTTGATGGAAGGAGTGGGAGAACCGATGAGGAGGAGGAGGAGGAGAAAGGCACCTTATTCAGAACAGGCAGTAGGATGCCGGGTTTAGACCTCTGGAATATCAGCAACCAGCAGACAACGTTCAGCGTAATTTCAACATAGCGTTGAATATTTATAAGTCGTAGATGGAAATACAGAATATCTCTAGTCGCTGATGGAGATGGAAAGTATCTCTTAAGTCGCTGATTAAATGCAGAATATCTATATTTATAAGTTGCTGATGAAATTATCTCTGAAGTCGCTGATGGAAATGGAAAATATCTCTCAGTCGCTGATTAAATGCAGAATATCTTTTAAGTCGTTAATGGAAATGCAGAATATCTATAAGTCGCTGATTAAATAAAGAATATCTAAATCCCTTTCATTCCTTTAACTGTACCTCCATTCATATTATCTCTTTTCCATCTTGCTATCCATCATCCTTTTATAAGTTATTTCTTAGTGCAACTGCCAGGTTTTCCTCCTGCTACACCTTTCGGACCTACCTACTCTATATCCTTTCCAGCGCTGAATGACCTTATAGATCGCAGTGCTTGGCCTTTATCCTAAACTCGATATTCAGTCTAGTGCAGCTCAAATAGCTGAAACCGTGGCAAAACTGAAGGTCCTTACCTTACAGCTGGTTCGGGTTGCCCAGGTCCCTCAGTGTGAAGCACCTCTAATGTCTACCAGAGAATTGCTAATGCATCTTCCTGTATATTTTGCATCTTCCAATCTTGGATGGTCTGGGATACAGCTTATATATTTGCCGAGCTTATTCTTAAACACATCTACGTTCACTCCTGATATGTTCCTCAGATGAGCTGGGAACGCATTGAATAGCGCTGCATTATCGATGCTGGTGCGTAGTGGATTATTGTCTTGTGTGCTTTCCTTAGTTTTCCTGGTATAGTTTTGGTGCAAAGATCGACGGCAGGTAGCTTAACGATGCCCAAAAATGTGTTCTAGAAACACTTTAAAATTTGAAGCGTATAATATCTGTTGATTTTTGGTAGATTTCGCCGATCTTTTATCATCTGGGGCTCTTACAAAGAGAGAACGTTCCACGGCACTGTTTTGGAACCGTTGTTATTTTTCAATTTCTTTGGAAAAAGCAAGTGTACGTAGCTGCTTTTGATCATGACGGAGATGTGGTGTGTTCAGTTAGGTATACGATTATGCGTTATTGTATGTCTAAGCCATGCAATTGTTGATTAGCCAACCTTGCCTCATGATCTTGCTTCATGATTCACTAGTTTTTTTTTTTTTTTTTTTTTTTTTTTTTTTTTTTTTTTTTTTTTTTTTTTTTTTGTTTTTTTTTTTTTTTTTTTTTTTTTTTTTTTTTTTTTTTTTGAGGTGAGGGTTAAGGTCAAGTATCAATAGTAGCTGTATCTTTGGATCATCTAATTCGCTTATGAGTAGCTTTCATTAAATGTGACTGGCAGTCGATTGCAGCACATCAAAATAATTGCTTTCATCTGTATTCCTGCCTTCTAGGATAATGATGTACTACCCTTTAGTAAAAAAAAAAAAGATATAAAGAGAGAAATTTGTTAGTCATTTTAACAGCACTATCCAGTTACAGGGCTCTGTTTTTTTCCCTTTTAGGTGAGTGGTACTTAGTGTTGGATACCCCGTAAGTGGGGGTAAGTGTCGTCAGTGCACCTCACGTGGTACAGTAGGCGTTTCTTAAGGTTCTTAGCAGCGTCCGTTCGGCTCCTAGCTGCAACCTCTTTCACTCCTTGTACTGTACCTCCGTTCATATTCTCTTTCTTCCATCTGGCTTTCCACCCTCTAGCAAATGTTTCGAAGTGCAGCTGCTTTAAGGTTTTCCTCCTGTTACACCTTTCAGACCTTTTACTGGCAATTTCCGTTTCAGCCCTGAATGACCTCATAGGTCGCAGCGCTGGGCTTTTGCCCTAAATTCTACATTCCTTCTTTTCTTTCTTTGGTGTTGGCTGAAACGTTGAATTAAATTACCAGAGTGTGAGGCGTCACCCATGATGCTTTTTTCATATTAATGCGGTGTCTCCTTTATGTAAGCAGTGTTGGAATGTTTTGCTGTCCGTTTGCTTTGCTCCGCCAGAGGACGTTGACCTCCTTCTAGAAAGCATCGTTTGCTGTGGTGGTTTATCTTTCTTTTACTGAATTGTGATAGATGATTTATCTGACGTCATAACCAGAGAATTTCCAGTTTTTCTGGTATGCAGTATGTTAGGATCTGTGGAAAGTCTTGATGTAATGTGTATGTGTTTATATCTTTTTATGTAAATGGGATAATGTGTTTGTTCCAAGTGAATGTCTTAACTAGTGAACTAATCATTATTATATTTGGCACAGAGGTTAAGCTAACATAGGGTTCGAACATAGGCTAATTCGGTTTTCTTAAAAACATATATAACCTCCCTAAAAAGTTATTACCTCTAACCCCCAGAATGTAACCTTTTTATTTTTGGGCCAATTTGGTTTTCAGATTTGAAATGTAGGCTATTGGCGCCAGTTGCATTACTCCAAAATAGTTATCAAGCCGCGGCCCCAATTGGGGGTGAGGGTGGGAGGGGGTTGGCATGTAAACAAAATCGAAAACGACAGATATTACTGTCTAATCCATAGTTTTCGAGGTCGCTGAAATAAATGGTGCTTTTCAAGTCTAAGGTTCAGACCTGATAGAAGGGGGATGAGTTGGGGGTAAGAAGGAGGAGACATGTAAAAATAACAAAAAACGACAGATATTAGTGTCTAATCCATAGTTTTCAAGGTCGCCAAGAAGAATAGTGACTCTCCCAATGCCCTTCAAGTCCAAGTACAGCCCTGATAGGAAGGAGGGGTGAGAATGGGTGGGAAGGGTGTGACATGTAAAAGTAACTGAAAACTACAGATATTAGTGTCTAATCCTTAGTTTTTGAGGTCGCTGAGATGAATAGTGAAACTCCCTATGCCCTTTAAGTCCAAGTTCAGACCTGATAGGATGGTGTCTGGTGTGAGAAAGGTGAAAAATAAAAAATGACAGATATTGGAGTCTAATCCTTAGTTTTTGAGGTCTCTGAGATGAATAGTGAAACTCCCTATGCCCTTTAAGTCCAAGTTCAGACCTGATTTGGTGAGAAGAGGAAATATAAATAATGTCAAAAATGCTGGCAATGTAACGCAAGCAACTATTTTAACAGAAATGAGAGAGAGAGAGAGAGAGATACTATCAGTTGTCATTCAAAGATTTCCTGGGCAATGCCAGGTTGGTCAGCTGTACTACATACATACATACATATATATGTTATATATATATATATATATATATTATATATCTATATATATAATATATATATGTGTGTGTGTGTGTGTGTGTGCGCGTGTGTGCGTAGTATAATGTATATAATTACTGTTGGCAGTTGTAATTGTCCTCTTGCCATTAATTCATAAACCACGAGAATTTTATTGTTCTCATTAATCATGTATTTAGTGTCAATTCCACTGTCTTTTTAACTAAGAGAGAGAGAGAGAGAGAGAGAGAGAGAGAGAGAGAGAGAGAGGCTTAATTGTGCTGCTTGCCGAAGAAAGTGCTTGTAAGAGAGAGAAGAGAGAGAGAGAACATATTTATGCTACCTGTAGAAGAAATCGCATGTAAAGGGGAAAGAGAGAGAGAGAGAGAGAGAGAGATTGTGGTAGCTTGCCCGTACGCTGGCACTATACCAGTGACGCCATCCATTGGCATAAGTGCACTACCAGACGCTTACGCAAGTTACGCACACACACACACACACAGACGTTTTACTTACTATCTTTAAAGCACCACTACCCTTAGCATACCCTCCTTTCTCTGGGTTTCTTTCTCTCGGTTTCTTCCTCATTGTTGGAGATCAATTCGCTTTGTGTGTGTGTGTGTGGAGCCCTTAGAATATCTACCGAGGGGGCTAGAGAGGTTTACCATTCTCTCTCTCTCTCTCTTACATGCACTTTTCTGGTTAGCATTTATACGTTCCCACCCTCTCTCTCTCTATATTATCTCTATATATATATATTACTATATATATATATATATATATATATATATATTACATGCACTTAGCTATATGTATGCTCTCTCTCTCTCTCTCTCTCTCTCTCTCTCTCTCTCTCTCTCTCTCGTGGTGTTCTTACTTAATCCCAGGTTTAACTCGAAAGGGAGGATTAGCAACGCCAGATTACTTCGGTGAGGAAGTGGGAAAGTAAATACGTTGCCTGGGTCGTTTTATTTGTTGTAAATATTCTGTTATAAATTAGATTTTTTTCTTTGTAGTTGAATTTTTAAATAGAATTCTCCGTGTTCTTTTTTTATTGTTTCGTATTGGAAGGCGTTTGTGTGTCAGGTTGTATATATGGAATATTATGTATATGTATATATATATATATATAATATATATATTATATATATTATTGTACTTAGGAAGCAGACCCTCTCTCAAGCATACTTTATTAAAAGTAATGGCTACTTCAGCAGCGTTACTCTTGTAGAGATTCTTCTCTATTTTGCGAATAGCGGCTTTTTCCGTGCTACTTAAACAGGCTAGTAGAGCGCCTATAGAGGTCATGGTCAAATACAGGGTCAAAATAGGTGTATATATTTGAATTTTACAGATTCAAATATATACACCTATTTTGTCCCTGTATTTGACCATGACCTCTATAGGCGCTCTACTAGCCTATATATATTATTCTAATATATATATATTATATATATATATATGATATATATAATATCTAATATATATATGTATGTATGTATGTATATATATATATATATATATATATATATATATATATATAGTATATATGGTTTATTTAAATGCTACTTAGAGCTCTTGTAGGCAATGTTTATTTCTAACTTTTAACACCAAACTAGAGATACCTTTAGCACATGTAGTAACTTGAGGCCTATGGCTTTTCGAGGTTACTCCTACGGGAATTTGGTAATATCATTAGATGTTCAAGTTTGATACAGTTGGAAATGGGGAGAACTATGGCTGTAGCGAATATGGAGCCAGTTCAGAACTGGCTTCATCTTACTTCTTCCTAATGAACACCATATTCTTCATATTCTTTGGAAGCTTGAATTTCAAGTCAGTGGTCCCTCTGGGTTTGTTCCATAAGGATGGATTTTTATCTATTGAATGATAATAATAATAACAATAATAGTAATAATAATAATATAATAATAATTATTAATTATTATTATTAGTTATTATTATTATTTTAATTATTATATATGATAATAATAATATAATAATAATAATAATAATAATAATAATAATAATAATATATTATTATTATTATTATTATCCAAAGATGCCGGAGGCGGTAGTCAAACTGTATGTGTATAACCTGTAGAGTTTATGAAGGGTAAAGTTAAATTCGAATTCCTTGGTAGGAAGCTTAATAGCAAAGAAGAAAATGCACTTGGTCACTTATGCTGAATAGTTGAGTCTTTGTATGCTCCGGAGCGTAAAAGTGCGTCCACACTGCATTAAAATGTGAAATAAACTTAACGTCGGCGACTTATCTCATACATCATAAACAAGTTGAATACATGTCAGCGACTAACTGGTAGCCTTAACCAGTGCTCCATAAAATTATCCAGCATTTGCGAAAGATCCGTTGTTCACCTGTTTGTCATATTTATTCAATAAAATTTTGATGTGTTCGACATGCACTGTGCAATAAATTTATGATGTGTTTGTGAAATGATGTAATGTGTGCAATAAATTTCTGACGTGCTGATGACATGACATGTTCTTTACGCAGTATGTTTCTGACATGTTTGTTATATGTTACGGTATTGCGTAATTTTCCAAATTGTTCGGGACATTGTATGTATGCAAATAACTTTCCAACTGGTTAATTGACAGTTTTGGACTGGTATGCAATAAAGTTTTCCAACCATGTTCGTGATATGTACTGTATCAATTAGTTTCCAGCATGTTTTGTGACATGTTACTATGGTGGCAATAAGTTTCCAGAACATGTTGTGACATGTTGTACTGTGGTGTAATTAGTTGCCAACATGCTCATGTCATGTACTGTATGCAATAAGTTTCCAACATGTTCGTGACATGTTGTACTGTATGCAATAAGTTTCCAACATGTTCGTGACAACTGTATGCAATAAGTTTCCAACATGGTCATGACATGTTGTACTGTATGCAATAAGTTTCTAACATGTTTCTGACATGTATTGTATGTAACAAGTTTCCAATATTTTCGTGACCTATTGTATGCAACAAGTTTCCAACATGTTCGTGACGTACTGTATGCAACATGTTTCCAACTTTTGTTTATTAACGTATTTTACCGTAGT
>NC_087204.1:96159898-96189898 GCF_015104395.2 Macrobrachium nipponense
TAAATTCACAAGTGACGGTGATAGTCTATACGAATAATAATAATAATAATAATAATAATAATAATAATAATAATACTGTAACGTGTACTGCAACGGAGCTAAGGCCACTTCTTTTTGATAATTATACAAGTAGTGTCATGACTGGGGCAAGGCCCACTAATGCTGTTAATTTATATAATAACGTCTCAATTTCTGGTCGCGTTATTTATAACAAAGCATCGGAACTTCTTGAATTATATGACTTTAGTGTGCTATTTTTATTTCTCTATATAAATAATCTTATTCCAGCACAGACCAAGATTCGGGTAAGAAACGTTTAATCTTGCCTTATTTTGATTCACGTTTTCTTTTATATTTTCAGGTAAGTGTTGCCGTTTGACGGGGTGACTCTTGTATATGTGGTAAGTACCGATTCACTTTACTGTTTGAGAGGGCATAGTAGATTTTTCTCTACACAGTTTAAGCAGTATATTACCATTGTTATATTTTCGCTAATCGTTCGCAATGCCCGGAGCATCTGGCCTTCTCAATTAGCGAATAGGAAATAGAAAGGGGATCGAGATTTTCGAGAATCCGATCTACTACCTAACTGTCAAGGAAGGGATCAGGAAGGGGTTCTGCGAGACGGCGACCCAGAAGAATGTCGTTGGCGGGTAAGGCAAAGCAGCAGCCGTGTGAAGGTCGGAGATTTATTTACAGGTATAAGGGTGTTAGGTATACAGTTCGAGACACACAGACGCACGCATGTACATCGACCTTCTCTGTTTTCCCCCTGGCCTCCCATGTGTTGTGGCTCGTGTTGCTCCCGAGCGAGGAACTTACCCTGAGTGACGGGGGACTGGGGATCTTCTTCCCGGAGAGAGCCTCCGGGAGGTTCCACCAACCCCTCCCACGTTCCCGGTCGTAGTGACGGACTGAGGTGGTGTGAGCCGCAGTCAGGACTCGAGTTGTCAGTTGTACACTAGACGTGTGATCGGTCGGATGATACGTTATTTCGTGCATTGTACGTTTCTCCCCGTGGATTTTTTGTGTGTGCATTCTTTTGCCTGTCGCTATTGTTATTATTGCAGTGCATTTATAAAGTCTGCTTTCCCTTGTGGTGTAACGATAATATTTTCGTTTCATGACCGCTAAAGATTTTTATCAGTGTTGACGTTATTTGAATGTTGTGGCTGGAATTGTCACGTTTATATATATATATATATATATATATATATATATATATATATATATGTATATATATATATATATATATATATATATATATATATATATATATATAATAAACGAACAATTGTGTGAGCACAGAATCTTACATGTTCGTGAATTATTTCGGTCCTAATTCTCAGGCCCAGTGGACTTGGGAGATATGAATCGTGTTTATCAGAGATGAGATAAAGTGATACTTTATTTTGTTCGTGCCTTTCTGATAACGAAGGGCAGAGTTGACATTCCGCTTGAGGAGAATTGGAGGTGTTGTTGAACACAAGGAGAGAACTGTGAGTTGGCGAAAGGTATATATATATATATTTATATATATATATATATATATATATATATATATATATATATATATATGTGTGTGTGTGTGTGTGTGTGTGTGTGTGTATTACATATGTAATTAAGGTGTTGGTTAGATTTTTTCAGCATCATCTGATTATAGAACCATTAATACCATTTTTTCATCATGACTGAATCCATTGGGGATAACACGGAATTATATATGTGAAATAAAACATAGTAAGGTGTTGTTTAACGTTTTCTTGTTGCATAATCATTAAAACCTTTGTTCAATATGACTGAATCCATTGGGGATAACACGGAATTATATATGTGAATTAAAACATAGTAAGGTGTTGTTTAACGTTTTCCTATTGCATAATCATTAAAACCTTTGTTCATTATGACTAAATCCATTGGGGGTAACACGGAATTATGTGTGAATTAAAACACACGTTGCCAGACCTGCTAGGTTGTCATTTCGACATTCAAGTTTGACCGTTAAGCCTTATCAGTCCCAAACAGCGTGGACGATAACTGTTTGAGTTGGTACGTGCATTTGATCGTGTTTTCATCTTGCGTGTGAAGATGTTCGCATTAACTGTGCATATGCTTAATGTTTTTTTTTAAATATAAACGTACAGTTTTAATACAGAAAAATGACAGAATTCATACACAAGCTTACATTTTTTTATTAAGGTCAAGAATATGGTTACGATATATGATAATTCATCTGCATATACACTCCATGTATTCAACATATAAATATCACGAAGAGTTAATTTACATACATACATTTTTGTAATTTACATATAAAAAGATGTACAGTAGAAAGATTGAGATACGAGTATCTGTATTTATTAAAGATGCAGTATCCGAAAATCCCTTGACATTAAAAAAAACACATTATTTAATGAGTAGATTATAATAAGAAGATATGTGTAAAGTCATACATTAAATATTTGCTCTTTTCCACATGCATTTTAATGTGATAAAGTACACACATACATACACACACACACACACACACACATATATATATATATATATATTATATACATATACATACATGTATATTATATATATATATATATATATATATATATATATATATATATTCCTCTTACATGCATGCATAGTTATATACATACAAATAAATTTTTATCTAATGCTTTGCAGACTGTTTTGTATATACCTTACATTGTATATACCAGTTTTCGTGATGTTACATACATTCATATATACATACATAGTTTAATATATAATAGGTATTTATCCATGTATACACATACATTACATGTACTGTATAGTATATATGTACATATATACTTATTTATATATTTATTTTTGCTTGTGTGTGTGTGTGTGTGAGAGAGAGAGAGAGCATTTTGTATTTCTATTTTCCACATACATATTCTAAAATATAAAAGACATTTAATACCTACACAATCCACAAACATGTAAATTAACACTTTCCAAACACATGAATACATTCATGCATACATATACATACATGCAAATGAATGCCAAGTCAAAATCTCCTCGTTTCCGGGAACCATGAAAGGTATTGGGGAATCTGTGTGTGTGTGTGTGTTTTTTTTTTTTATTTTTGCTCTATCGAATGTTTACCGCCTGACAATAACACTAGCTAAAAATAAGACACAGGTGGATAGCCAGCTACCCCCTATGCTAGTCTGCATATGCTGGGGTTATCAAAGTTTAAAGCTTTTCCATTTTCCTCGGAATATTTTTTCTGTTATGCCGAATGAAATATAATAATGATGATGCTAGTAATATTTGTACTATGCAGGCATAATAATAATAATAATAATAATAATAATAATAATGCTGTACACTAAAACAATGATGTTTGTATGTGTTGGATCTCTCTACCATAGTAGATTCACATCACCCGTGCATCTGATGTCTAGGTCAGTCCCTTACGACGCTCACGATTGGCTGTTGACATGCCAATCACAGGGCTGGAAATTCTCACTCTTTCGAGAGAGTTCACATGGACAGGATGTATGTTCCACCTCTCCTGAGGGATACGTCTTTCAAAAGTATCCCTCAGGAGAGGTGGAACATACATCCTGCCTGCCTACGTGAACTCTCGAGAGACTGAGAGCTTCCAGCCCTGTGATTGGCTTATCAGCAGCCAATCGTGAGCGTCCTAAGGGACTGGCCTAGACATAGGATGCACGGGTGATGTGAATCTACTGTAGCAGTGTACTGGAGCTAAATATTATTATTATTATTATTATTATTATTATTATTATTATTATTATTATTATTATTACAGCCTATAAGTATCAATAGTACTGTAATAATCCCGGCATTATTATCGCATTTTGCTGTGTAATGCTTAACGTAGTAGAATTCGTCTCGGGAACAAAGCGATAATAATTTGAGAATGGGTGGAGACAGGCTTCAGGAACTTCAGCTTCACCCCATTGCGAGTAGCGGAAGCTTCCGCGGCTCTGTGATATGAACCTGCCTCTAATACCTTTGCGAATTCCAGGAACACCTTTGTATTCAGTGGAATACCTCTGTGTATTCACCGGAGTTGTGAATACTGATGTGCGTGGAGAATACGTACAGCCTCGTTGTTCGCGTCGAAGTGAATAAAAAATAAATTCACGTCTTTTAAGGCATTTGTTTGTGTTGTTTATTGGTAGGCTATTATTGTAGAATTCATTTCTGGTGTGCTGTTTGTGTTATTTATTCGTTGGCTGTTTTTCACTTATATATTTTATAACATCCTATTTGTGTTATTTACTCCTATAGCATCCCATTTGTATTATTAACTCCTAAGCTCTTCATCACTTATATATTTTATAACATACCATTTGTGTTATTTACTCCTATAGCATCCCATTTGTATTATTTAACTCCTAAGCTCTTCCTCACTTATATATTTTATTGCATCCTATTTGCCTTATTTATTCCTAGGCTGTTTCTCCCTTATATATTTCCTTTCACCGTATTTTTGCATTATTCAATCCTCAGCTATTTCTCATATATATATATTTTATGGTATACTATTTTTTCTTGCTTACATATCTCGTGGCATGCTATTTGTCTTATTTATTCCCTGGCTATTTTTCTTATTTTTTCTCGCTTACATATCTCGTGGCATGTTATTTGTCTTATTTATTCCTAGGCAATTTTTCATGTTTTTTTTTCCATGTATTTTCTTTCATTCTATTCGCCTCATTTATTCGTATGTTGTTTCTCTATAACATTTTCTGGCATCCTCTTTGTCTTCTGTATCCCTTATGCTGTTTCTCTCTAATACATTTTCTGGCATCCTTTGTGGTCTTTTATTATCTTCTTTCTGCCTAACTTACCTTCCATCGAGTAGCCAATTTTGATGGGAAAATTGAAAGGGCACCCTTTCAATTTGGCCCCAATATGGAGCGAGTATTGGCAGCTTGTTGCAGAGATCGGCGACAAGGTGCTGCAAGTGGCCGTGTTGTTATTATTATTATTATTATTAGACCACTTCTGATTTAGCTTTCCCAGGACTGGCCCTAAGGATTTTTTTCCGTATATTTTTTTTCAATTATATTACAGTTTTTTCAAAAAAGTTTGTTACTGGGTTAATTGGAAATGTTAAAGCTTCTGATAAAATTATTATTATTATTATTATTACTATTGAAACAATTTTACCAGACCACTGAGCTGATAGCGCTCAGAGGCCTGTTCAGAATGGTTTTTGTTTTTTACTTATGTTTATTTTTATTTTTAATCTGTCAATTTACAGTTTTTCAAAAACTTTATAATTGGACGAATTGAAAATATTGAAGCTTGTGACAAAACGTCGCGGATGGATCTACATAAAAAACTTGATAGTCGCTTTTGATCATACGCGGACATTCACCAACGCCATCTTGAATTCAAGATGGCGTTGCATTCACACAGTAAATGTTTAATCAAAAGAGGCTTGTTTGTCACCTCCCCTCCCCCCCTTCTCCGCATACCCTGAAAGTTTGCAGTAAAAACATGTAATTATTTTACAACCGCCCAACCCCACCCCTCCTCCCCTTCCCAGCAGAACAGCAGTGTTTTGAAACGCCACGGACTTCAGTTCTACGCACGGTAACTTCTGCCTCACCCAGGAGTTGCGGGTGCGAGATAATTCGACGTGATGCTGATGGTGTTTCTGTGTATTAGTACGGTCGTAGCTAGCGTTGTGGAAGTTTACGTCACAGGGGTTTCATCCGCGATGCTTGAGCTGACAATAGAAGTTGCCGTATGTTAGCTGGGGGTTGAATGGGGGTGGGGGGCGAATACGCATTTCCTATCTGTGATCTTTTTCTGCACCGTCATCAGGTTTAGGGGGACCCGGTAGGAGGAGGGCGACTTCAGCCAAGGACGTAATAAGCGCTTAACCAAGGTCCTTGGCGAACCGTTTGAAAATTCTCTCTCTCTCTCTCTCTCTCTCTCTCTCTCTCTCTCTCTCAGTAAGCAGTCATTGAACCGAGAGCATTAAAAAGTAGCAGCTTATTCTAAAGGTATGTCACACGACGTGCATAATATATTGCGAGACCTTATCTCTCTTGCGTCTGTTTAATACCGTTAGGTATGGCTGCTTATCACCAACCCCTACTCCTCCTCCTCCTCCTCCTCCTCCTCCTCCTCCTCCTCCTCCTCCTCCTCCTCCCGGTCGGTTTGGAATGTAAATGAAGATTTGAGATTCATGCTGTCCTTCCATAACACTGACGTATGAATGCCCTTGAGCTTATATATACAAAACATTTATATAATATAATATATATATTTACAAATATGTACATATATTTATATGTATATTTTATATAGGTATTGTGTATATGTATAATATATATACGAGCATATATATTATATGTATAAACACACTCACACACACAATGAGTGCCAGTATCAGGGATGGAAAATTGTAATATCAGCTGTTTGTGGAATTGGATTTGATGCGCCGGATCAGTTTAGAATGACGTCCTTTTTTGTGAGGAAGAGTAGAATGGACCGGTGACATTGCCTCTTGTTTTATCAGGAAGAAAATCCTTGAAATTTAATCTATTAACTATTTGTTATTTTGTTAAGTATTGGTTGCAATGGAGACAACTTCCTGCATTCTTTGGACTTCAATGAAACTTGAGGAATTGTAATGGAGTTCTGAGAATTGACGGTGGATTTTAACATATTTGGGCAAAAAAAACCCTTTAAATTTAGATTGTAATGGATATTAGTATATTTGATGGAAAAAAAAAGATACCTTAAATTTGGAGGCTGTAATGTTAGATTTTGGAGGTAAACCTATCTAATTTTATAAACGGGGATATTATTAGAGTTCTCTTGCTTACTGTTTTAAAACATCATTAATATCTGAAGGATGCAGAGGCCACATTGGTCGTTGGTAATTAATGTTCATGCTTATTATTATAAAAAAAGATCCTTTTTTTTTTAACGTTGAAGGGGCCATATTGGTCATTAGTACTTAATGTTGTCTTCACGCGTTACTCATTTAAAGTATCAATGATGTTTGAAAGATGAGGCCATACGTACAACAGTATCTAATAGTATGTCTGGTCAAGCAAAACATGTTTTACCAGTAATACCGACATCTCTTCAGGAGGAGTTATCAACGTATTTCAGCCTCTTGCATGAGATTATGTGTCCAGATAACATCTTCTTTTTATAATGTGCATTTTAAACTGGTTCGGCCTTAATTATATATATATAATCAAGCTAGTTTTTTTTTTGAGACGTTGTGTGAGGTCTTCCACACCTGTTTGTGTGGTCGAATTGGTCTCTTTTGGATAAAACATTGTGCCTACATCCAGGAATGAAAGGAAAATCATCTTGTATCCCTATTACTAGGAATATAGTCTTGTATCCCTATTACTAGGAATATAATCTTGTATCCCTATTACTGTAGTCTTGTATCCCTATTACAAGGAATATAACTTTGTATCCCTATTACTAGGAATATAATCTTGTATCCCTATTACTAGGAATATAACCTTGTATCCACTGAGAGAGTAGGAAATAATCTTGTATCCCCTATTCTAATGAAATAACTTGTACCCTCATTACTAGGATATATCTTGTACCCCTATTACTAGGAATATAGTCTTGCATCCCTATTAATAGGAATATAGTTTTGTATCCCTATTACTATGGATATAATCTTGTTTACCTATTACTAGGGCTATAGCCTTGTATCCCTATTACTAGGACTTATATCTTGATCCCTATTTACTAGGAATAATAGCCTGTAATCCCTATTACTAGGAATATAGTCTTGTATCCCTATTACTAGGACTATAGCCTTGTATCCCTATTACTAGGAATATAGTCTTGTATCCCTATTACTAGGATATACCTGTATAGCCTTATTACTAGGACTATACCTTGTATTCCCTATTACTAGGAACTATGCCCTTGTATCTATTACTAGACTATTAGCTGTATCCCTATTACAGCCTATAGCCTTGTATCCCTATTCTAGGAAAATACAATAGGGAGACAAAAATACACCGGGCAAGTCCTGGCAATTAAGTAAAACTTATGACCGTTTGATTGGGGAAAAAAAAAGTGCCGATCGCCCTGTCTTCCCGATAAAAGAAGTATAAATAAGGTGTGTGACCTTTGAAACCAGAAACAGCAGTTAACTAAGAGCCAACCTTTAGGCCTGAGGTAATCTCTCTCTCTCTCTCTCTCTCTCTCTCTCTCTCTCTCTCTCCAGAAGAAAGTGATTTGCCGAGGCTTGTTAAGGATGGGCTGCTGATGGTCTCTGTCTACGACTCAGGCCTAGCTGGGGTCGGTGGGAGGGGTGGGGGTGGTTAGGGTAGGGGAGAGGAAGGTGGGAGGAGGGGGGGCTGCCGGAACCCTCCTCTTCTATAATGCCTCCGTGCAAGGGGAATGTGACAGTAATTGGTTGAAAGGGTTATTATAACTTCAGTAGCTTTTTTTTTATTTTTATCTCTCTCTCTCTCTCTCTCTCTTCTCTCTCTCTCTTCTCTCTCTCTCTCTATATATATATATATATATATATATATATATATACTATATATATATAACGGTAAATCAGTGAAATATGAATATATAGAGATCACACGAGAAAGTGGAAAGGTTGGAAAAAGTGTAAAATCATATCAATTAAAAAAAAATCCTAAAATGTCAAAGTAAAGCTTATGCTGTACAAGTGTAAGTGTCCTGAATGTATAATGCACACTTGTATAATCTTCTCGCATTCATTGCAAAAGCTATATTCTTTCGTCAGTTAAAATAACTAATCGGTTATTAGTAGCCTACTGTGGAGCGCCTCAGTGGCGTGATCGGTATGGTCTTGGCCTGCCACCTCGGTGGTCACGAGTTCGATTCTCGGGCATTTCACTGAGGGGTTAGAGATGTGTATTACTGGTGATAGAAGTTCACTCTCAACGTGGTTCGGAAGTAACGTAAAGTCGTTGGTGCCGTTGCTGAATAACCACTGGTACCATGCAACGTAAAAACACCATACAAACAAACAAACAAACAGTAGCCTAATGTGGACTTTCGTATGCAAATATACAATTGAATAGATATGGGTTTAATATTGTATTTCAAGTCTAGTAATCGTTCAAGTATTACAGGCGGAGGTAGACTTTAATATTATTGAGGCTCTCAGAATCTTTGTAGTTGGGGGATCAAGTTAAAACGAAAGTCTTATAGTAACTAAATGGCCCATTGTATTTAGCTCCTTAAAAACTTTGGGAAGTTTCACATAAGAAAAAAAATAGACAATAATTCCTTTGATGTATAAATGTCCTTGAATCAAACATAAAAATGTATTGTATGTAAAATCCTTTGACGAAAACGTATGTATATATTTTACGGGTTATATTATTCATATTATTTTTTATTTTTCTTCTTAAAATCAGTGGGAGGTTTCACATAAGAAATATATAATAATTCTTTTGTTAGATACCTCGCCTTACACAGAACAAATAAAACTATATTGTTTATAAAATCCTCTTGGTCATACGTGTGACCTTTGACGAAAACGTACGTATATTTTATGGGGTTATTTTATAATTTTTTTTTAATTTATTTTTTTATAAGCGGATGTCAGTCTTCTCTCTGCGTCAGTAGACCCAACAGCTGTAGAGTGTGACAGTGGGAAAGCCCTCTCTACTCATTTCTTGCGTTTTCATGGGTAAGCCTTTCTCCTTTCCGCTATTTAGTTAGCTAGTCAGTTACTTAGCTAGCTACTATAGCAGATTCACATCAGCCGTGCGTTTGATGTCTAGGCTAGTCCCTTACGACGCTCCAGATTGGCTGTTGATAAGCCAATCACAGGGCTGGATATTCTCAGTCTCTCTCGAGAGTTCACATGGTTAGGATGTATGTTCCATCTTTTCTGAGGTATACGTCTTTCAGGAGAGGGGTAATACATCCTGCCTACGTGAACTCTCGAGAGAGACAGAGAGTTTCCTGCCCTGTGATTGGCTTATCAACAGCCAATCAGGAGCGTCGCAAGGGACTGGCCTAGACATCAAATGCACGGTTGATGTGAACCTACTATAGTGAACGTTTTGGGGTCAAGTGTTGCTGAAAAATAGCCAAGCAGATGCTGTCCACGTCGATGGAGCCTTTTCGTTGAATATTCAGCCGGACATCTGTAAGATGGGTGTGAATGCCTTGCTTGGCTTCGTGTCTGTGAATGTGTCGGTTTATACGCACGCATAAGCGCGCGCAGGCGTACATGTATTACATAAACACACACACACACATATATATATGTATATAGTTTTTTCATTTTTTCATCTTGTTGTCTCATGCATATAGATTGTGTATGTTACTGTCTGTGTTTTGTATATTCCATGTATATGGCCCTGAGCTGAAATAAAGGATATTATTATTATTATTATTATTATTATTATTATTATTATTATTTCTACACTTATAATAATGATTACTTTGCAGGGGGGGATATATGAGATTATACACACACACACACACACACACACACACACACATATATATATATATATAATATATATATATATATATATATATATACGTGTGTATATAATTGATATTACTATTATTATACAAATTGGACAGACATTTTACCTTGTTATGTATCGGCACGAAATCTCGAACGTTCGGGACCGGCAAACTCACTCGGATGTTATTTGTGTTAGAGGGCTTCCTGGCCAAATACGTTTGCCATGAATTTTATATCCTTCACATCCTTGAGTCCAGAGATGACTCAATTTATAAGGCAAAAAACCCCCGCTTTTGATTTCGAATTACCAACGCGCTATATATATATATATCTATATATATATATATATATATATATATATATATATATATATATATATAAACTTTATTGCATACTTTTGCAATTTCTACAAATGGATATCGATGTTCAGTTGTCAACTGGTAATTCTAGAGAGAGAGAGAGAGAGAGAAGAAGGGGGGGGGGGGGATTGTCCTAATTCGTGTTGCAGCCAAAAAACAAGAACTTATCTCTTAATCCGGCCTCTATACAAACCACTCGCCACTTCCTTTGCTAAACATTATTTTTTTTATCAGCTTCTCTCTCTCTCTCTCTCTCTCTCTCTCTCTCTCTCCTCTTCTCTCTCTCCTCTCTCCTCCCTACTCTCTCTCTCTCTCTCTCTCCAAAACAACCAGTTTGTTGGCATAGCCCAAGCAGGGAATGTAAGCAGCCGGTTGTGTCTGTGTTGTGTTTAGGCTAGGGAGGTGTTTTCAGACGTGTAGGTTTAGATTTGGGCTCTTTCGCCATACCCTGCCCGATGCCCCATACCCCTGCATTATAGGGAAGGAGGGTTGGAGTTCCTCGTTGGACGAGTGTTTTTTGCGCTCGGGTACCAATCTGGTGGGCCGAAGTCCGACCCTCGGCTTGGCCAACGCGGAATCAGAGGAATTTATTTCTTGTGATAGAAATGCATTTCTCGATATAATGTGGTTCGGATTCCACAATAAGGTGTAGGTCCCGTTGCTAGGTAACCAATTGGTTCCTAGCCATGTAAAAATATCTAATCCTTCGGACAATCCCTAGGATAGCTTTTAATTAGCTCAGTGGTCTGGTAAAACTAAGATATAGTATACTTAACTTTAGAGGCTGAGTGGAAGACATTTCAAGTAACCCCTCTTAAGCCGTGGTTGAGCTTGTTTTGGAATCTAGTGATTTAACCTTTTCTCTATTATATTTAGCTGTTAAGTCCATGTGATGTAACGTGGACTTGCTCATAGAGCAGCCCTAATGGGCTGCTCTATGAGCAAGAGCCCGTGCTGGCATAACACCAGGTTAATCGTCAAGAACAACAACAATAGGCTGTTTGTAATTAGTCCTGAAGACGCTGCCGATAGGCGAGGAAACGGTGCGTCGACCATAAGAAGTGAATGGAAGCAACCTGAATAAACTTTCTTTATTCCTGAAGAGATTACTTGAAAAGAAAGAGAATTGTGGACTGATTCAACGTCTAAATAAAAAGCTACTCCACAAATAGAGCTATTGACTTTAATAGATATTAATTTTTTTACGTGTGGGAGTTGTTGTTATTATCAGAATGAAACCTAGTCACATGGAAAAAAGCGAGCACACAAGGGCAATGGACTTGAAATTCCAGCTTTCAAAGAATGTTGGTTTCAACCTCCCACCACTGAAGATCCCACACTGCAGCAGTAACTGATCTTGATACAGAGCCAGTGATTGCTCGTCGCCACGGGGGGAGACGCGAACCTGCCGCATCTGAGTTGCAACAGGACACTAACCACTATACCAGCGGACATTGTTTAGACTAAGAGGAGACGTGGAATTAATTGTGATTTTTTTTACACCCTTCTTGAATTGCTTACTTTTGAACAACGAGCCTTGGCGGATGTTTGCGACATTCAGACACGCTTGTTATTATTGTTGTTCATCTTAGGTATTCGAACTATAGTATTTTTGATAATTTGTGGATACAACTTCGAGATTTCAAGTATAATAGGACCACGATGGTGGGACGAGAGTTCCAAAGCGCATGCGCAAATTAAAAAGCTTGAACATCACTTCAGCAAAAGCCAGTGAATGTATTGCTTTCATTTATTTATTTATTTATTTTATTTATATTTGTTGGAGAGTTGTGGGGGCACTCCCTTTGACTTTTCCAATTTGCTTTTTATTATGATTATATTATTCTAGTTATAACGTCGCCATTCTGAAAGAAATTCGACTTGGATTTCAGCTTTAAAAGCGGTTATCGATTTACTTCATCGGTTCTACAATAACTCTAGATAGATATGAGTACCATTACTAGATTGACCTAGTAATTCATTCAGAAATATTTTGCGGTTATCATTTTCGGTAATTGAAGGATGTGGGATGTGCGACGACGTGATCAGTAGTACGTAGGTGATCATCTTGATCGGAGCTGGATCACGTCCACCTCACGTCCCTAGATAATGAGTAATTGGCAACCAGAGTCACTTGGAGGAATTGTTACTAGCCCTCTGCGGAAGTGCGGTTGAAGGAGCTCTCTCTCTCTCTCTCTCTCTCTCTCTCTCTCTCTCTCTCTCTCTCTCTCTCTCTTTCAGATGTGCGTAAAGGAGATTTAGAGATACGACGCAGAGTCTGGTGAGCTGGAAGAGGAAGACTCGTTTTCCGATAAATCTTAATGGAAGGCTTTAAAAGATACACAGTCTCAAGACCTGGACGTTAATCAACTCTTAGGACCTATAATGTCTGAGTCTAAGTCTATAGTGACTGACCGGGACGGTGATAGAGTCTAAGCTTCTGATATATATGTGTCTGTCCTAGGCGATCACAAAATAGTCTAAGGCCTACAGTGCCTGACCTAGACGGTAATATTCTATAACCTACTGTGTCTTACCTAGACGGTAATAGTCGAATATTTTATGTTGATTTTATTTTTTACTTTTTGTTCATAGTCATCATTTTAAGTACCTGATTATTATTAAAAATTTTGTTTGCTGTTTTTAATAAAGGTTAAATGGTGTTGAATGGATGTATGCATGTCCGTTTTTGTGTGTGTGTTTGTGTGACTTCGGCTGTGGGATTTCTTTGGTTGCAGTGTGAGTGGTTTTGAGTGAGAGTGAAATGGTTTTTGGTTTGGTTGATATGTGATGTGAGATAGTCTTGGTCCTGGTTGTTGTGTGTCGTTCGTTTTTTTTCAATTGCAGTGTTAGTGGTCATTTGTGTGGGAGGTTTTATTTGATTCATGTATTCATTCATCTGATTCATTTCATTTAATCATATAATACTGCAGCGCTGAATGACCTTTGCAGGTCCCAGCGCTTGGGCTATGCCCTAAATTCCATAATCAATCAATCAATCAATAGTCAAAGGCCTACAGTGCCTGACCTAGACGGTAATATTTCTATAACCTACTGTGTCTTACTGGACGGTAATAGTCTAAGACTTACAGTGTTGGACATAGACTAATATTCTAAGACTACAGTGTCTGGACCTAGACGGTAATAGTCTAAAACTTCCAGTACCTGGCCTAGACGGTAATATTCTAAGACTTCCATTGTCTGGCCTAGACGGTAATAGTCTAAGTCTTCCATTGTCTGGCCTAGACGGTAATAGTCTAAGACTTCCATTTTCTGGCCTAGACGGTAATAGTCTAAGACTTCCATTGTCTGGCGTAGACGGTAATATTCTAAGCTTCCATTGTCTGGCCTAGACGGTAATAGTCTAAGGCTTCCATTGTCTGGCTAGACGGGTAATATTCTAAGACTTCCATTGTCTGGCCTAGACGGTAATAGTCTAAGACTTCCATTGTCTGGCGTAGACGGTAATATTCTAAGACGTCCATTGTCTGGGCGTAGACGGTAATAGTCTAAGACTTCCATTGTCTGGCGTAGACGGTAATATTTCTAAGACGTCCATTGTCTGGCCTAGGCGGTAATATTCTAAGACTTCCATTGTCTGGCCTAGACGGTAATATTCTAAGACTTCCATTGTCTGGCCTAGATAGTCAAATCTAAGACCTACAGTGTCTGGCGTAGAGCCTCTGAAGTTACAAAATAAAGCCTCGTGCCGTGTCCACTCCACAGTCCACGCGAACATGAATGTTTGTGGAAAGTAAGAAGTGTTTCTTATAAGAATAGAAACCAACGTTGCAGCCCTCAAAGAGATAACCGATAAGATTACCAGTAAAAGCTTACAAGGTTTGACAAGTGATGTGAAAAAGAAAGAAATAAAAAAAAAATAGACAACCTCAGAAACCATTATTATGGTGTAGAGCGCTATCCTCTTTTTACGGAATACTCCGACCATTGTTATCGTACCGTATTACACTACCACCACACGCTGCCTGTAGCTCCGTCGTTTGGACGAAGTTTCGGTCAGAGTTTGCATACTTTGTATGGTAAAGACATAGTCTGAAGACAGAGTTCACCCGTGTGGACGCGGTATAAGGCCTACTGTGTCTGACCCAGACGGTTGTCGAGTCTTAAGTCTGTAAGACCTATAGTGTCCGACCCAGACGTTGAAAATGATTTGATGTTAGGCTGCTCGTCAATTCGAAAGTTACAGGCGACACTTCCCCCAAATAAGTCGAAACAGGACGGGGAACCGTTAATGGACGGGCCAGCATTAATTCGGCACATTTACAGGTGTGCAGTAGATGCCAGAATGTGCCGTTGCATCGCAATGGCTGGGTATGCCTTGCTGATGACGAAGTCTTGCCAATAAAATGTCGCCATGGTTAACGTTCTCGTCAGAGGTTTGATATGCGCGACGCTTCGTCATCGGAAGAGGCAGGTGTTTTCGTATGGAATTCAGAAGAAGAAGAGGAAGAGAAAGAATTGGTGTTCTTAGTTTTCTTTTTATTTTTATTTTCTTTCAAGATTGAGGTATAGAAGAAGAAGAAGAAGAAGAAATGGACGAGGAGAAATAATTGGCGTTCATAGTTTTTTATTTTCATTTTTTTTTCAAGAAGAAGACGAAGAGGGGGAGGAGGAATTGGCGGTCTCAGTTTAAAAACTTTTTTTTTTTATTGTAATTGAGAAGTAGAGAAGAGAGCAGAGAATGCGAAATGGCTATCGAGAAGAAACCGCCTTACGTGACCTGATTTTCAATCCAGCGCTACGTTTTAATGGGACTTTCGAAATACCTTGAGTTGATTTTGTGTTAATGTAATTTCTGCTGAATAATAGAAGCGATTGGACTACAGAGTTTGGGTCAAGCACTGAGATCTATGAGGTCATTCAGCTTTGGACAGGAAATTGAGAGTAGGTAGGTCTGAAAGGTCTAACAGGAGAGATTGGATAGGCCTAGCAAGATGGAAGAAAGACAGTATGAAAGGAGGTACAATAAAAGGAATGAATGAGGTTGCAGCTAGGGGCCTGAGGAAGGGAATGCTGCAAAGAACCTTTTAGTAATGCCTACAGTGCACCTTGCTTGCGGGGAGTTTTGCTAAAGGAGTCTGCCTGCTGCTCTGCTTCTCAGATGCACCGGTGGGTGCGACGTCTCTTGCACGTGACACCTGCTTTAAAGGGTGTTGTTAATTACGTCCCCCCTCCTGTTCCCACCCTGGTTCTCAATCCCTCCCCTCCTCCTCCTCCTCCACTCCCCCTCCTCCCCCTTCCCGTTTCTGCAATAACCCCTTACCGCCTCCCCCAGGTGCCTTGGTCTACAACCCTCCTCTGTGACCTTTCCCCCTCCCCACGTCTCCTTTTCCTTCCTTCCTCCCCTTCTACTACTGTAGCAATACCTGTCCCCTCTCCCCCTCCCCTTCCCCACCCTCCTCCCATCCATCAACCAACAACCTCCTCCCCACCAACCAGCAACCCCCTCCCCAACAATCAACACCCCCTACCCCCCTGCCTCATTTCTCGCCTCATTTATTGCATGCCAATCCAGAACTATAGTTTGTGGCATGACATTATTTTTATTTCTTGTTTATTATTTATGAATATGGCACGCACGTGGGATTGATTCCCTCTGAGTATGGGTAAGTGTGTCAGGAGATTGTTGCGCGGGTTGTGGTGGGATCCCTCTTGTTGTTGTTGTTGAGGATATAAAATGATTTAATCTGTTTTTATGGACGCGTGGGGTTTGTTTTGACATTTTGAAATGTCACGTGGAGGAAATGTGGTAGGTTTTTTTATTCTATTATTATTATTTATTATTGTTGTTTTATTAATAACTATATGCTTTTGTCATTATTATTATTATTATTATTATTATTATTATTATTATTATTATTATTATTATTATTATATTGACAAGGTTGACTTGTGCTTAAATAATATGCTTTTGGTCAATATTATTATTATTATTATTATTATTATTATTATTATTATTATTATTACATTGACAAGATTGCCGTATGGATAAATATTAATTATGTGCTTTTGGTCAATGTAGGACATAAGTCATATTCGGGTCGTCTAAACACAGGGTAATCATGGCTGCGTCGTGTGTGAGGAATGTCCTTATAGACAGTCTTATGTTAATGAACTCTCTCTATCTCTCTCTTATTTTTAAATTTTTATATATGTGTGTGTGTGCGTGTGCGCGCGTCCACACTTGTAGATGGGTATAAATATACGAGTAGAAGTAATTTCAGACCAGCGTCTTGGAGACCTCCTGTCCATGTGCGATGTAACTCAACCCGGGATTAGCGTGAAGGTGCGAAGTCTTATTATCTTTCGCTCCTATCCCCTACCCCCACCCCCCCCCTCCATCCCCCCCATCCCATCCACCCACCCACATCCCTGGACCCCCCCCCTACAGTCCTTCTTTCATTAGGTTGGGTGGACATTATGGAAACAGGCCGTGGGTTTGTTATCTCACGCTGACGTATCCCAGAGCGATAATGATTCTCTCTCTCTCTCTCTCTCTCTCTCTCTTCGTATATATATATATATATATATATATATAGCATATATATATATAATATATATTTAGATATAGTACATACGGTATATATACAAAACATATGTATATATATATATATATTATATATATATATTATATATATATATATAGTGTGTGTGTGCGTATGTTGTAGCAATATCTTGATCACCCCCTTACTCTTCCCGAAAAGGAAAGATGTAGCTATATAGACCAATGTAGACTGCTCTACAAAAGCCGTGTCAACCTTGATCCAGCCAGCCTACGTAAGTAGGTAGGCCTAGTACTTGGAGGAGGAAGAATAAAATACACATCTGGACGAAAATTCTATTCTACAGGGTGTCCATCATTACAAAAAATAAATACTTGTAATGCTACTGGGACTTTATGGACACCCTGTATTTATAATAGTATACAACTCACCACCGCGCCACTTTCACTCCCACCTCCTTCGGCCTCGGGTGTTTTTCTTGACGAAATCTCCGTTTCCGTTTTGTATATTCAGCCCACCTCCGCCCGGCGCCCGCCGTCCCAACTGCTGACACCACGTGCTGACCTATGACCTGAGATTCTCTCTCTCTCTCTCTCTCTCTCTCTCTCTCTCTGCTTTTGTAAGCCATACCTCCGTGGTGTCTCAACCCAGACAACTATAACAGCCTTGAGCCAACCTAACGCCTGCTTACCTCCCCCCTCCCACACGTACGTATCTTACTTTGTAATACCCCCACATCACGTCTCCCCCTTCCCTTGTCTGTCCGCGGAGACGTGGGGAAGGGGGAAGGAATCTAAGGGGTAGACCTAGACCTATACCCTCCCCTAACCTCCTTTCTCGTTTCATTCCCGGTTTTATTATTCTCGTCTCCGGTGTTTTTACTTATTATTATCATCAAGGCTCTCTCTCTCTCTCTCTCTCTCTCTCTCTCTCTCTCTCTCTCTCTCTCTCGTCGTGCCTTAGAGCTCAAGTACTATAGTGTGGAGACAATGCCGTGGGACTCTCAGAACCCCCTCGTCAGTATTCTTCCTCCGACGTAGGTTTTTCTCTTTTTTTTCAAATAGAGGAAATTATGTTTTTTCTTTTCTGTTTTATTCTCCAGACTGAAAGAAAGAAAGAAGAATGGACTGTGTAAATAGAGGAGAGAGAGAGAGAGAGAGAGAGAGAGAGAGAGAGAGAGAGAGAGAGAGGGGGGGGGGGGGGGGGGGGGGCTTTCATTTGTATTTTCTTTGGCGTTGTTCTCGTCCGTTAAGAGAGACTTGGACTGGGGCGGGAGCTGGGAATTGGACTTTGGACTAGGACTAGGACTAGGAATTGGACTGGGACATGAACTGGGACTTCAAAGTTTAAAACTAGGTCTGGCTCTGGGACTGGGCCTTAAACTTAGTCTTGGACTGGCCCTGGGACTTAGACTAGAACTAGGACTAGGACTTGGTCTTGGATTCTGTCTGGGACTGGGCCTAGTACTACTTACACTTGGACGTGAACTGAGACTTGAGAGTGGGACTTGCTTGTAAAAGCGTATCTGTGACGTGTCACGCTGTATTCGTCATTGTCCAGGTCACGACGCCTAAACTTTGTGTGCTGGTTTGTGTTTGTGAAGAGGGCGTTTGGTCGTATTTGACCCTTTGTCTTCTCAGTGGCCTTCGTCGTCATAGGCCTACGCTGTTTTGTAGCTCATTGTTATAGTGCTTCCTTTGGGTTGTGGGCTCATTACGCGATTCATTTCACGCCTCGCGATCGATTTAGGCCTTAGGCCTCTCCTTTTGTTTGTTTATTATGTTTTTTTTTTGTCCGGGGCTTGAAGCAGGAAGAGCTCGTGCTGGCATCAGGCCAGCTTAACCCTATACAACAACAACAGCTCCAACAACTACATAGAACAACAGCAGCTGTTTTGTTTTTATTTTATTCATATGTAGCTTGCGTTTGCTTTACAATTGAGTTGTGTAAACAGAATTTTACGTCTTGCCGTAATAAGGTTTTGTCATGAAAGCTGTTTTCAGCGTTTTTATCATTATGAAATATATTGACTCTGTGAATAAATAACTACGTAACATAGGAATAAGTTTCTTTATTTTGGTTAAATTATGCAGTGGATTTTTTATCTTTTTCTTTCTTTTTTGTAGTTCATATATATATATATATATATATTATATGATATATATATATATATATATATATAATATATATATATATATGGTTTATGGGGTATGTATGTATACTTGTTACGTTTGTGTATATACGTATGTTTTATGTCACGGGCATCAAATAGCGTGAAACGTTACGTAACATGTATACATACTATATATATATATATATATATATATATATATATATATATATTATAAAATTAACATGTATACATGCATATATTGTAACGTATTACTGAATCACGAAAGTTTGGAACGTGATAAATGCATAAATAAAGGTATAAGCCACTTTCCTTCGTGGCTTATACCATTATATATTGTAACATATATAATATAACATACATACATGCGTTATATACTTAGAGAGAGAGAGAGAGAGAGAGAGAGAGAGAGAGAGAGATAGCGTTTGTACTGTTTGCTTCGTCCACGCTCACCGTAGTGTTTGTACATGACGTAATGCCAACAAGAGAACTCACACACTCTCACCTCCATACAAACACCTACAGAAAGGATGAGAACCGTTTCGAAACGGAAAATCAGAGCAGCCAGCGTTCGCTGGAGTTTGTTTTAGATGGGGAGGCTCTCTCTTAATAGAAGACGGTATTGCCACAGGAGGGGGGTATTGGGGGGGGGGGGGGGGGGGGGGGGGGTGTCGGAGAGCACCTTACGTAAAATCAGATTAGGCTGAAGACACCTACTACTTTTGAAGCCTTCATCCGAGTGTTACGTAACAGAGCGTTAGAAGATATGCACTTTTCAACTCGTCTCAGGCAGGCGAGAAGAGAGAATTCCGGAGAGTGACATGGATTAGGATGTCTCAAAAACTTATTAGGCCATCCGAGGAGACCTCGTGTGCTAAGAGAGAGAGAGAGAGAGAGAGAGAGAGAGAGAGAATAGTGTACGATATGATAATCTCCATTTTTCAGTTGTAGAAGACAGAGATCCCATGTTTTTATTTCTTGTTTGTTATTTATACTTCTGTCTTTACATGTATATACACTGAAGGTCGATATGAAGGAAAATATTGTTTATTTTTTATTCTGAGAAACCTTGAGCTCATTCTTTGATACTTCCTGTGATAAGAACGGTCTTAATATTTATGACTGGGATATTTTATGTATTTATGACCAGTGCGCGATAACGCGCATGCGCAGATTCTGGTGGACGTTAATTTTTATAATAATAATATAATAATAATAATAATAATAATAATAATAATAATAAAGTGAAAAGACTAATATGTATCAGGACCTGAAAATAGTAAAAATAAGAAGGATATGGGATATGCCAGTGGAAATTGTACCCGTAATCGTAGGGACACTAAGAGGCACGATCCCAAGATCCCTGAAAAGGAACCTGGAAAAACTAAATGCCGAAGTAGCTCCAGGACTCATGCAGAAGAGTGTGCTCCTAGAAACAGCGCACATAGTGAGAAAAGTGATGGACTCCTAAGGAGGCAGGAGGCAACCCGGAACCCCACGCTATGAAAACCGCCCAGTAGAATAGAATGACAGATTGAAATGATAATAATAATAATTTCCATATCTTACGTCTTCCTTTTACCCATGGCTGTCCCTTACAGACACTGTGCTTAAGGTCCACGCCTTTTGGCTTTACTAGATACATATTTTTCTCCCAGCCTTGACTGATTGCAAAGTATCTGGCGTTGCAACTACCAAGGTGTGTCTAACCTCGGCTTCCCAGCCCTTCAAGAGGCAAGAGGACCTCGTCTTCCCAGCCGGCAAGAGGCAAGAGGACCTCGGCTTCCCAGCCTTCAAGAGACAAGAGGTACCTACAGCTTTGTCACCGACCAAGTGGACAAAGGTCCTTCTTACAAGTCCTTCTTAGCATTTCCTTTTAAATGTTTACGTAACACACACACAAGAAGGACGAGTAAAGAAATCGTTGGTTTAAAGGGCATGTTTGCTGGTAGGTTCGTGGCTTAAATTTGGAGAGAGAGAGAGAGAGAGAGAGCGAGAGAGAGAGAGAGGTGTTACCTCGTCGAAACCCTCCAGTTGTCATAGTATACATTATATTTTAACTAAGTAATTGATTTATCGTCTTCTTCACTCTTTCCACCCTAGATAGATGATGCGACTCACATCAATCGTCCAATTGCTAGGAACGTCATTAAATGCTGAGGTCAGCGAGAGACATCCTAGATTTCAGGATTTGCAGGGATTGCCCCCCCCCCCCCCCCCCCCCCCCTTTCGTTCGTCCTTTCACTTGCACTATTAGGCCAGAGAGAGAGAGAGAGAGAGAGAGAGAGAGATATCAATAGTATATATTACCATACTTGTCAGTTTCATTTGCAATACAAGAATGCAGAATTTTGGGAACCCCCCTCTCTCTCTCTCTCTCTCTCTCTCTCTCTCTCTGTGCTCGACCTTGCCGCAATAGCTTCAGACACAGTGTCATAGAGAATGGATTGTAGCATTGAGAAACGCTTACTGTACTTTCCTTGAATGCCATATTTTTAAATAAGGGAACATAAGTACTTTCCTTAATTACCACATTTTTTTTACTAAGGGGAACATGACTGGGTCGGCAAATTAATGCCCGTTTAATACCCCAGGCCCAAAGAAGACAAGGAAAAAGAAGGAAGGAAGGTTACAGAAGACAGGAGAAACAGAAGTAGGTAGAGACTGCTGAAGCCTAGTAGTAAAAATCATAGTATTTTATTGGCATCCACTGCCCAACTTCCGAAGTCTCTATCTGCTTCGGTGTCTCCCAGTTTTTCTAAGGTTATAGAAATCTTATTATTTTAGTGGCATCCATTGCCCGGCTTCTGAAGTCTCTATTAGCTTTGGTGTCCCCCAGTTTTTCTAAGGTTGTATTTTTCCATTACTGGGCCTGTGGCTTCTTTTACAGATAGGCCTCCCATTCTCCCTGCCCCCCCTTTTTTGTGGTGTATGTTATTTTAGGCCTCAGCAGCCAGGCCTATATATAGGCCTTTGCCTGAAAAGATAATTACTCCGGGAACTTGCCTTCACCCTCTTTCTTGGAGAGAGAGAGAGAGAGAGAGAGAGAGAGAGAGAGAGGAGGGGTCTTTCGGGTTGGGTCGCTGTCAGACATTTTCTCGTTGATGCCATATGGCAGGTGCCGAAAGGTATGATCAGATGCTCTCCCCTTGAGGGATGCCTGAACTCCTTAGGAACGTTTCCGGATGCCCCCAGGGCAGAGGAAAGAGAGGTCATGCATACATACATACATACATACATACATACATACATACCACACTTACCCACAGGCACCCACAGGCAAAATGAAACACTAGGTTTATATCCTGATCGGCTTAGTATTTAGAAAGTCGAAACGATTTAGGATTTACTCCCCCTGTTGTACATACAAACAAGCATACATACATGGATACATACATACTTAAATACCACATTCAACCAGAGGGAAAATGAAACACTGGGTTTATATCCTGATCGGTTTAGTATTTAGAAAGTCGGAAACGAATGAGGATATACTCCTGGTTTTAAAAAGACGAAACGAATTAGGATTGACTCCCCTGGTTTTTTCCCTTGTGGATAAGTAGGACATACAGCACGTGTTAGTGTGGTTATAATCATATATATACATACGTACACTCAGATTCTGTGGCTGTCTCTTGCATAAACGTAATCCTTTTTCTGTTCGAATACTCTTATCGGATTTGCATATAATTCTCTTTGGGTGAAAGCTATTCCGAAGGAATATTGAATTCGATATTAAGTTATATTTGTCATAATATTTTTCATGTGTTTATATATATATATATTAATATATATATATATATATATATATATATATATATATATATATTATATATATATATATATATATATATATAGTATGTATGTGTTTATGATTTCAGTTTGTTAGTAATAGTCTTTATTTTCGTTATTTCATTGTTCTTCTTCGTTTTCTTCGTCTTGCCATTTACGGGTGATTTGTGTAACATCTGGGTAGAGAGAGAGATGAGAGAGTGGTGGGATGTAAGGAGGGGCGAGAATAGGGTATTTCTGATACCAAATGGGCATGCGTACTGGTTCCTTCCACCCTCTGACTGTCATTGCTTTCGTTAGTTTGTGTCACTTTAACTATGTATATATATATATATATATATATATATATATATATATATATATATGTATATATATATATATATAGTTATACCCGTGACTATATATTGAAAAAAATATTAAGCCAAAATTATATTTTAATATCGAGGTCGCTATACCTAAAGAATAAAATTTAAAGGAATAACTTACAACCGAAAGGAATTACGTAATTGATAAGTAACGTCCGTCACAGCCGGGATCCGTTTTGGTTGTAAGTATTCCCAGGGTGTAGTGAATTCTGTATCTAACTATATTTGGGTTTTAGTATGAGAGAGAGAGAGAGAGAGAGAGAGAGAGAGAGAGAGAGAGAGAGAGAGAGAGAGGTATATATACTTGACTCATTCCCCCCTTTTTTTTTATCAACTGTCAATTCCCCCACGAGTGAAGTTTTGATGTCTTTGAAAAGTTCAAACTGGATTGCCCCTCATAGCTACGAAAGTTGAAAAAGTTATCCAGCGAAGAAAAAATATACTTTCACCTTTTTGATGGGAAGAGAAGAAAAATGTATTCGCCATTTGATGGGAAAGGATGAAAGATACATGTAAGTCCATTGAAAGAGGAGAGATCCGACCAATTGGCTGAGATTAGTTGCATATAAGTGTGCATTAGAATCAAAAGCGTGTTTTTCTCTCTTGCTTCCCTTTCTGTATTTTCCCCTCAGTTTAGTGGTTTTGTTTGTTTGGTTGTATGAAAATAAGGTCTTATCTTTTTAATCTTGTATGCACATAAGATTCACGAATAGGGGATGTTCTTAGAGAAAAATGAATCAGCAATATCAGAAATGAAGTTCTCTGCATGAAACTTCCAAAAGTGCAACCTTTTCATATACCTACACAGGAGAATCTTTAGCACCGGATACACACACACACACACACACACACACACACACAACTGGTTCCTTCCTGAATCTTGGGACCCTTCCTTTCCAAAACTTCTACCGTCCAAGCTCCATCAGCTAGCACCTCCTTGGTATTTCTTCCCTCTTTTTAGAACTTCGAAACTACTTCTACCTTTCTGAAAACACATCGTCCTCCATTCTCTCCTCTTTACCTACCAATCTGTAGTGTTACTAATAAGTCTACTACAGTCACTCGCCCTCAGACAACAATACACCACTTCTCTAAGGTCACAAGTCGTAAGGAAAACCATTCTATTCCCCACTAATGACTTAGGCTCAAGCTGTTTTATAATGCTAGCACTGCATCGACTGCAGCCGTGCTCCACATCAAAATGAAGGTCTTAAGTTTTACTGTGTCCCTTTGTGCTACATCTCTAATTCATTCATAAACGGTCATCAGATGCTTATTCAACTTGTTGCCGTCCCTAGTACTCAAAGGGTTACTTTCCAGTCTTTTTCACTGGCATAATCGTCATCAACTAGCTGACCAACTCGGCGTTGCCCGGGGAAAAACTCTGAAGAACTCAAAGAAGCTTCCAGTTACAGTCTTAAGGTACTCGTATCATTGATAATTAAATTGCATTAATGGCCAGTTTTCCAGTCGTGTCGTTCTTTGCAAGATGTTTTTATGGAGGAATTTTGAAGCCTCAGATGGTTTTGCTGTGCCATAATTTATATTTCTCATTGCGGGTTAAAATTCACGGTTTTACAATATTGGTCCCTCTATTCTGCCCACCTGCTCTCTCTCTCTCTCTCTCTCTCTCTCTCTCTCTCTCTCTCTCTCTCTCATCCTGGGCTATACTGGGATATGAGGTTGGGGTCTGAAACACTGTGAAAAAAAAACTATAAAGTATAATAGGTAAATTATTCGCAACCACGCACGCAAGGTTACGCCTTTTCTTCAAAAGGGTCTTGGTTTTCGTTCTGTCGTGAATCAGAGCTTTTATTTATTTATTTACTTATTTATTTATTTAACCAGCCCGAGAAGATCCTTTACTAGGCTCAAAGATCTGAATAAACTAATAATTTATAGTAATATAAAATAGTAATAATATAAAAATAATAAGAATAATAATAATTTATTTATTAATTTATTTTTACATATATTTGTTTATTTATTTTAATAATAGTAATAATGATTTTTATATATTTATTTATTTGTACA
Source organism: Macrobrachium nipponense (assembly GCF_015104395.2). Classification (NCBI taxonomy): domain Eukaryota; kingdom Metazoa; phylum Arthropoda; class Malacostraca; order Decapoda; family Palaemonidae; genus Macrobrachium; species Macrobrachium nipponense. The sequence goes on from NC_087204.1 coordinate 96,185,581, forward strand.
TATATTTGTTTATTTATTTATTTTTATTACTTTCTTAGGCGTCGAAATTGACTAGTAAGAAATCGCCCCACCATGCACTCTTTTACACACCGAGAGAGAGAGAGAGAGAGAGAGAGATGCATGCAGTATCTGTGACTGTGATTGCAAATGCTTTTTATTATAGCGAAGATGTAATCACTCCTGATCCTAACTAATCACGGACATTGCAGGCACAGTCAGTCAGTCAGTCGTGATATTCTGCATATGGAAGTGATTCCCGGAGCTGTGGAGGGCTTCCCCTCTCTTCTCACCCCTCCCTTACCCTCTCCCCCTTATCTTCTCCTCCCCTGCCTTCATCAGCGTTTAAGCCAAGGAACATCTGCTCCTCTTGGGGATGGAGTGGGGGGGGGGGGGGGGGCGGTTGGGCGTAGGGGTGGGGTGGGGCCAAGTTGCGTTTGTTATGGGTGCGAAAACGCAATCCCTGTTTCAAGGGACGGATTAGGAACCGGTGTAAAGGCTGGGGTCAATATTAAGAGATTAATCGTGCTTTGACGTCAATCATCCAACGTTCTTAAAGATAATGAAGCGATCTAGGAATCTAGTATCTTATTATTAGGTGATTATCTCTGTTATCGTTAATAGGCTTGGCAAGTTTTGGTTAAATCTTGGATATGTTGTATATCTTTTTTCCCTTTTATTTATTTAGTTTTTATTTATTTATCTTGTTTTTTTGTTCCTTGGCAACGTTTAGGGAATCTTCAGTATGACTATTTGGTTTTTCCAAATCATTTGGGCCTTTGCGTATAATGCCATACACATATTTATATATATTATATATATTTATTCCTTTTATTTATTTATGATATATTTATTAATTATCTATATATTTAAATCCTTTAGGCTATAAATAATATAATATATATTATATATATATGTGTGTGTGTGTGTGTGTGTGTGTGTGTGTATGTATATTAGATAAAAATTGCAAGAATTTGCATTGCCAGTATCAAAGTATGCTTTATATTAAGCTCGAATTAGATACTATAGGTTATTATTTTTGTATTTTTTGTTTTTGTGCATGTGACCGTGTACATAAGTACGAAAGAGAGAGAGAGAAGAGAGAGAGAGAGAGAGAGAGAGAGAGAGAGAGAGAGAATTATCTCTAGACGGATTGGGTCGTAGCAGTCTTATTATTATCATAGTTGTTCGTCTATGAAAGAAGCGTAACCCTCTGGGTTAATCTCTCGCCGTGAGGACGTTGTGTTCGTAACACTTAAAAAACTGTATACGAACGGTACTCGAAATTGCTTTTGTTTTGGAAGCAACGAACGTTTACTTGTAGTGTGATGGAAAAGTAAAAAATTAAAAGTGTTTCTATCACAAGAGGGTTTTGTTGCGTCATTAGATACTGACGGTATTGTGAATTATTTTAAATTCTAGTTTTCTGTAAAAGAAAACTGTTGTGCCCGCTTTGTTTGTCCGTCCTTACTTTTTTCTGTCCTTACTTTTTCTGTCCGCACTTTTTTCTGTCCTCCACTTTTTTCTGTCCTCCTTTTTCTCTGTCCTTCACTTTTTTTTCATTGTTCTTCACTTTTTTCTGCGCACTTTTCTGTCTCACTTTTTCTGTCCGGTCTTTTTAGACCATGTTTTCTGTCCGCCCTCAAATGTTAAAAACTACTGAGCCTACATGGCTGTAAATTCGTATGTTGATCATCCACCCTCTAATTATCAAACATACCAAATTGCAGCCCTCTAGCCTCAGATAGATTTGTTTTCGGTGGCCTTGATTATTATTCCCTGTAGCGGCTGTACAGAAAAATCGATTGCGCCGAAGAAACTCTGGCGCATTTTTAAAAATTCTATTTATTTATTTATTTATTATTTTTTTAGTTCACTTTACCTGTAAAATCTGAACTTCCCACAAGGCCGTCACTCAAGTTCAACCTGACGTAACAGCGAACATAGAGTGATTACGCGACCTTCTTCTTCTTCTTCTTCTTCTTCTTCTTCTTCTTCTTCTGTGAGTGATTTATCGGCCGCCATCTTCCTGGTACTTGTTCGGAAAGAAACATGTAATTATGCAGAGCGTGAGGCTTAATTAGACGTGATGATTGACTCGGTGTAATTTATGGAAACGGTTCGTGATTGATGAGTTTTGCGTTGCTGGTGCCCTGTTGGTTTTTGTGCACGTTTGTCCCGGGTAGTGTTTTGTTTTCGTTTTTTGGGGGTCTGGAGTTCGCTTGTTTTGTCTATCGATGGTAATATTTATTTTATTTTTTATTTTTATACTGTGATGATGTATTGGTATTTATTTACTTGAGATTATACAGCTCCCTGTCTTTATATATATTTATATATATATATATATATATATATATATATATATATGTGATGGATGTATTGGTATTTATTCACTTGAGATATGTTAGTATATATATAGTATATGTGTAAATAAATTCTACTGTTAAAACAGGATACGTTCTCAAATATAAAAGACCCATTAAAAAAAACACACACACACACACACACACACACACACACACACATATATATATATATATATATATATATATATATCATATTATATATATATATATATATATATATATGGAATAACTTGATCACGAAGTATATAAAACGTGATGCTATGTATAAATAAAGGTTTTTGGCTATCTCGTTTTTCATTTTTTCTTTCGTGGCAAAAACCTTTATATATATATATATATATATATATATATATATATATATATATATATATATATATATATAATATATATCTCTGTGTGTGTGTGCGCGCGCGCGTGTGCATGTTTATATCAGTTGCCATATGTATATATTAGCAGAATTGTTTAAAAATGAAATAATGGACGTGCCTCCATGAGGGTTCAGGATCCACAATTTCTTAGAGCTTTATAATCCACATTGCTTTTTGATAATAGTCTTATCAAAATGACTACTGATAGTATTCTTATTAAAATGGCTTTTGATAATATTCTTATTCAAATGGCAGTCTCCTGCTGTTTGTGAAAGAAAACGAAATTTCGAGAGCATTATAGGGTAACCTCGCTACTTACGCCTTATGTAAGAAAGCATACTTATTGCACAGTAATTCGACAGCTATGCTAATTGCACTGGGTTGATATTGCAGTCTCTGATTTCCATTTCTAGTCAAGCCAGTGTTGCACTAGAAGGTCCATATTGACAAAGCATAGAATAACGTTCGCTCTGTAAGCTATTAATGGCTTTAATGGCTTTCGAATTATTGGATATATATATATGCGATTGTGACGCCCATTGGCGCCGATGGATTGATGGATTGATCCGCGCAAAAAGCGATGCTCTTGATGCATAGGACTTTGTGCCTGTTATCCGCTAAGCTGATCAAATGCCCCCTCTATTCATGGCCGGGATTTGGGGGGGGGGGCCTGTGATGTAGCTTTTTTTCGTGCTTCATTTTTACCTTTTTCATTTTTCATGTTTATTTTTTTTTAGTTTTTCATTTTTCAATTTTCCATTTTTCAGTTTTACATTTAATTTTGATTTTTTTTTATTTGTCACCTTTGTTTAGATAGTAATCTTATTATTATTGGCAGAATTCCCAGAATTTGATTTATAACAAAATTCTTTAGTTCTCCTTATGATTTGTCTTTCTGGCACGCTGGTATCACAAAACAGCTGCTTTGTTGTGATAACAACATGCCAGAAAGACTAATCATAAGGAATATTGAAAGAATTTTTATATAAAATCAATTCTGTGAATTCTGCCATTATTTTTAATAAAACATGTTTGAACGAAGGTCTGTTTCCAGCATACACATATTATTATTATTATTATTATTTTATTTATTATTATTAATTATTATTATTTATTATTTAAAGTTATATTTTTTATTTTAATTATTTTTTTATTTTTATTTATTATTATTAATTGTTCAAAGAAAACTCTTATTCACATGAGTCAATAAAATGGGGAAGTAAATCCACAGTAGTATGCCTCTTTGATTTTGTTTGATAATATATATCAAGCAGAAAGTTTTTAATGACTTGCACGGTTTTCGTTGCCAAGGACAACAGTGTAGGTCATCGAAAGCTCTCTTCAGTGTATATTTAAAAAAAAAACGAAAAAAAATCAAATAGGCATATTACTGTGGATTTACTTTCACATTTTATTGACTCGTTATTATGAGTTTTCTTTTAATAATAATAATAATAATAATAATGGCTCAGACATTATAATGTTTAAGTAGCCTTTATATCAATATTTATCCTTCCTTATTTATTTACGTTGAATCATGTGCCAAGAGTCTCATTTGATAAAATATGAAGAATAATGTTGTAT
>NC_087204.1:96194898-96200802 GCF_015104395.2 Macrobrachium nipponense
ACAGGGAAATCCTTCAAAGAAATGTACCGGATTACACCAAATTCCATTACGGGCTGTTTCAGATGCCAGAGCCCGTGCTGGCATAAGGCCAGTGTGTTCAAAGACAACCAGAATTCCTTTTTTTTTTCTCTTGTACATTATAAAAATATTGATAGATTTTTGGGTTTTTACATGAAGAGAAATTTTCTGATCTACGTGTATTATAGGACTCATGCCGCTGTAAGTATATTGAACAGGCGTGATCCGACTTACAGCTTACTCGGAACGCGTGCTAAAATCTACGGTCAAATATCTATTTGTTTCACCAACGAAAATTAAAATATATACACTTTTTTTTTTTTTAGGAATTATTCTTCTGTACTGTTTAACGTCACATTATTTATATTTTTACATCTTCATTCTAATAAATAAATCATAAATATCTTATCCTAAAATTTCTGTAGCTTTAACTCGACGCATAACACCTTTTTCGAACCTTTTTAGACTTTTCCATAGGGCTCTCCTAACCCCCTAATAAAAACAACAGTAAGCGAAAATGGTGGATACATTTGTAACGGGTGATTGAGGAATGTAGGTGACGCTTTGCAAACCTTCGTCGTTCCTCCATCGTGGTTCTATTTTGCTTAATTTTTGAAGCTTTATATATCTAACGTTCTCAGTGTCAAAGGTTAAATTTAACTCAAAAGTCCAACGAAGTGACGAACGCTAATGATATTAGCAATAACATAACTCCATACAGAATTTCTAGTTACTACTATCACTAATAATAACACTAGTGACTAGAGTCATGCTTGCTTACTGTAGTCCCATAAGTAGCGTTAGTAGTGCCACTAATAAGCCACTCCTCTATTTCTTTGGCATCAATTAAGTAAATGGTTATTTCATTAAGGGAACTAAATGCTCCAGCAGGTGTTGAAACACAGGTTCATTTCATGTTCTGTTTGTAGATTATTATTATTATTATTATTATTATTATTATTATTATTATTATTATTATTATTATTATTATTATTCAGAAGATGAACCCTATTCATATGATATATTATTATTATTATTCAGAAGATAAACCATCAAATTGAAATGATATCATTATTATTATTATTATTATTATTATTATTATTATTATTATTATTATTATTATTATTATTATTATTATTATTATAATTCAGAAGATAAACCCTATTTATATGAAACAAAGCCTACAAAGAATACGGTTATTGTGTTCATTAGCAAGAAGTAACAGAAGGCAAAGGGAAAATACAGAAAAAAATAAATTAAAAAGTAAATGAAAAAAAGTAAAATACTACAATGCAAGGTCTTTGTGATATTAAGTTATTTTATAACGATAAAATAGATATCCTGTCACAATGGACGTCAGTTAAACTGCACTTTCACTGATAATTTTATCTCTGTTTTGTTGTATCGTGGGCAATAAAATCTTTATAAGAGTTTCACAGCTGATTTGTTGTAGAGCTGTTTGATCTCTGTTGTGGATTAGTAGCGGAACAACCCACATTTCTTTTATGATTAATTTAACAGTGATAATCTTGGGGAGTGGTGAAGTACACACACACACACACACACACACACACACGTGTTCGACAGGCATTTATAGATCGTTAATTGAAATACAGGTGGCTGTAGTTGAGGTACTTATACACACGAGGGTAACTGACAAGGAGAAATAGCACACGTATTATACGTTTATTCTGTACGTATTCAAGTGCATTCCTATTCTGCACTTATGCAAGTGCCTCGTGCACTTGAACGAGTTTGTCCCACACTTAATGAAGTGTTTTTTTGTACTCGTACACAATGGTGTTCTACACTTATGCAAGTGCGATTTGCGCTTACATCTAGTGTGTTCTACACTTATGGAAGTTTGTAGTGCACTTATGCAAGTGTCTCCAGCACAATTTAAATAACCTGTCAGGACATACATCAAGGATCTTAGTATGTAAATGAGCTTATGACTACCACTGTCCCAACTCTCTCTCTCTCTCTCTCTCTCTCTCTCTCTCTCTCTGAGCAACATATCAGGAGTGAGCGTAGATGTCTTTAAGCATAAGCTCGACAAATATCTAAGCTGCATCCCAGACCATCCAAGATTGGAAGATGCAAAAAATACCGGAAGATGCATTAGCAACTCTCTGGTAGACATGAGAGGTGCCTCACACTGAGGGGACCTGGGGCAACCCAAACGAGCTGTAAGGATCTGTAAGGCAAGGTTTAGGTCTCTCTTCATCTCTCTCTCTCTCTCTCTAGAAGTACTAAGTAGTGCTACCCGAAATACTCTAAACCTAAAACTTGCTCAACCCTCACGTCAGCCTTGTCACGTTACTTAACTACCACCAGACTTGTCCACCGAGTGCCATATTATGTGGCACCCAGCAACACTGTTTCTTGCTACCACCGGAGTGTTGCTTAGTATTGCCGTGAGCGTTGCTGAGAGCAGGCAGGCAGGCAGGCAGTGCCCAGCACGAAATACTTGCAGCATGACGGAAGTGTGATCGCATTTCGAACGGACTTTGCTAGCTAGCAGCAGGCTGCAGGGTTGCGAAGTTGCAGGGTGCGAAGTTGCAGGTTGCAATTGCATCGCTCCTGGGACCCGGAAATGCTGCAGAGTGGCATGCATGGTGGTGGTGGTGGTGGTAGTTCGCTTAATTGCCCTGTGATGTGGGTGATTATGGTCTCTCTCTCTCTCTCTCTCTCTCTCTCTCTCTCTCTCTCTCTCTCACGGCGTGTATTTAACGTTGGGGAAAGAGAATCACGCACAATCCAAGGATCTCTCTCTCTCTCTCTCTCTCTCTCTCTCTCTCTCTCTCTCTCTCTCTGTAAATTTAATGCCGAGGAAAGTCAATCTCAAACTCAGGTCTCTCTCACTCTCTCTCATCTCTCTCTCGTCTCTCTCTCTCTCTCTCTCTCTCACTCTCTCTTTCGTGTATTTTACGTTTGGGAAATAATTCTGTACACTGGTATCTTTCTCCCTCACCATATGGATTATATTGTGTAGAGAATCTCTCTTTTATAAGAGAGAGAGAGAGAGAGAGAGAGAGAGAGAGAGAGAGAGAGAGAGAGAGAGAGCGCATTTCAAGTCTCATATCATCGCCGGAATGTCGAGCGCATTTGAATTACGCTCGTTTAAAGTTCATATCGAATACTTGCCGATAATTGAGCATTCTTTACAATCCGACGACTTAATGATGTGTGAATATAATTTATCTCTCTCTCTCTCTCTCTCTCTCTCTCTCTCCTGAAATGTATTCTGCTACTTTTCTGCTATATTCTTGTAGTTCGAATTTTATATCAATAGTTATCACATCTGTGTGGCTGTGTTAGCAACTATAAAACATTATATTTGAAATCACGTTGATGTCAATAGTAACTCTACAGTATACTATATCAAGTGTCATATGTATTTACTTATATCGCATTGATAATGACAATACACATGTAGCCTTTACTCAAGTGAATAGTGGTTGATATTTATTTTATTATAATTATTATAATCATCAAACAAAGACCTCTGTCAGTTTTCTTCTGAAGATAGGAAAAGAACCCCACAAAATTACTGAGTATAACTTGTTTACTTGTATTGACATATTATTTTACTGTTGAGTAAAATGATATGTATATACAAGTAAACTAGTTATAATCAGTAATGTTGTGGGTTACTTTTTCCATATTATGATAATAAGGATAGTCATTGGTTGTAGATCCCCCGTAAGGTATTGGTATTATTATTATTATTATTTATAGTAGTAGTATATTGTAGTAATAGAAGTAGAATTAGTAGCTGAAACAAAATATAAGGAATACTTAAGGCGGATGAGGAGCATCCAGGCAGTCGTAGTAAAGATGACAGGGGCAAGGCCAACGTAGTTGTAACCTCACCCCCCCCTGCCCCCCAACCCCCTCATTCCCCCATACCCGTACAATTCCTCCCCTTTCCGGGTATAATACCCCCATCCTTTACCCCTCCCTTTTACCTGCCGTCCTGGTGGACCAACCACCTCCATTCCACAGTCTCTCGCTGTTTAGAACCAGAAGGATTGGGGCGGGGCGGGGGGGGCGGGGCGGGAGGGGGGCGATTGGAGGTTGGTTTACGCATGCCATTAGTCAAATATTAATGACGACGGATATATATACTGGTATGCGGACGTCCGGTTTCAGCCGTTCGTGTATGTGTATTTGTGGGTCTTGCGCTTTCGTATGTGTACTTTCTATGTGGGTCTTGAAAGATCCGTGTGGGGGGTAGGTGAGGGGGGGGGGGGGGGGAGTGATGGGGGCGGTTGCGTACGGTTTTGTGACGGCTATTTGCCTTCTTTCCTGAAATAGCTTCAGTTTTATTTGTCTTGTTGTTTTGTATGGGTTTTGTACAACGTTCGGTTCTGCCTGGGAGTGTTATTACTTATAGATTATTCGATAATGTTAGGCCTGTTTCTAAAGGTATAATTTGGGCGAGGTCTCTCTCGATGAACCTCCATATTCATGCATTATATATATATATATATATATATATATATATATATATATATATATGTATATATACATTATATACAAATATATTATATATACGTGGAAATCATACATGCATATATATATATATATATATATATATATATATATATATATATACATACATACATACATACATACATGCAGATAATTTCTGCAATATAACCTCTCCTCTCTCTCTCTCTCTCTCTCTCTCTCTCTCTCTCTTCTCTCTCTCTCTCTCTCTATACATATATATATATATATAGATATATATATATACTATATATATATATATATATATATATAGAGAGAGAGAGAGAGAGAGAGAGAGAGAGAGAGAGACGAGAGAGAGAGAGAGAGCGAGAGGTGGTTACATTCCAGCGTAATTGTTCTCGTCCGCGCAGAAATTCTCTGAAGATATTTTAGGTTTTCTATATAAATATATTTTAGTTCTTTCGTAGACAAAGAGAGTGACCACTAACCGGCATTCAAGTTGCGAGATTTTTTGTGCTTTTTTAATGTTGCTTTTTAGTTCTCGAGTGTAGAACTGATAAAAAAAATGTAGACGAAGAGTTAGTTCTCTAGAGAGCTTTATAGATTGATAGGATAATAATATAATAATAATAATAATAATAATAATAATAATAATAATAATAATAATAATAATAATAACCTTAATAATGAAAATAATAAGATGGATATAATAATAAAATCCAAAAATAGAAATAAGAAGGATAGGGAATATGCCAGTGTAAATTGTTCCCATACCCATAGGAACACTAGGCACGATTCCAAGATCCCTGAAGAGCAATCTGGAAAAACTAGAGGCTGAAGCAGCTCCAGGACTCATGCAAAAGAGTGTGCTCCTGGAAACAGCGCACATAGTAAGAAAAGTGATGGACTCCTAAGGAGGCAGGATACAACCCGGAACCCCACATTATAAAAACCACCCAGTCGAATAGGATGACTGTGATAATCCAAAGAAATAATAAGAATAGTAATAATAATACTATAATCATAACCATTACTATCATCATCATCATCATCAGTGAAGCTTCTATTCCATTCTGTAAATCCTCATTACCATAAACTCCTTCTGGTTCAGACCGGATTACTGAACAATGTGCTGTCATAGTTCTTGGAGAATATGTATGTTTTTTGCATTTTTTGTTGTCAAATTTTATTTTTATGGTGTTTTTGTTGTGTTTTGAGGAAATATGTAATCTCGGTTATGTCTCGAACGTGTATGTTTTTGTTTTACTTTTTTGTTGTTGTTGTCAGGTTTTAGTTTCGTGGTGTTTTGGTTGTTTTGAGGAAATATGTTATCTCGGTTCGTTTCGAACTTGTTTGTTTTATTTATTTACTTTTTTGTAATTTTATTTGTATGGCGTTTTTATTGTGAGT
>NC_087204.1:96201302-96216302 GCF_015104395.2 Macrobrachium nipponense
GAATATAGGATTTAGAAAAACTGTTCTCATTTTATTCCTAGTATTCTTTTTTAGTGAACGAAAATATTTATTTATTTAATTATTTTTGCGTAATTGATGTTTTATTGTCTTGTTATTTTATCACAGACAAGAAAATCGCCGAATATGGGATTTAGAAAACTGTTCTAATTTTCATTCTAGTATATATTTTTTTAGCGAACGAATTTATTAATTAATTTATTTTTGGCGTGATTGTTGTTTTATTGTCTTGTTATCTTATCACAAGAAAATCGCCGAATATAGGATTTAGAAAACTGTTCTCATTTTCTTTCTAGTATTCTTTTTTAGTGAACGAATTTATTTATTTATTTATTTTTTGCGTAATTGTTGTTTTATTGTCTTGTTGTCTTATCACAGACAAGAAAATCGCCGATTATGGGATTTAGAAAACTGTTCTAATTTTCTTCATAGTATATTTTTTTCTTAACGAACGAATTTATTTATTTATTTATTTATTTATTTTTTGCGTGAATGTTGTTTTATTGTCTTGTTGTCTTATCACAGACAAGAAAATCTCTGAATATAATAGGATTTTGAAAACTGTTCTCATTTTCTTCCTAGTATTTTATTTTAGTTAACGAATTTTTTTTATTTATTTATGTATTTTTTGCGTAATTTAAGGAACGATGATTCCTGAGAATTACATGACGCCTACGAAACCAACCACGAGCAGTTTTGCTTCGTGCATAAATTCATGTTGTCCTATTAGATTTCTTCTAAGAAGTCTCGGCTGATATACATAACGTGGAGACCCTTCTGTCGTCGATTTTCCGTTTTCTATTGTGCCGGCTTTGTCTGTTCGTCCGCACTTTATACTGTCCGCCCTCAGATCTTAAAAACTGCAGAGTCTAGAGGGCTGCAAATTGGTACGTTGATCATCCACCCTCCAGTCATCGAACATACCAAATTGCAACCCTCTAGCCTCAGTAGTTTTGCTTTATTTAAGGTTATACTTTGCCATAGTTTGCCTTCTGGGAGCGCCAGAGGTACCAACAACATATGCCACCACCCGACCGTGGCTGAGTTTTATGGGCTGCAACTAAGCGTTTTATGACCCGTGGCTGAGGCTACCACCCGACAGAAAACTCGATTGCGCCGAAAAAAACTTCGGCATTCGGCAGATATTTTACTTGTTTTTTCTTTTCCCTTGCAGACTCTTGTTGCTGATGTTAGTGTTTCTTGTTTTTCTCTTCTCTTAAGATTGTATGTTTTTTTCTGTGCCGTTAAATTGCAATTAACTTCAATTCATTGAGTGATACATTGATTTGATACAATCCATCTTGAAAGTAGAGTAGGCGAGGAGCCACTGACAATTAAGTTGCCATTTGCAGACTTGTGTATTCTTAAGCCATGTTCAATACGCACGCTCTCGTATTACGTGTCTGGGTAAAGAAATATTGTATAGAAACTGGCTATATATTAATAGTATTATATTACTCGGGCTGGTTACGCACACATTATTTACGGACATGCGTATTCCAGTGCCATGTAAAGCACGTACCTTTGCGTATTACGTGTCAGGATAAAATAATTTTTTTTATGTAAACTTGTAAACTTTCTGTATAAATATATTTCTAATATATAAACAGTATATATATATATATATATATATATATATATATATATATAAAGATTTCCTTTACATATAATACGCATGCGCGCATACTTTATAAGGCTTTTGAATATGTAAATCTGTAAATCTCTATACGTAAGCTGTTCATATAAATGGCATATTTATTGAGACTTTACGCGCACCAGTACAAATCAAAAACATTAAAAGGGCTCCCACTTTCTTTTGTGACTATGAAAATATATTAACTCCAGAACTCATGCTCCCCCTCTTCCCCCTCCCCCTCTTCCCCCTCCTCCTCTTCCCGTCGACGACGACGACGAATTTTTATGACTACAAATACGACAGCAATGCTAATGAAGATGACGCAAAGTTAGCCAGTGGTATTCATGACCTTGCATGAGAGAGAGAGAGAGAGAGAGAGAGAGTGACTCTGCCCCTGTGGAATTCATGCGGGAAGATGACTCCCTCGTTGGAACTTATTAAGGAATTGTTTTGGTATGCCATCGGATGCCTTCCTTCCACGGTCCTTCGCCTCGGAGAGGGTTTTAGGAGGGGGAAGGGTGTAGGGGAGGAGGTTATTGGGTTGCAGGAGAGGGTTTTAATTGGTTGTAGGGAAAATGTCATACTGGTGGATTGTAGGGAAAATGCTTTACTGATGGGTTTAGGAATATTAGCAAAAGGCTGTATGGATGGGTCGTGAGGGAAATAATATATTGATGGGTTTTAGGAATTGTAGGAAAATTTGGCATTGTTGAGGTGTCGGAAAATGTTGTAACGACCTGTTGTAAAGGAAAATGTTGTATTGATTGGTTGTAGGTAAAATGTATGGTGTAGAAAAATGTTGTAATGATTGGTTGTAGGTAGTATGTAAAATGTATGGATTGTAGAAAAATGTTGTAATGATTAGTTGTAGGTAAAATGTATGAATTGTAGAAAAATTTTGTAATGATTGGTTGTAGGTAGAATGTATGGATTGTAGAAAAATGTTGTAATGATTAGTTGTAGGTAAAATGTATGGATTGTAGAAAAATTTTGTATTGGTGGGTTGTATGGAAAATGTTGTAGCGATAGGTTGTCAGGAAAATTTACTGATGGATGGTAGTAAAATGTATTTATGAATTGTCGAAAGATCTATTGATGGGTTCTAGGGAAAATGGTGTATTGATGGGGTTGTAGAAAAGTGTTTATATTAATGGGATGTATGGAAAATCTTCTATTGATAGGTTGCAGGGAAATTATATTGATGAATTGTAGGTAAAATGTTGCATTGGTGGGTTGTAGGAAAATTTAAGGATTGCTGAGTAGGGTTTTTTCGGGTTGTAGATTTTGAGTTTGTATTGGTTGTATCGAAGGTGTTTTACGTGAGCGGATTAATTTCACGGGTTGTAGGAATAAATGGTGTTATTTTGGGTTGTAGAGATTGTCTTTTTTAGTGGCTGGAAGGATGATTTTCCTTGGTTGCAGGGAGTAATTTTATGTGTATTACGAGGTGTTATGAGTTGCATTAAGAATGTTTCTGAGTTGTAGGATGCGGTTAACGGGTTGTAGGAAGGCTTGTATGGGAGGCAGGAGGGTTATTACGGGTTGTAGCGAGAAGAAATTTTGGGTTGTATGTAATGGATGTGCAGCTTATAGGCAGGGCTGTAAAAGTACAAGAAAGGGTTTTTACGTGTTGTAACTTGCTGGCTCTTTCATGTTGTGGCTTGTTGACAGAAAGGTTGTTTTATCCAGTGACTCTTTCTAATCCACCATCTCACTTTTATATATATAAGAATGCGTCAAGTTGTCTGCATGTTAAATACAGCAGTCATATTGTACTCCTTTACGGAGACTTCAGACTTGAAGTTTGAACCTCTCAAACTAAACAAACACAACTTGAATGGCATTTGGTCCTTGCCTTGTTTGTGACTATACTCCTCGTTTGTGCTTGTTGCTTTACAAAGTCACAGCAGTGCTAACCAAAGTGAGTAAGCTATCACACGGTCATTGTTTGTTTCGAGAAGAAGAAGAAGAAAAAAGAAGAAGATGAAATAATACTGTTTGTTGAGAAAGGGGAGGGGGAGAGGAATGGGGTTACTAGTATCATGGGGAGGTGGGGTGTTGAAGGGTAGTACCCTACCATCATAAAAAAAAAGAAATAAAAGAAAGTAGAAATACAAGAGTTGGGAATAAGGGGTTAGGGTGCTGGGTGACGTTCGGGAAGGGTTGGTGAGGGAGCATATGGAGAGACTGAAAAGAGAGAGGGGGGGGGATTCCCCTCTATTCTCTCTTCTATGTCTATATACAATGTGCAAACTCTCTCTCTCTCAGAGTGGCCTTCAACGACCCTTATTTCCCCTATCCCCTTCCTCCCCCTACAGGCTCTTTGAAGGTCTCATCATCTCCCCTCTTTTACCTCTCTCTCTCTCTCTCTCTCTCTGTAGACGAACGCAGGCAGTGTGTAATTATTCCTGAATGCTACGAGAGGAGAGGACTGCGCCGTTGTACGAGTATACTACTATGTTCTTCTTCATACTACTTTTCGAGATATTACAAAATGATGAGCAGATGAGGCCTCGTATATTCTTGCTTCTGCAGATGGTGCTGGTATGGCTGTCTTTGTTTGCTATAGAGGGTGTACTCTCTCTCTCTCTCTCTCTTCTCTCTCTCTCTCTCTCTGTTCTTTATTATTTTCTCTTTCTGTGTTGGTCATTTTTGTTTCTCTTGATATCCTTCTCTGTTTTTCATTCTCAATTTCTTTCTCTCGCGGTTCTTTTATTATTCTCTCTCTCTCTCTCTCTCTCTCTCTCTCTCTCTCTCTCTCTTCTATGTTCTTCATATTATTCATTATTCATTCTCTCCTTCGTGCTCTGTTCTTCATCTCTCTCTCTCTCTCTCTCTCTCTCTCTCTCTCTGCCCATCTTTATTCTCTCTTTCCCCAATTTTCCTCTCTCGCACTTATTATTATTTATTCTCTCTCTCTCTCTCTCTCTCTCTCTCTCTCTCTCTCTCTCTCTGAAACCAAGCTCTGAAAACTGTGATCCAAGGAGGATTGATTGAAGCGCGCGTCTATTTTAATCCTGGTTTATACACTTTGTTTGCCGAACACTTGGGGCTTGTCCTGCTTGGGCTCGTAGAGTACCTCTGGCGTTGCTTGTTTATCTCGAGATCGATTGTCAATATTTTTGGTGCCTGCGTTTTCTGGATATTCGTCGAAAATCTGAATTTGGGCTATGGGTGTCAAGACCTGCGTATATCACCGTGTGCGAGGGCGTCATTCTCTTTACGCGCGGATGAGCAAACAAAAGCACTACACACGCACACACACACACTTACAAACTGATAAGGTTTTATATGCATAAGTAGAAATGGACTTTTTTTCGTTGTTTTTTAGTCATTAGAGAGAGAGAGAGAGAGAGAGAGAGAGTGTGGGGGGGTTGGATGCAGGGGACCAGGTATGTGAAGTAAATGTACCTGAACTAGGGATGTTGATATATGTGGGAAATGGATGAGAGAGAGAGAGAGAGAGAGAGAGAGAGAGAGAGAGAGAGAGAGAGAGAGAGAGAGAGTCATGTGAAGTCAATGTACCTGAACTAGGGATTTTGATATATGTGGGAAAAGCATCTGAGAGAGAGAGAGAGAGAGAGAGAGAGAGAGAGAGAGAGAGAGAGAGAGAGAGCGCAACGTGAAGTATGTGTCAGCATGAATCTCTCACCCCGAACCAGGGATTCGAAATTAATGTGTGAAATGGACTCTCTCTCTCTCCCCCCCCCCCCCCCCCCCCCCCCCCCCCCCCCCCATCGCCCCATTGGGGCACCGAATGGCACTCGAGTGCCATTAATTTGTGACACGGGTCGCTGCTGCTTGTGGATTATTCCCCTCTGCTTGTCGACATGACTTTGCCTCCCGTGTCTCATACTTTATTCCAGGGATTCGGGGGGAGATGCCACTCCTCCCCGCCCTCCTACCATCTCCCTCTCCCCCTCCCACCCCTCAAATGAATCCTGGGTCTCGTCTGAAATCAGCTGTGTTCCCCCCACAAATGGATTGGCCTCAATTGATGTTTGATGATGCAGCTTCGCTCATCTGAGGGGGCTGGATGCTGGAATCCTGGAAGCGGCTGCTTTGCCTTTGGGGTTGGGATGTCATGTAGTGGTAGTAATGGAAGAAGGGTATATAGATGCATCTTTGTAAATCGGTTGACTTTTACTTGCTTTCATGCAATCAATTGCATTCACACTTATACGCAGGTTATATAATAATAATAATAAAAACTGTCCTGGATGCTGGAATCCCGGAAGCGGCTGTTTTGCCTTGGGGGATGTAATGTAGTGGTAGTAATGAGGAAGGATATAGGTGTATCTTTGTAAATCGGATGATATTTACATGCTTGCTTTTCAATGCAACCAAATTGCATCTTCACCATTGCATACGCCCAATTTATAATTAATTAATAATAAAATTAATAACTGATCCCCCTGGATGCTGGAATCCTGGAAGCGGCTGCTTTGCCTTGGAGGATGTAATGTAGTGGTAGTAATGAAGGAAGGATATAAGTGTATCTTTGTAAATCGGTTGGTATTTGCATGCTTGCTTTCATGCAACCAATTGCATTCACATTCATACGCAATTTGTATAATAATGATAATAATGATAGTAATAATAATAGTAAAAACTGTCCCCCTGACGTCTCACTTAACCGTAATTTATTCCGAGCATGGACGCAGCTTTCGGTTGGGACACGGCCCTGTGATTCGTCATTTGGCATCAACAAAATTGTCAGGTGCCTGCTGCTCGGAACCAGAGTGTGTGACGACACTACGAGTAATCGAAGGTCCGAGAAACTTCTGTCCCGGGAGCTGCAGTGTGGATGTTGTGCTGTATTCTTTCGTTATTTGTACTTATCTTCCCTCTCTGTGTTCTTATTGCTGCATTCTTTGGTTGTTGTACTTATTTTCCCTCTCTGAAGTCTTATTATACTCTCTCGTCATTTCTTCTTATTTTCTCTCTCTGAAGTTTTTTTGTATTCTTTTGTTATTTGTACTCATTTCCTATCTAAGGTCTTATTGTATTCTTTCGTTGTTTTTTACTTACTTTCTCTCTATGTTCTCTTATTTTATTCTTCCGTTATTTGTACTTATTTTCCCTCTTTGTACGCTTATTGTATTCTTTCCTTGTTTGTATTTATTTTCTGTCTGTCTTCTACTTTCATTTAAGACAACTACCTTTTTAACGACATAGTGTCGGTGTTCGTAGTAAATAAAAAAAAATCTTACTTTTATTGATTTTTTGTGTCACCAGGAAGATTTTATTTTGCTGCTGTTCGAGATGTTTTTGTGGTCAGTTTTATGAGGTGTGTTGCTATCGATTTGATTGATAACCTGAATGAGAAGGAAAGTAGTTGATTTTTTTCTATAAGAAAAGGGTACATTGAACTTGCAGGAGAATGTGATTACAAGTAATGTCCCACCCGAGATCTTTGGTTGGAAGCTCTTGTGTATACTTCTGTAAGTAACGAAAATGTGCCCAGTGCAAAATACTTTATAGTTAGATTTCGCTTACTCGGGGAGTAAGCCTACAAACTGGTTTGTTGTTGTTGTTGGGTGGGGCGGAGCGGGGGTGGGGGGGGGGGGGGGGTTTTGGTAGGAAAACCCTGTGGAAAAGCCTAAAATGGTCTGAAAAAGGTGTTTCGCGTTGAGTTCAAGATACAGGAATTTTACGAGAGGATATTTATGATTAGTTTATTAGAATGAAAATGTAAAAAGTAAATAGCGTGCATGTTAAACAGTACAGAACAATTATTTCTAATAAAATGTAGCGCATTTATTTTAATTTTCGTTGGTGAAACAACGGGTTATTTTAGTACGCGCCGCGAGTAAGCTGGAGGTCGGATCACACCTTGTTTAAAAAATATCAGAGTAAACGAACGCTAATGATTATAAGGACGTTACCTTCTTCCTCACCGTCTGTGCTTGAATGCTTCGGCGATGTCGCCAACCTCTTCGTAGTACCCCGTTCGCGTCAAGGAGGGTTTTAGCCCCCCCCCCTCCTCCTCCACCCCCACCCCTTATTCTCCTTCCCTCTTCCATCAACCTCCCCTATCCACTCTCCCCCCTCCTCCGTAGGTCTTTAAAGGCTTTTTAATGTTCGACACGAACGGGGTGCCCTTCTCGGGCATTCCGCGATGTGTATGTGTGTATCTCCCGTTGCTACTGGTTAGGGCTGCCTGGCTACTTCTTCAGGTCTCAGCTCCCTTTTCAGCCTTTTGCGGAGGAAGAATGTTCTTTTCTCTCTTTTTTTCTGTACTCTCTCTCTCTCTCTCTCTCTCTCTCTCTCTCTCTCTCTCTCTCTCTCTCAAATGGCATCCCCTTCCTCTTCTCTGTTACTTCACCGTAATACATTCTCTCTCTCTCTCTCTCTCGTAATGCCATCACCTTGCTCTTCTCTGTACTCTACCTTAGTACATTCTCTCTCTCTCTCTCTCTCTCTCGTAATGCCATCCCCTTGCTCTTCTCTGCACTTTACCTTAGTACATTCTCTCTCTCTCTCTCTCTCTCTCTCTCTCTCTCTCTCTCTCTCTCTGTGCTCTCCCGTAATACCCTAACTTCGCTTTTCATCGTACTTAACCGCTGTACATCTCTCTCTCTCTCTCTCTCTCTCTCTCTCTCTCTCTCTCTCTCTCTCAGAATACATTCTTACAATACTCTGTCACCTTTTATGTGTCGGAGACACGCGTCTTCGCGTGTCCTCTGCCGTGTTCTTCCACTTTATTGTTCCTCCAGTAATTGTTCCTTTCTCGCCTCTCGTCTTTTGTTCGCTTCTGTCGTCTGCTTTTCACTGTTCTTGTTCACCTGTTCCTTTATTTATTCCGATGTTCTTCTGTTCGCTTTAGCGTCGCTTTAGCCTTAGTAGCTTCTTCTCGCCTTATACAACCATCTTGAAAAGTAAGTGAATGAATGGGTATTGTTTATCTGGCGTCACGAAGAATTGATTGATGATATTACTTGTCTTTCCTTTATCTGCGTTAACAATCTGAAAAGTAAGTGAATGAATGAGTCAATGACTATAAATTATCTGGCATCACAGAGATTTGTGTGATGCTGCTACTGGTATTTCCTTTACCTGCGTTTCGTAAGTCTGGTTAGCGCCTAGCGTGCATAACAAAACGACATATCACCGAATAATCTTACTATAATGGGCGTTATGTCTGTCTATCCGTCCGTCTGTCATTCAATCACGGCCAAACGGCTGGTCCGATGGGGATGAAACTTGGCAGGGTTATGGTGGGGACTCTTAAAATGGTTTATAATGGGGTTTCATCCTACTCCCCCCCTCCCTCCCTGAAGGGGGTGGGGGTGAGAAAGGATTCCTGAAACAGAGCTGGTTCAGCTCGTGAAACGGGGCTGGCTATGCTCGTAATGATGATAAAATGAAAAAGAAAATCATTTGTGTTTTGGGATACGTACGCTTGTATAGTTAAAATGTGGATGATTCTGTTTTCGATAAAATTCAGCGATTGTATTTTTCTTCCAAATATGGGTGGAACCCTCTCTCTCTCTCTCTCTCTCTCTCTCAAGGGTCTTCTCCCCCTCCCCCTCCTCCTCCTCCTCCTCCTCACCTCGAGTAGTTTGAGGAGGAGCAGCGACATCCACCTCATTGTCACCCCTCAATGAAACTTCTTCTCTCATTCTTCGTCGTGGATCTGGCCGCCCTAAAGGTTCTGATTCTATTTCCGGGTCGGGTCCTCCCCCTCTTTATTGGTTATTTTTTGTGTCATACCATTTTTTTTACTTGTTTTTTTCTTTATCCTCCGCCTGAATTGTCTTTGCTTGTTCTTGGTTTGACTTGCCTTGTTTTATTTGTCACCAAATGTTTTATTATCATTTTAGTTTTATTTTAAGAACGAAGATATTTCGAAATTCTTGGTTATTTTTTATGCTATTTCATTTTTTTTTTCATTTTTTTTTTTTGCTTTATCCTGGCCCTGAATTGTCTGATTTTTTTGGTTTGACTTGATTTGTTTTGTTTGTCACCAAATTTTTAATTTTTACTCTAGTTTTATTTTTAGCACAAAGATACGTCTACAATATATATTTTCAGAATTGCCTGTACTTGTCCTTGGTTTTACTTGCCATGATGCGTTTGCCACCAAATTTTGTATTTGTTTTAGTCTTTTAAGCACAAAGATTCTTCAAAACGTATATTTTAAATTTTCACCGTTTTCAAGGTAACTCTACTTATTAGACTTTTTTCTTTGTTGTTCTTAATTATTTTTCATTCTAATTTTTTTCTCCTTAAATGTTTACAACTTTACTGTCTCACATTTGTTGATTAGGGAGCTGTTAATTTCGTTTCCATTCTCTGTAAGTGATTCTCAAATAAAATTCGATGACCTGATACTGAATGCGGCAATGTATCTCTTTATTTATTTATTTTTTCTTTTTTTCGTAGCCCAACTATTCTTCGTCCTTCCTCCCCGAGGGCGCCAATAAACGCGCAGGATGTTTTGCGGAATTCTCAGCATAGCGCCAGAAATTTGATCGCAGGAGCCGGGTGTAGAACGCTTTTGACACAATATTGCTGTAAAACGTTTTGGAGTTAAATAATTGATCCTTAAGATATTATATATCAGTGCGGCTCGTTATCCTCCATCATTACCTTTTTAGTTTTCTGTAAAAGAAAACTATTTCGATGGCTATTTGTCTGTCCGACCGTCCGCACTTTTCTGTCCGCCCTCAGATCTTGAAAACTATTGAGGCTAGAGGGCTGCAAATTGATATGTTTATCATCCACCTTCCAGCCATCAAACATACCAAATTGCAGCCCTCTAGCGTCATTGGTTTTCATTTTATTTAAAGTTAAGTTAGCCATGATCGTACGTCGGCACTGCAACACATGGGCCACCACTACTGGCTGTGAGTTTCATACAGCATTGTGTGCTGTACAGAAACCTCGATTGCGCGGCAATTTTTACTTGTTTTATTTATTTTTTTTTAATGTTCATGTAACTGAAATGTAAAATTAGAAACCCTTCTTTTGATACAATTTTAACCAATTATAATTATGAAGATAATGTTTTTTTAATGGTTCAGATTTATAGATTTCTCATTTATCATATTTCAGAGAATTTGGTATTGATCGTATTTTTATGGGTAGTGATGATGATGGTAATAATTACTGTCAAGTTTTCTTTTGTATTTTGACAGAGCCACGCCCCTTTCGGCTTTATTTACCGTGTCAATTCCCTGCGCATTACAAATGCCTTGGGGATCTTTATATAACTATTTCAGATGAATAATTATGATCTGAAAAAAAACAGAAGTATTGATTTAGGCTCAGGTATTTTCTTAAGTTTGCTTAAAGTTAATTTACTCTAGAATTGAATTTACGCTAGAGTAACTGTTAATTGATTATCGCTGTCTTTGATCTTTTCCGTAAATAAAGTAAGAAATAAGTAAACAGACTAGATGAATAAATAAAATAAAATTAGACGCACGAAGAAAGAAAAGGCAGAGTTGTTATTTGAGTGTTAAATAGAATTTATGTCAATCTCAAACAGAAAAAAAAAGAGCAGTAAAGACTGAAACAAAAGCGAAGCGACGTGGATGCAAAGAATAGTCGTTAGTGGATGACAGAAGGGAATGAGAAATGCAAACGAATACCAAAAGGGAAAGATGAAAAAAAGTACACACTCACACATAACTAAAGGACGCCAAGGAGGGATCAAACAATGTACCTCGTGAGTCTCTCTCTCTCTCTCTCTCTCTCTCTCTCTCTCTCTCTGGTAGTACCCTCACACGGCTCATACCTGTACTCTCCCGTTGTACATTTCTCTCTCTCTCTCTCTCTCTCTCTCTCTCTCTCTCTCTCTCCTAGGTGTATGCGTCATAATTACTCTCACTGCTACCCGAAGGAAGTCTTCCGCCCCCCCCCCCCCCCCCCCCCCCCCCCCCCCCCCGGGCCATCCATTCCCATCTACCATCAGAACCCCTCTGCCATAACAGATCTCACCCCCCTTCGGTTTTTTTCTCTCTCCCTTTCCTCATCAGCCGCTCCACTATCGTAAAGAAAACTTCCCCTACAGTCTAATAAAACTTCCCATTGCATTAAAAGAAAACTTCCCCTGCATAAAACGAAAACTTCTACATTGAAAGAAAACTTCCCCTACATTGAAAGTAAACTTATACATTGAAAGAAAACTTCCCATTACATTAAAAGAAATCTTCCTATTACATTGAAAAGAAAACCTCCCCTACATTAAAAGAAAACTTCCTTTACATTGAAAGAAAACTTCCTTTCCATTAAAAGAAAACTTCCTTTCCATTAAAAGAAAACTTCCTTTACATTGAAAGAAAACTTCCTCTCCATTTAAAGAAAACTTCCTTTCCATTAAAAGAAAACTTCCTTTGCATTAAAAGAAAACTTCCTTTACATTAAAAGAAAACTTCCACTCCATTAAAAGAAAACTTCCTTTCCATTAAAAGAAAACTTCCTCTCCATTAAAAGAAAACTTCCTTTCCATTAAAAGAAAACTTCCTTTACATTGAAAGAAAACCTCCTTTCCATTAAAAGAAAACCTCCTTTCTATGAAAAGAAAACTTCCTTTCCATTAAAAGAAAACTTCCTTTCCTTTACATTGAAAGAAAACTTCCTTTCCATTAAAAGAAAACTTCCCATTACATTAAAATAAAACTTCTAATTAAAAGAAAACTTCCCCAACATTAAAAGAAAACTTCCCATTACGTTAAAATAAAACTTCTACAATAAAAGAAAACTTCTACATTAAAAGAAAACCTCCTGTGCACTGAAAAAAAAAACTCCCCCCACCTTGAAAGAAACCTTTCGACACATTAAAAGTAAACTATCAACTTCCGTATGGCGAAGCTCACCTAGGTCTCTGGGAGTAATGAATTTCACAAAGGGGAACCAAAGCAAGTCTTATTTGACGACAAGTCAAGTCGTAGTTGTAGTGGAATGCACCCGAGCTTATTAATATAATGGAAGCATTAATAATCATAGTAGAAGATTTATTATGACGATCGTAATAATGTTGTCATTGTGATGATGAAGATGATGATGGCGATGGTAAGATTTCGCCATGCGTGAGAGAGAGAGAGAGAGAGAGAGAGAGAGAGAGAGAGAGAGAGAGAGTTACCAACCAATGGAGTGAGGGCTACCTCGTCGAGGCCTTTCCTCTTTTAGGGTATTTATTTTGACAGAACAGTGAGCTCCCAAGTCTAGCGTATCCAATCTCTCTTCGCCTCAGTCCATCCTAGCAGCGACCCACAGCAGTCGCCTAACAGCTAAGTGCACTCTGAAAATTTAGGAAAAAGCACCTATTTGTCTCCCCCTCCCCCCCTCCTCGTCCCATTCAAGAATAGAGAGAGAGAGAGAGAGAGAGAGAGAGAGAGAGAGAGAATGTACTACGGGAAAACACAGGGAGAGGGAGAGAGAGAGAGAGAGAGAGAGAGAGAGGTTGATATTGACTGAGTGAGAGAATGCATTGTAAATCATGCAACATGCCATGTTTACTCAACGCCCAGTTGCCCTGGAGTACAATGCACCTAGCACACATTATATTTATCTCGTCAGTTGTTCAATATCTAGTTCGGAAGGGGACAGCAGGCAGGGGGGAACTTGTTCGGTTCCCCTTCGTCGGGAGGATTTCGTAACCCGCAGGATGACTCTGACATGATTTCGTCAGCATGAATCTGTTTTTTGAATTTTGAATTGATGTGTATAGTACTTTTGTTGACACACTTTTACTGTTATAATTCAGTATGTTGCTGCGCATTGGCAGTTTCCCAACTTTTTTTTTTTATATCTGAATATTTGTTTGTTGAGTGTTGCTTTTCTATTTGGATTTTTGAAATTAATATGGGCTTATAGTTTTCACTTTCATTGATACTCATGATTTCGAATATGACTCCCTGGTATCATTTTGGTCTTTTTTTTTTTTTGGTCACGACGTTAGGTTTCCGCGTTCGTGATTTAATTCTGAATCTTAATTTCCAGATAATTATTTACCTTCTTTCTACCGTTATGCAAGTTCTGTCTAAAGGCTTCAGGTTTGAATTTGATGCTTGAACGTTCGGTCTCAAAATTCGACAGTGTTTTCGTTATAAATTCCATCTGTTGTATCGGTTTGAGAGATGTATTTTCCTAATTTAATTACAAATGCACAGCTGTTCCTTCTTAGCTAAATATCCACATTTGTGCTATTGTAGTGAGATATTTCTAATTAGAAATTTATTAATCTTGGTGTTTTGATGTAGTTCCTAATTTAATTTCAAATGCACTGTTGTTCCTTCTTAGTTAAATATCCACATTTGTGCTGTTGCGATAAGATGTTTTTAATTAGCAATTTATCAATCTCGGTGTTTTGATGTATTTTCCTAATTTAATTTCAAATACACTGTTGTTCCTTCTTAGCTAGATAACCACATTCGTGCTGTTGCCATAAGTTATTTTTAATTAGAAATTTAATAATCTCGGTGTTTTGAAGTCTTGGAATTTCATTGAACCAAGTTCCCCTGTGTCATGATGATTACAGACCGTTTCAGATTTTTCCCAAGGTCGCACACGCACGGACCCCCTCCCCCCCTTTTTTCAAGTTCAAGTGAATGGTTTCAGATATAATCATCTGCTTCCAAGGACAAACATTCGCCAGGTCAAGCAATTTTTGACAGGCTCGGGCCTGGCAAGCCTGCGAAAATGACAGAGAAAGCGCCCCTCTTAAGCCCTATGATTTGTAACAGTGGGTGTTGTATTTTGACACGGAATTGCATATCATAAGGAGGACAATGGTGCCATCTTTTGCAACACCGGATGCTTCCAGTGTTTTTTCTTATTTTTTTTTTTTTCTCTCTCTCTCCCGTGAGTGTCGTATTATGTTTGTCAGCGGATGTTGCCGCGACTGAGGAACGACAATTTTTTCTTTCCGCGTACGAAAGTGATTTCGAGTTGTCGTTGTCGTCGTTACCTTGAAAAAACGAGAGATGTCAGTCTTGGTGGATGCTGTGACGTCACTGAAACGATTACATTCGCTCTCATTGTTTGTGTTGTTATCCAAGGGGAATGTACATTTTTTTTTTTTTTTGTTCACTTAAAAAGTGATATGCCTTTATCTGCGATGTTAAGTTCTTTATCTATATTTTTTTATAGCAATTGCTGAACTGTACTTTTAAGTGCACTACAGTATATTGGGAGGATTTTGTTGTTGTATCAACTGAAGTTTTGTGCTTAACCAAATAGGGTTATAAGTGTTCGGCTTGAGGCTAATGGCAATAGGTTATGCAGTTTGAAGTTGTAATGTTGTTTTAGTGTGGCGAAGCCGTTTACGATAGTAATTTTTGATATTTTGATTTCTATAAGCAGTCGTTGGATAGTTTATTTGACCAATTACTCTA
>NC_087204.1:96226302-96241302 GCF_015104395.2 Macrobrachium nipponense
TCTCTCTCTCTCTCTCTCTCTCTCTCTGTCTGTCTGTCAGGAACCTTTGTGAGCAGCATGTATTTACATATGTCTACGTAGTTTTTATTACCTGGATTATGAATAAGTGTTTTCTTTTATTTGTAGGGTGGGGGGTTTGTTGGGGAGAGTGGGAATTAGAATAAAAATCATATTTATTGTTGCTTCTTCATCTGTATCGAAAATATGCATTTAAATTTCACATACGACTTGGCAACACGAAATTCGCATCTATAGTCTCTACGCAAAGAGAGAGAGAGAGAGAGCGAGAGAGAGAGAGAGAGAGAAACGAATACCACCTTAAGAACCGCCCGCTTACGGGGGTTGGGGGGGGAGGGGGGAGACGATCATCAGCGCGCTAATTGACGCAGGCCGAATGCAATTGACATTTGCATTGCGTTTATCCGGTTTCTTTTTCAGTTCATTTGCAACGTGTTGAACGTGATTGCAGTGCAGCCCGTGAGATCATCATGCCTAAGTACAACTGCCCCCCGTCCTCGTTTTTGCCGCTGAGCTGCTGCAGCTGATGATGTCGAGTGGATGGATGGAAGGTGATACGCTCATGTTGCAGCTGGCCGACCGGCCGGGCCGGGCCATGGCTGCGTCCAGGCCCGCGGGCTTGCGCGCCGGAAGCGACTCTTGGCTGCAAGAAGCATCACCAGCCATTTGTTTGGCGCGCTCTCGTTTGGAGACACCGCCTTTCGTTCGGCCACCTTTCTCTTTGGATTCTCCTGCTCTTCGTCCTCCACCTCCTCCTCCTCCTCCTCCTCCTCCTCCTCCTCCTCCTCTTCTTCTGTAAGGGATCTCCGAATTTGTAGATGTGAAGTAATGTTAATTTCAATTTGTCGGTGTTTTTATGGCATGTCTTTTTTACATATCGATCTTCCTCCTCCTCCTCCTCCTCTTCTTCTTCTGTAAGGGATCTCTGAATTTGTAGATGTGAATAATGTTTTTATTTTTTAGGTGTTTTTATGGCATGTCTTTTTTGCATATCGATCCTCCTCCTCCTCCTCCTCCTCCTCCTCCTCCTCCTCCTCCTCCTCTTCTTCTTCTTGTTTGTATATCGTCTGACGTTCGTATTTGAACACCTTTTCGCGTTCTCACCTTTTACCGGAAATCATCATCATCTTCTTCGTCTTCTTCTTCTTCTTCTTCTTCTCGACCAAGCAGAGTTGAGTTATCATAGTTTTTAATCTTTATGGCGAACTTCTTGTTTTACGACCCAATAGAAACTGTAAAACTCAACAATGACTCCAGTCACGAAAACTGAAAAGAGCCTGAGACCCCCAATTCTAAGGACAACGAAGACCTCAGTAATTACACAAAGGCCTCACCTGTATGTATATTGGTTTAGTGACTCATTGCTGTACTTCCCCTTCTTCGTCGAATTCACCCCCCTCCCCTCCAAAGGGGACTCAGAGTCCTTCCCGCGGGGAACCCGTGAGGACGGCGATTGGGGAATTCCCCTAAGGCCATGTTGAAGAAAGGGTCAATTGGTTTTTCTTTTTTTTGTTTTCTTCTGCCGAATGGAGGTATGTAATAATATATTGCCCTGTCACGGTGCGTTGTATTTAACGACCTGCAGTGCTCTGGAAGTCATTTGAATGTAAATTTATTTCTTGAAAGTTTTTTAAGGATGATTGGATACGAGTCAATAGGTCACAGCGTCGTGGTGTAGTAGTAGTAGTGCATCGTTGCCGACCGTAATATTTGCAACGTCTGTGTATTGAATATGCCAGCAAAACCTTTATCAGTTTCAATGGTGCCAATAGATATCGGCCTTTTTTTTTTAAGAGACTTCAAATAAAATATATTATGTATATATGTCAAGTATAAACAGAAAAATTTATTTACATTATACACACACACACACACACACACACACACATATATATATATATATATATATATATATATATATATATATATATATATATATATATATATATATATATATATACTATGTCACTTCCAAATTTCGTCCGTATTTGCAGAATCATATCTGAGGTTTGTCAACCCATAAAGCACTTACGTATATCTTTCAATTCTTGATTATTCCGGCCTCAGTTATAAATAACAGAGGGTTGTTACGGTCTGGTAAAAATGGATCACATGACCTGGTTATAGTGTAAATTGGGTTACGTGCTTGTACATCTATTCCGTGTAAGTGGTTACGGGGAAATCGCCGCTACCTGCTTCTGATTATAGCAGTCCCTCTTACCTGCATAGGATAATAACAGTCCCTTGCTATCTATTCATAGAGCAGTTCCTCTTACCTGTTTTTGAGTATATTACTTCACCTGCTTATGGTGTGGCCCCTTTTACCTGCTTAGAGATGAGTCTGTGTTACCTGCTTAAGGAGTAGTATTTGTTACACCCTTTTACAGAAGTATTCCCCGGTTAGAGTTATAACTCATGATTGCGGTTTTTTAAAAGATCGTCAATTTTGATGCTATTGATCAGCCGTTTGCTTTATTTTCCAATTCTTTTTCTTCGCTTTCAGCTTTGCCCATTTCTATATGGGGTCGCTGTTTCCAGTCAGCCTCCTCCATCTTCCTCTGTCCTGTACATCTTGTAACGAAGCTCCGATTAGGATTTGAATTTTACCCCGTTAATAAAATTGTTGCAAGACGAAAAAGAAGAGAGAGAGAGAGAGGGGACCTTATCCGCTGGTTAGCTGCTTAGAACAGGAAACGCCCTCGACCGCCGGAATCCGTCGTCGTCAAGAGTTCCGAGAAGCGAAGCGAAGGCGTCGGCATCTGTTGCCAGAGAGAGAGAGAGAGAGAGAGAGAGAGAGAGAGAATGCACACCGCAGGAATTCCATCGGGCATTACCTGGGAGTCTTTTTTTTTTTTTTTCTGCGCTTTGTGTTTCGGGTACGAGAAGAAACGCTCAGATCAGGTAAATGACAAATTCTAGGACGTTCGGATCACTATTTTTTTTTTTCAATGTTGCTGGGTTTAATGAATGTCATATTTTTTTTTTCTTTTACTTTGTAATTGGTGTTTTTTTTCCCTCTCGTCCGACATGAGTCATCGCCAAAGTCTGAATCTGTGGAATTTGTGATTTTTTTCTTAGAGTCGACTGATATATATTATGTTTGTTAATTTTTTAGACTGATAGATTTTATATTTGTTAATTTTTAGACTGATAGATTTTACGTTTGTTAATTTTTAGACTGATAGATTTTATGTTTGTTAATTTTTAGACTGATAGATTTTACGTTTGTTAATTTTAGACTGATAGATTTTATATTTGTTAATTTTTAGACTGATAGATTTTACGTTTGTTAATTTATAGACTGATAGATTTTATGTTTGTTAATTTTTAGACTGATAGATTTTATCTTTGTTAATTTTTAGACTGATAGATTTTACGTTTGTTAATTTTTAGACTAATAGATTTTATGTTTGTTAATTTTTAGACTGATAGATTTTATCTTTGTTAATTTTTAGACTGATAGATTTTATCTTTCTCAATTTCTTTTATCTGTCATAGTTTTTTTGGGGGGGGCGGCGCGGAGGCGGGGGCGGGAATATCTGTAAATAAATATTCCGTCATCTCTTAGATTCATGATCCATGGATTGATTGTTTCGTTGCTTCAATTGGCGAAATCACATTAAATATCTGGTAAATGGGAACTGTAATCTAATATATATATATATATATATTATATAATATTATTATATATATATATATATATATATAGATTGCTGGTGATTTTATGACCGTAACTACATGTTAGGGCAATACAATATGTATATATGTGTGTGTGTGTAATTTTTTGTCACATACACAGGGACACTTTTTAAATTAATATTTCACACACACAATCACACAATATATAATATATATATATATATATAATATATTATATTATATATATATATATATATTGTGTGATTGTGTGTGTGAAATATAAATTTAAAAAGTGTCCCTGTGTATGTGACAAAAAAATTGCACACACACATATTAAAATATATATATATATATATATATATATATATATATATATATATATATATCTATAGTATATATATAGATATATATATATATATATATATATATATATATATATATATATATTGTATTGCCTAACATGTAGTTACGGTCATAAATCACCAACAACAAAAAACGATTTGGGGGATCTGAATACTGACAAAGGAAGCACCCACCCACCCACCCCCTCGGCCGGAAGCCAGTGGCCTGCTCTTAATTCCCTGAAGTTACAAAAGCGATTAGAAGCTTTGTGCACAAATTTGGGAGACTCACGATGGCCATTTGTCGTCTGTGCGGTGCTGCTGTCTCTCCGTTTGGTTTTTGGTAGATTATTCTTTGCTTTGGTAGATTATCCTTTCTTTTTTGATTAGGTGTCTTTAGTTACACGGTTTAGTTGTATTAGTGGAGTGTGTGGGTGTGGTCTATAATAATAATAATAATAATAATAATAATAATAATAATAATAATAATAATTGCTTGAGGGGGTGGCGGTTTCGTTTTGTATAGTCGAGTATGGGTGTGGTTTGGTAGTAGTAAGTAGTAGTAGTAGTAGTAGTTAGTAGTAGTAGTAATGATAATAACTATAATAATAATAATAATAATAATAATAATAATAATAAAGATTGCCTGAGTTATGCGGAATTGTTATATAGGTTAGTATGTGAGTGTGGGTTAAAGTAATGATAATAATATTAATAATAATAATAATAATAATAATAATAATAATAATAATAATAATAATGATACTTCATTAACAAGAATGACCGTCTGGATGCAGTTGAGGTTTATATTAGAATTTCTCAATCTCTCGAATTAGTTTCTATGTAACATTAGATAAATATGTTCGAAAGCTGGTCTTCTTCCGAGATATTCAAGAAAGT
Organism: Macrobrachium nipponense; assembly: GCF_015104395.2. Classification (NCBI taxonomy): domain Eukaryota; kingdom Metazoa; phylum Arthropoda; class Malacostraca; order Decapoda; family Palaemonidae; genus Macrobrachium; species Macrobrachium nipponense. The sequence goes on from NC_087204.1 coordinate 96,231,201, forward strand.
AATAATAATAATAATAATAATAATAATAATAATAATAATAATCAATAATAATAATAAAATAAATTTCTGCTCTGTCGTGAGTAACTTTAAATCGTAATGAAAATAGCAATGGTGAAATAAACCCACAGTGATGTATAGGTACAAATATGTTTTAAAAATATACAGAGCTTTTGGAAATCTCGAAAGCCGTGTAGAAATATTTTTAAATATATGTTTGTACACAAAAATAACTGCTGATTTGTTTCACCATTGCAAGACTCATGCTACGATGATTATTTTTTTTTAATAGTGACGGTGATATTCAGACTCAGTATTTTTTTATAGTAATGGCAATATTCAGACTCGGGTATTTTTTTTATAGAAATTGTAATATTCAGACTCAGGGTATTTTTTTTATTGTATTGGTAATATTCAGACTCAAAATATTTTTATTGTAATAGTAATATTCAGACTCAGGGTATTTTTTATAGTAATAGTAATATTCAGAATCAAAGTATTTGTTTATAGTAATGGTAATATTCAGACTCAAAGTATTTGTTTATAGTAATGGCAATATTCAGACTCAGGGTATTTTTTAATAGTAATTATAATATTCAGAGTCAGGGTATTTTTTAAAGTAATAATATACACAACCCAGTATTTTTAATAATATACTTTAATGTAAGTTTTTTTATAGTAATTGTATATTCAGACTCAGAGTATTTTCAATTATATATATATATATATATATATATATATATATATATATATATATATATATATATATATATATACGTACAAAATGTGTTTATGTATAAGTCTGTCAACATATTTGTGTGTCGTGAAGTCAAGAGAACATAACCTGCACGCGCACGTATATATATGCGACCCCCATCACCCTCGTGCGCACGCGCGAACACGCCCACAAACGCTGATGCACATTCACAGGATGTTGCTGCTGCCACAACGTGGCTATTAAAAGCCATTATTTTGTCTTTCTTATGCTGTAACATTCCGCTTCCATCCCCCCGTCGCTGCTCACATCTTGAGGACGGGCACACCCCCTTCATACCTCCCTCTCTGATACGAGTGACCTGCCTGCCTCCCCCTCCCATCCTCCCCCTACCCCCTTACCTAACGTGTATATATCCCCTCCACGCCTCACAGGAAGTGCATGACGTTATGCAGTTCAGGACGGTTCTCAGAGGAAGCGGTAGGATGCCAGCGGTAGGATTTTTTTTCTCAAGGAAGGAGTTAGGACACGGGTGACTTAGTAATGGGATTGTTTTTGTTAGCGTTATTATTCTCATTGCTGTCTGAACAAGTAGTGCATTAAATGAGTTTTATTAATATAATCTGAATTGATGATTTAGTCGTTACATCGTTACTCTTCTTATTATTGTTTTTCTGTATGAACATTATACATTTAGAAATTATTTTTATTATTTGAACAGACATCTTGGATATTTATTAATGAAGATATCACATGGAATTGACTTTAGAGGAACCGTGAATTTTAAGTAGGTCACCTGTAGTACCTCCTCTTGTTCCTTTCTGAAGTTTAGTATTTTGTAGAAAGTTAATGAGATAAATGGACAATAACATTATATTGCTGCCTTTAGTAGATTTTTATTTTTGCTAGTTAGAAAAAAAAAAACTGGTTGAATGATTTGTGAATCTTGTATAGAACTCACAAGTTGAAGTTCGGAGGTGTTTTAGCTTGGAGAGAGAGAGAGAGAGAGAGAGAGAGAGAGAGAGAGTCGTATGTTGCTTATCTTTAGTAGTTTTCGTTTGTTAGTCAAACAAAATAAATACTGGAGTTGAATGATTGACGATTGAGAACTATTGAAGTTCGGAGGTGTTTTAGCCTGAGAGAGAGAGAGAGAGAGAGAGAGAGAGAGAGAGAGAGAGAGAGAGAGTCAGTCAGTCTTGATTTATGGACGAAGTATGACCCGTGCGGTAACTTCTCCTCGTGAGTCATTGCATGAAAGATCATACTTTTAGTGGTCTGGTAAAAACGAAGATAGACCTTTTCTCCGAAACTGCGAAACGGTCATCGCATCGTGTTCGTGATTAATTCTCTCTCTCTCTCTCTCTCTCTCTCTCTCTCTCTCTCAGAGAGAGGTTGCCGAGACAGTTTTGACGATCAGGGAAGTAGTCTATCAACCCACCATCATCATCTTGCTTTTTGTTCTCGCCTCTGAATTATTGTCTTCTTCTTCGCTTATTGTCTTTTCAACCTCCCTTAGTTTGCTTCTTTTTCTTCTACCTCCTCTTCTTCATTTTCTTCATTCTTAGCTTTTCTTTTCTTCTTCTTCCTTAGTTCTTCTTCTTCTCATTCTTCTTCTTCTTCTTTCCATTCCTTAGTTCTTCTTCTTACTATTCTTCTTCTTCTTCTTCTTCTCTATCTTATTTCTTTCTTCTTCTTCTTCTTCTCTTCTTCTTCTTCTTCTTCTTCTTCTTCCTTAGTTCTTTTTTCTTCTACTATTCTTCTTTTTCTTCTTCTTCTTCTTTTTCCTTAGTTCTTCTTGTTCTTCTTCTTCTTCATCTTCTTCTTCTTCTTCCTTAGTTCTTTTTTCTTCTACCTATTCTTCTTCTTCTTTTTCTTCTTCTCTTCTTCTTCCTCCCTCAGTTTCTTTCCCTTCTTCTTCTTCTTCTTTTCTTCTTTCTTCTTCTTCTTCTTCTTCGTTTTCTTCTTCCTTAGTTTCTTTTTTCTTCTTACCTATTCTTCTTCTTCTTCTTCTTCCCCCTTCTATTTTTTCTTTCTTCTTCTTCTTCTTCTTTCTTCTTTTTTCTCTTCTTCTTCTTCTTCCTTCCTTAGTTCTTTTTTTTCTTCTAACCTATTCCCCTTCTTCTTCTTCTTATTTCTTCCTTTCCTCCTTCATTTATTCTTTCTTTTCTTTCTTCTTCTCTTTATTTCTTCTTTCTTCCTCTTCTTCTTCTTCTTCTTCTTATTCTTCCTCCTTAGTTCTTTTTTCGTTTCTAACCCCCCTTCTTCTTCTTCTTCTTCTTTATCTTTTACTTAGTTTTCATCTCTGTCTTCTTCTTTTATATCCTTCTTCCAGGATTTCTTGTGAATGACGTCATGCACTTCTTTTCACGTTCGTGACGTGATCGCTTTGTATACTAACATTACTACCACATGTCGAGGTGAATCACGTGAGTGCATGAGTCACGTGATGAGTCAATGAGTTACGTGAAACCTTCAACGTCATCATCATCATCATCACCATTATTATCATTTCTTTCCGGTGCCTTCTCCTACTTCCGTTTATTGTTTTCACTTGAATCTCTCTCCTCTCTCATCTCTCTCTCTCTCTCTCTCAGTAATAGATTATCCTGATTATGTAAAAGACTGGAAAGTGGAAAGGAACAAATATTCTCTCTCTCTCTCTCTTTCTCCTCTCTCTCTCTCTCTCTCTCTTCTCTTCTCAGTGATAGACTACTATACCTGATTATGTAAAAGAGACTGGAAAGAGAAAGGAACAAACATTCTCTCTCTCTCTCTCTCTCTCTCTCTCTCTCTCTCCTTTGCAGGTGTTGCTCACGGGTTTTGGTTAGCCCGGTCCTTTTGTCGTAGAACGCTGTCGCTCTTACTTCAAGGACGCCGCGGGACTACCGTAGGAGAGGGAGGAAAGTCCTACCTACCTACCGACAGGAGTGAGAAGACGATTGAGGAAATGTGGTTGATAATAAAATAATAATAATAATAATAATAATAAAGTGAGGACAATGAAATAATGGGCATAATACACACCACCACAGTTATCACAGAAACAAATAACTTGACATATGCAGGAGCAAGATTAGTAGCAGAACTGATGGGGATTCGACCAACACCACCACCAGCACAACCAACCCAACAGAAACCAAAACAGCAACCTCCTTGGAAAAGGTGCCTGAAAAAGCAAATCATGGTGATGAGATTCTGACTTGAGTAAACTGAAAGAGATGGCAGAAAAAGGCTAAGAAGCAACAAGAAAACAAGGGAGGAACTCAACGAGAAATACAAAGTACAAGAGAGGGGACCTAAACAACACAATAGAAGATGTAAAACAGAGCTTAAGGGCCAAGCACATACGATCCAACGGTACATGAACAGGAATAAGGGAGGGACCAACAGAACCAACTGTTCGGAACCAACCAGAAAAGACTATACAGCCAACTAAGAGGGGAAGACAACCACCAGAAATTCCTGAAGCCGAACCAAGTAAGAGACTCTGGGAAAACATATGGAGCAATCCGGTATCACACAACAAACATGCAACATGGCTCCAGGAAGTCAAGGAAGAAGAAACAGGGAGAATAAAACAAAGATTCACAGACATCACGACAGACACAGTCAGACACCAACTAAGAAAATGCCAAACTGGAAAGCCCCAGGTCCCGATGAAGTCCATGGATACTGGCTCAAAAACTTCAAGGCCCTACACCCACGAATAGCAGAACAACTCCAGCATTGTATCTCAAATCACCATGCACCCAATGGATGACCACAGGAAGAACATCCTTAGTACAAAAAGACAAGAGTAAGGGAAAATATAGCAGTAACTACAGGCCTATCACCTGCCTACCAATAATGTGGAAGTTTACTAACAGGTATCATCAGTGAAAGGCTATACAACTACCTAGAGGAGACAAACACCATCCCCCCACCAACAAAAAGTCTTACCTACCTACCGACAGGAGTGAGAAGACGATTGAGGAAATGTGGTTGATAATAATACTAATAATAATAAAGTGAGGACAATGAAATAATGGGCATAATACACACCACCAGTATCACAGAAAACAAATAACTTGACATATGCAGGAGCAAGATTAGTAGCAGACTGATGGGGATTCGAACACCCACACCACCAGCACAACCAACCAACAGAAACCAAAACAGCAACCTCCTTGGAAAAGGTGCCTGGAAAAGCAAATCATGGTGATGAGATCTGACTTGAGTAAACTGAAAGAGATGGCAGAAAAAAGGCTAAGAAGCAAGAAAACAAGGGAGGAACTCAACGAGAAATACAAAAGTACAAGAGAGGGGACTAAACAACACAACTTAGAAGAATGTTTAAACAGAGGCTTAAGGCCAAAGCACATACGATCCAACGGTACATGAACAGGAATAAGGGATACCAACAGAACCAACTGTTCGGAACCAACCAGAAAAGACTATACAGCCAACTAAGAGGGGAAGACAAACCACCCCAGAAAATTCCTGAAGCCGAACCAAGTAAGAGACTCTGGGAAAACATATGGAGCAATCCGGTATCACACAACAAACATGCAACATGGCTCCAGGAAGTCAAGGAAGAAGAAACAGGGAGAATAAAACAAAGATTCACAGACATCACGACAGACACAGTCAGACACCAACTAAAGAAATGCCAAACTGGAAAGCCCCAGGTCCCGATGAAGTCCATGGATACTGGCTCAAAAACTTCAAGGCCCTACACCCACGAATAGCAGAACAACTCCAGCATTGTATCTCAAATCACCCATGCACCCAAATGGATGACCACAGGAAGAACATCCTTAGTACAAAAGACAAGAGTAAGGGAAATATAGCCAGTAACTAACAGGGCTATCACCTGCCTACCAATAATGTGGAAGTTACTAACAGGTATCATCAGTGAAAGGCTATACAACTACCTAGAGGAGACAAACACCATCCCCCACCAACAGAAAGGCTGCAGAAGGAAGTGTAGGGGCACAAAAGACCAGCTCCTGATAGACAAAATGGTAATGAAGAACAGTAAGAGAAGGAAAAACCAACCTAAGCATGGCATGGATAGACTATAAGAAAGCCTTCGACATGATACCACACACATGGCTAATAGAAGCCTGAAAAATATATGGGGCAGAGGAAAATACCATCAGCTTCCTCAAAAATACAATGCGCAACTGGAATACAATACTTACAAGCTCTGGAATAAGACTAGCAGAGGTTAATATCAGGAGAGGGATCTTCCAGGGCGACTCACTGTCCCCACTACTCTTCGTAGTAGCCATGATTCCCATGACAAAAGTACTACAGAAGATGGATGCCGGGTACCAACTCAAGGAAAGAGGCAACAGAATCAACCATCTGATGTTCATGGACGACATCAGCTGTATGGTAAGAGCATCAAGGAAATAGATACCCTAATCCAGACTGTAAGGATTGTATCTGGGGACATCAGGATGGAGTTTGGAATAGAAAAATGCGCCTTAGTCAACATACAAAAGGCAAAGCTAACGAGAACTGAAGGGATAAAGCTACCAGATGGAGCAACATCGAACACATAGATGAGACAGGATACAAATACCTGGGAATAAATGGAAGGAGGAGATATAAAACACCAGAGGTGAAGGACACGATCAGGAAAGAATATATGCAGAGACTCAAGGCCGGAAATATGATAAAGCCATAAAACATGGGCAGTGCCAGTAATCAGATACAGCGCAGGAATAGTGAATGGACGAAGGCAGAACTTCGCATCATAGATCAGAAAACCAGGAAACATATGACAATACACAAAGCACTACACCCAAGAGCAAATACGGACAGACTATACATAACACGCAGAAAGGAGGAGGGAGAGGACTACTAAGTATAGAGGACTGCGTCAACTTTGAAAACAGAGCACTGGGGCAATATCTGAAAACCAGTGAAGACGAGTGGCTAAAGAGTGCATGGGAAGAAGGACTAATAAAGTAGACGAAGACCCAGAAATATACAGAGACAGGAGAAAGACAGACAGAACAGAGGACTGGCACAAACAAACCAATGCACGGACAATACATGAGACAGACTAAAGAACTAGCCAGCGATGACAATTGGCAATGGCTACAGAGAGCTAAAGAAGGAAACTGAAGGAATGATAACAGCGGCACAGATCAGGCCCTAAGAACCAGATATGTTCAAAGAACGATAGACGGAAATAACATCTCTCCCATATGTAGGAAGTGCAATATGAAAAATGAAAACCATAACCACATAGCAAGTGAATGCCCGGCACTTGCACAGAAACCAGTACAAAAAGAGACATGATTCAGTGGCAAAAGCCTCCACTGGAGCCTGTGCAAGAAACATCAGCTACCTTGCAGTAATAAGTGGTACGAGCACCAAACCTGAAGGAGTGATAGAAAACGATCAGGCAAAGATCCTCTGGGACTATGGTATCAGAACGGATAGGGTGATACGTGCAAACAGACCAGACGTGACGTTGATTGACAAAGTCAAGAAGAAAGTATCACTCATTGATGTCGCAATACATGGGACACCAGAGTTTGAAGAGAAAGAGACGGAAAAAATGGATAAGTATCAAGATCTGAAAATAGAAATAAGAAGGATATGGGATATGCCAGTGGAAATCGTACCCATAATCATTGGAGCACTAGGCACGATCCCAAGATCCCTGAAAAGGAATCTAGAAAAACTAGAGGCTGAAGTAGCTCCAGGACTCATGCAGAAGAGTGTGATCCTAGAAACGGCACTCATAGTAAGAAAAGTGATGGACTCCTAAGGAGGCAGGATGCAACCTGGAACCCCACACTATAAATACACCCAGTCGAATTGGAGGACTGTGATAGAGCAAAAAAAAAAAAAAAAACAAAAAAAAAAAAAAAAAAATTTAGTATTATTTTTCTTAGTCTATTACTTTCCTCCAATTTCCACTGGGTGGTAGGTATATTATTATTATTATTATTATTATTATTATTATTATTATTATTATTATTATTATTATTATTATTATTATTTAAAATTTTGGTTTGTTTGATTGCGATGAATATAACTAATATTACTATTGAGAAATATTACTATTTTATTTTTTTATATATTTCCGTTACTTTCGTGTTGATATTTACTATTTTTATGTTTTTTTTTCCGTTACTTTTGTTGTTGTGATATTCCAATAGTTGGAAGATGAAATCAAACCATATATATATATATATATATATATATATAATATATATATATATATATGCACACACACACACACACACACACATATATATATATATATATATATATATATAGATATATATATATATATATATATATATATATATATATTTACAGGATTTATTTATTTCTGTCAGTCATTGTGTAGGATGTTTCGGTGTCATTGCTGTTGATATTGTCATGCCTAATACTTTATTTAAATAATAAAAATATTTAATACTGAATAATTTCAATTGCGTACGTTGAAACAAGTCCTAATGTACCGTAAGGGGATACCGGCCAAGGAGTTACCAGGTACCGTACCGGCGTACAGCAGTAATCCATTCATGCTTCAATTTAAATATTCTGCAGTATGTAACATACGTGTACTGAACGTGCAGTCTGATATCATGTTTAAACTTCCCCCATCAGTTCTTCGTAGGTCCGCCGTCAGTGCACCTCATGTGGTGCACTATAGGCATTACTTAAGGTTCTTTGCAGCGTGCCATCGGCCCCCAGCTGCTACCCCTTTCGTTCCTTTTACTGTACCTCCTTTCAGATTCTCGTTCTTCCATATTACTTTCCACCTTTTTCCTAACAATTGATTCATAGTGCAGCTGCGATGTCTTCCTCCTGTTACACCTTTTAGACCTTTTAGTACGAATGACCTCGTAGGTCCCAGTGCCTCGCCTTTGGCCTAAATTCTATATATCCTATGTCCAGTTCATACCTCCTGCAGTTATGTACCATCCGTATAGTGAACGTGCTGTTATCATGTACCGTACCGGCTGTACCGTGCCTGCGTACTCTAGTAGTTTCAGTGTTATTCTCCTTCTTCAGTGTGTAACATAGCTTACTAGACATGTAATTATGTACCGTACCGTCGTACTATTGTAGTCTAGTCATGTACAGGGTGTCCATAAAGTCCCAGTACCATTACAAGTATTTATTGCTCAGAAACCATATAACATAGAGTAACTTGAAGAAATGTAGAACATTCTACAAAAAACTGCATTACCCTATGTTATATGGTTTCTGAGCAATAAATACTTGTAATGGTACTGGGACTTTGTGGACACCCGTATTTCGAAATAACGACATTATCATCATCTTCTGCAGTCGTATATGACGACTCCTCGTTCACTTTCTTTCAAGCAGGTCCTTCGTTTGTGTTTCCCGTGCCGAAAACCATATAGTTAGCGGTCATTTCGCCCTGTGTTCGTGCAAGCGTTATGTTATTGGGTAATTGGCTGTCAGCACGAGTTAGCGAAGAACACGCAAGGAGCCGTTTCCTATTCTTTGTCTTATTTATTTATTTATTTATTTAATTATTTATTTATTGGACCCAGAGACAGTGGGTTGTTATATTGAGATAACGGATGATAGTGGATTGATGTAACTTTTTTAGTCAAGTTTTTCAATATATAGAAATCAGAAAAAATCTGTCAGTATAGAAATTATTTAATTGGGGCAAAGGAAATAGCTGATTGATATTTTGTTTGTTTGTTTGTTAATCCGGGTAATAATGACCCGTTCGACATTTTTATTTTAAGTTGCATTTTCCTTTAGTATTTTGGTTGCTTATTAACAATTTAACGTTAGTTTTTGGCGGTCGATTGTAATCAACCTGTAATTTGCCTTAAAACTCTTAGTTCCTCGTTAGACGAGTGGGTTACACACTCGAGTCGCTAGTTCGATTCTCCGTGCTGCCAACATGAAATCAAGATGAATTCGTTTCTGGCGATTAGAAGCTCATTTCTCGATATAATGTGGTTTGGATTCCACAATAAGCTGTAGGTCCCGTTGCTAGGTAACTAATTGGTTCCTAGCCATGTAAAAATATCTAATCCTTCGGGCCAGCCTAAGAGAGCTGTTAGCCAGCTCAATGGTCTGGTTAAACTAAGAATTTCTTAACTTTGTGGGTTATATACTTGAAAAAAAAATAATTGTTATTTCAGATGGTATGTTCCTTTATATAAATTACATAAAACCATTTTCATGAGACTAGACACGCATTGAACGCGTATAAATTGGCTATACGTAAATGTTTATAATGTCACGTAAATAGTATTTTACAAGCAGTATGTTTTTGTATTGGATTATTGAAACCAATTTCTTTAAAATATTGAAACCAATTTCTTTAAAATAAAATAAAAAATATCGAACCCGTAAAAATTGCCTTACGCAAATTATTTAAATGTC
>NC_087204.1:96248802-96261390 GCF_015104395.2 Macrobrachium nipponense
TGACTAATTTATATATTTATTTACAATTTATTTATTTACTTTATTAATATTTTTCTTTATTGACTAATTTATATATTTATTTACAAATTTATTTATTTATTAAGTTATTTTATTAATATTTTCCTTTATTGACTAATTTTATATATTTACATTTTCATTTATTCATTCAGAAATTCTTACGTGAGATAAGACTGGACTGACAAGCAGGCGGATGGAGTCCAAATAAGAAACGAGAAAAATTCATGAAAATAAAATAAATAAATAAATGAGTTCTAAGGATATGATACCGATTAAAGTGTTTATTAATGTAATGTCATTTGGCAGTTATATTTACAGACGTATCATGTCTACTTTCGTCTCTGTCTCTGATCTGCAATTGCTGAAGGAGAAGAAATATAAGATAAGGTTATGCTGCCTGAAAGAATCTTTTGAAAAACGCGCTATTTTTGCAGAAAGGTGAATTGGAGATAGGAGGAGGAGGAGGAGGGGAGGTAGGAGGAGGAGGAGGAGGAGGAGAGTTTGTGTGAACAAGAGGGAGGTATATAGAGATGGAAATTTGGAGCCATTGGCATGATAATATGTATGTCCTCTTTGATGATTAAGATAAGTGGGCTTCATTTCAGAGTAAGGGTAGCAAGAGAGAGAGAGAGAGAGAGAGCAGAGAGAGAGAGAGAGAGAGAGAGGAGAATGCCCGAGGGGTGGGGTGGTGGATGTGTGGGCGGTTTGGGGGGAGGGGGAGGGGGATCCCAGAGTGGGTCTGTTGGAAGAGGTTACGGGGGTCTTGTGGGTGTGTTTTGGACTGGGTGTGCTGGATGTGGGGGAGGGGGGGGGGGGTGGGGTGGGAGATGTGTTGAGAAGGGGAAGGGGGGGGGGGGGGGAGGAGGTATGGGGCATTTGGATAGGGGCATCCAAAAGAGATGAGATTTGGGGGCTGGGCTTTTCTAGATAGTGGCTGTTGCTGCTGCTGCTGCTGCTGCCCGTATGAGATATGCAAGTCGTTGAATCTCTCCGTTCATTGTCTCCATTGCTTGTAACTGGGTGAGAGGTGGGTGTTGTTGGGAGAGAGAGAGGATGCTCTCTGTCTCTCTCTGTCTGACGGGAATCCACAACGGCGTCAAAATAGGTAAATAATACCGATCATAATTGCATGCGTGTTAATATCGTAGTCCGCCAAGGTTACGGTGATTAGGCTAAGTGTGTGTGCACGTACAAAAACACACACACATATATATAAATGAATCACGCAAATATGGAACGTGATGAATATATAAATTAAAGACAAAATCCACGAAGGAAAGTGAAACAGTGGAGAGTACCGCAGGAAGGCCTTTCGACTTGTCGTCCTTTACTGCTTAATAAAGGACGAAAATCGGAAGGCCTCACCGCGGTACTCTCCATTGTTTCATTTTCTTTCCTTAATTTTGTCTTAATTACACTTACATGAATATATATATGTGTGTGTGTGTGTGTTTATACATCGTCAGTGGCTTGTACTTATGTTTTAGTTCCTTTGTACATGTGGTAATACAGGGTGTCCATAAAGTCCCAGTACCATTACAGGTATTTATTGCTTGTAATGGTACTGGGACTTTATGGACACAATGTATTTGTTATTTACTTTGTAACAATTAGCTGCCTCAAATCATGCATTTTTTCACTGATCTCTGTTTTATGTTTGTGTGTGAATATATATATATATATTATATATATATATATATATATATATATATATATATATATATATATATATATATATATATATATATATATATAGTATGTATAATCGTCGCGCACTGGAAGCCCAGGATTAAATTTCAGGACGGGTAACGTCTCGGGCGTATCATTATTGTTTGAATTGTTCTACATTCTTTCGATAATATCTAACTGCTTCGGTTTGATTATTGCCCAATTTTTGACCAAATAACATATATTTTTATTTTTATATTACAGTTATTAGTGATTGTGTTTGAAATTTTATTTTTTGTGTGAATAATTTTTGTTTTTCCTTGCAGGTATGTACTGTATGACTGCAGAGTAATAATGTACGCGTTCGTAACCGGTGAAATTTTATTCTGTAAGTACTTACTGTAATTATTTATTAGGTTTCTTTTAATAGATGTGTATCTTAATTAAGAGAGAGAGAGAGAGAGAGAGAGAGAGAGAGAGAGAGAGAGAGAGAGAGAGAGTAAAGAAAATTGTTTCACGTGTTCTTGGGCCATTTGCAACAAACAAGCCCTTTGCAAGTTGCAAGCGGTTGTTTCGCCATGAAGCAAGTTGCAAAAGAATAATAATTTCACCCTTCATTCCCGCGGCTGCTTATGTTCTTTTGTTTTTGTTTTGCTCGCGAGGTCGAGCGATTTTCTTCTCCGCCTAAGTGGAGTTGGACAGTCAAGAAATGCGTCAGTTTTTACCTCATAGATTTGCTTTAGCCTGAATTGACGTGGATACTTAAGGCAGGTTTTACTTTAGAAATTTGTTGCTGCCTAAATTGATGTTGACACTTATGTAGCTTTTACTTTATAGATTTGCTTTAGCCTGAATTGACGTGGATACTTAAGGCAGGTTTTACTTTAGAAATTTGTTGCTGCCTAAATTGATGTTGACACTTATGTAGCTTTTACTTTATTATTTATAGATTTGCTTTAACCTGAATTGATGTTGACGCTTAAGCAGCTTTTACTGTATAAATTTGCTACTGTTTAAATAATTGATGTTGACACTTAATTAAGCAGCTTTTACTTTACAAAATTTGCTGTAGCCTAAATTGACGTGGATACTTAAGAATATAGTGTCATTTTTTTACTTTGTAAATTTCCTGTAGCCTAAATTGACGTGGATACTTTAGAAAAGTGTTATTTTCTACTTTATAAATTTCCTGTAGCCTAAATTGACGTGGATACTTAAGAAAAGTGTTATTTTCTACTTTACAGAAATGCTTTAGCCTAAATTGACGTGGGTACTTAAGAAAACGTGTTATTTTCTACTTTACAGAAATGCTTTAGCCTAAATTGACGTGGGTACTTAAGAAAACTTTTCGTTTTTTTTTTTACTTTATGAATGGTCTCTTATTATTTTGCGTATTCCTTTTCCTGTGTATGTGTGCATGTTTGTGTGTGTTCGTGATGTAGTATAAATGGTTTGTACCATATATTTCGCCGGACTGTTGATTACATCAATTTCGACTTCGTCGTATTTGAACGCAATATGATGTGATGGGTTCATGCCGAACTAGCCATTAATTAAATTGGTAGGAAAGGTCATAGTGCTATAATTAATTAAAACTCCCTTTTGAGTGCATTCACACGGTTGTTTATATTCGCCGGCTTGTGGTGTTATATGTATAGGGTATTTTAAAACATCCTTCCTCCCATACACAGCTTGATTATATATGATTAATTGTAAAAAAAATTCCTCCCTTATATAACTTGATTTTATTAATCTGAAAATAAAATTCCTCAAATACAGAACTTAATTTTATATAAATAATTTGAAAACAAAATCCTCATGCAAAACTGGATTATATAAATTCATTTGCAAATTCCTCCCATTATGCGATTTATTTAAAAACAAAATTCCTCAAATACAGAAAATGAGTATATATAGTTTATTTGAAAACAAAATTCCTCTTATGTAGAACTGAATAAGCAACGAAGTGTTCGCATGGCTGACATTATAAATTACTCTCGAGCTTGCCTGTAAAATCCGACCAGTTTGGTCATCGAAAGTTGATTACTAATGTACGCGATGGAATTCCAAACAGGGAGGGGGGAGGGGGGTTTGGTTTTCGGGATGCTGGTGGGTAGGGGTATGCAGTACCCCCTCCATGCCCTACCCACCTACTCAGGTCTCTGTCAGTCTATCAAGTTTAGTGGCCAGCGGGTTACATGTTCAATTCAGTGTCGGTCTAAGTGAAATAATGAAAAAATAATTTTTATTTAAAAGTGAGATATTTTTTCACTGTTTTGTGAAATTTTGTCGGAGAAAGAAAGTATTTTTTTCTGATTATGAATATACAAAAAGTGAAGGTAAGTCTAAGCAAAAACGACCAATTTCATTCCAAGTAGAAAATAGCAACTTTGCTGAGTGAGAAAAGGAATAATATCATTGGATGAAGCAGAAATATTTCTTTAAGTGTCAAGGAGTTTGAATTAGATATAAGCGTTATACGTCTTGTGTATTTACCAAAGTAGCAATTCATATCGAACTATTTCCAAGGTTTGTCAAGGAAGAGGAAAGTATGGAGGAGAAATTAAGGAGAAACGCTTAAGGAAATATTTAAAGTGTGGGAAATGAAAACGTTAAAAAGTATACTGGTGGAATTTCAAAAGAATTGGGAAGAAAAATATGAGAAAATGTGAGAAAGAAGAAGATGGACGAAAGAAGAAATGTATAAACTAAGGGAAATGTAAATATTAAACGAACAAGTCGAAAAATCTAAAATCTATTGGGAGGAATAATTAGAAGGCAAATCGAAGAATAATGTCAAAAATACCGGAAAAGAGTTGGGGAAAAATATGTTTTAGAAATTGAAAGAATGAGGAAGAAAAACACGAACATTTAGCAAGAGAAAGAGCAACAGGGAGCAATAGACCACATTACGGCATGCCTCTCGTTAAGCGTCCAAAGTATCTGTAATCCATTTAGGTAACAGGTCAAAGCAATATGTAGGTTATAAGCCAGAGGGTACTATCTTCCTCGCGCAACGAGATGAGAAGCCTCGTAAGGGGTTAATAGCCATTAAATCAGGTTAGACTATTACATTCATCTGTGGAGCTTGAATAAGAATTGGAGCTAGGTATGTAATCATACATGAGCTATTTTCGGAGACAACTAGAGATGATTCGAACCAAGACAACATTGAATGATTAAGGTCTGACTTAATACATTGTAATCAGTTCACAGGGATTGACCTTGAAAAGTGCATTGAGTATAATGAAGTATGAATAAATATTAATTTATCTCCCAAAAGTATAAGATTTTCCTCTATAATGGTGGCTACTCTCTGTGGGATATCCCGTGGGATTAATGCCGCCAGTTCACCTCACGTGGTACACTGTAGGCGTTACGAAAGTTTGCAGCGTCCCTTCGGCTCCTAGCTGCAACCACTTTCTTGCCTTTAACTATACCTCCGTTCATATTATCTTTCTTCCATCCTGCTTTCTACCTTCTAACAAACGTCTCATTGCGGCAGCGAGGTTTTCCACATGTTACGCCTATCAGGTTTTCCTTTTCAGCGCTGAATGACCTCATAGGTCCCATTCACATTCAGTAACCAGTTCACGTTGATTGACCTGGAAGAATCCCGAGAAAAAGAACAAAAATCAATAAATACCGAATACGTTGCTTCATGTTCCTCTAGGAGAGACCGGATCACTGTCTTCGCGGAATGTATTGTGTATTGTTGTGTAATGTCCTGTCTCTGGTAGAGCGAGATCGTAGAGATCGTATCGGAGCGAAAGTGAGGGCTCAGAATAAGGAATGCAAGCTGTTCATTGAAATCGTTCTCAGGAGATCGGTTTCAGTAATGCGAGGTTTTAAATATATCATTTGATAGAACTGATTGAACTCCTGCGCTTGAGAGATCGTCTTTTCAATGAGATGGACGAGGAATTGTTGGTATCAGAAGGATGTAGACCCTTTCTTAAACAAGGGCTGTTAAATTGGATTCTACGTCATGTGACTGGGTATAAGATGTACTCAGTGACGGAGGTATCCTCGTATTATTATTATTATTATTATTATTATTATTATTATTATTATTATTATTATTATTATTGTATGCTGGAAGTAAACCCTCTTTTAAACGTTTTATTAAAAGTAATTGCAGCCTCATCTGCGTTAATTTTATATAGGTTCTTCTCTATTTTTCTAATTATTATTATTATTAGAAGAAATGGGTAAACTCTACAATGATAATATCTACTACATTTCCATTTTTATTTATTGGCTGGCTTGAATTTTTTTTTTTTTTTTTTAGAAGTTCTAAGCTGAAATTCAACTTTATCACAAACGTCAGACCCCCAATCAGCAATAACGCTGTTGTTTCTCTCTTTGGACTTGTATGTGACCCACATTCTTTTCACATTCCTTTCAACATATTCCTTGACCCATATACTTAAAGGGCTTATGGCAGTAGAGCGGCTGGTGCCTCACGCATCCATACACGCTGAAAACTGTGATGTCACCTGGATTCTCTGTGAGGTGAAGGTGATGACAGCAGCAGTATTTCCTCCTCCTCCTCCTCCTCCTTCCTCCCTTACCTCCTCCTCCTCCTCCTCACCCTCCTTCCCCCTCCTCCTGCCTGGCCTCCTCCTCCTCCCTCCTCCTCCTCCTATTCCCCTCCCTGCTCCTCCTCCTCTTTCTCCTCTTCCGATGCTCGCTCCCTCCTCCTCTTCGCTTCCTCTTCCTCCCTCTTCTCTTTGCCCCTACTCGCTTCCTATTCCCTCCTCGCTGCTCCTAAATCCTCTCCTGCTCCTCCTTCTCTGCTCCGCCTCTTACCCCTCCTCCTGCTCCTCCTCTCCCTTCCCTCCTGTTTCCTCTAGTGCCCTGTTCTTCCTCCCTGTTCCTCCTGCTCCTTCCTTCCTCCTCCCCTCCCCCCCCCTCCTCCTGCTGCCTCCTCCTCCCCTCCCTCCTGGCTCTCTCCGTTTCCCTCCTCTTTCCTTCCGCCTCTCTTCCTGCTCCTGTGTTTCCCCTCCTCCTCTCCTCCTGCTTCCTCCTCTTCTCCTCCCTCTTCCCCTCACTCCTCCTCCTCCGTCCTCCTCCTCCCTCCTCTATCTCCTCCTCCCTCCCCCCCCCCTCCTTCCCGTCCTTCCTCCTCCTCCTCCTCCTGTTTATTTCTTAGCATTTTCATAATATTTGTCAAGAGTGGTAAACAGATTATGCCCGTTGAAGGCTTAAGCAGATGAGTGCTCCCCTTTCTCGTGTGATATATAGGTCATCTTTTCTGCACTTTGTTTGTTTGTTTATTATTGTCTGAACGTTTTCCGATGTTTCTTTTTTTGTGTGTGTGGATTTTTTCTGTTTGCAAGACGCTTCTGATGCTATGAGCCAACTGGACTTGTCTCGTAGTGGATGGTACATGTGAGTTGATTTCTTGTTTTCTCAATATGTATTACTTCGACCCACTTTTTATATTTTCGTCCAGTGTACACACACACACACACACACACACACACACAACAGGAAATTGTACGTATAATTTATGGAAAAAATATGTTACTTTATGCTGTTGCTCAAATTTGTCTCCAAATATGTCAGTGCACGAAAGAGGTGAATACACCCAGTTTATTTTTTTTATTTATTATTTTTTTTTACATCAGAATTTCCGGTTGATGGTATCGCTACCCAGAATTATAGAGGCCAAATAAATGTCAGGTATGCTGTAGCTTCAATGTTTAAACTATGCATATGTATATGGTGTTGTACAGACTCATATATACTAGTGTGTTATATATATATATATATATATATATATATATATATATATATGTATATATGGTTACATACAAACAGAATATATATACACACATATATATATATACATATTTATATGCGTATGTAGTATGTAAGTATATCTATGAAAAATGTGTATGTAACGGTTATGAAAAAAAATTGACAAAAAACTGTTAAAGAAAAAAAATTGTTCAACAATATTTTAATATTTTCAGGGGACACATTTTAGTATTCAGCGTAATGCATGCCCACACATGCATTGAAACGCGTGATCCTTATACGTGATATGCATTACGTCACGTTTCGTGAGTTCATGCGTCTGTGATCAAGCTTGTTGTTTTTTTTGGGGGGGATGTTTTGTTGGCTGGAAATTTATTGTTTAGTGTGGAGGGGATTTGGTGACTTTATTATGACAATAAAATTGATGACAGATTATTCGTTTTGTGAAGTTTTATATATATATATATATATATATATATATATATATATATATATATATATATATATATACATATATATATATATCTATATATATATATATATATGATATTATATATATATATATATATGTATATATAATGATTTTACTATATATATATATATATATATATATATATATATATACACACATATGTACATATAATATGTGTATGTGATTGTGTGATTGTGTGGCTGTGTTCAAGGCTTTGCATTATCCATGGAAATATAGAAATTGTACATTTCATATTTCCAGTAATTTTCCCAAAAAATCAGAAAAAAATAAATTGCCCCTTTTTTATTATTTTTTTTTACTGGTATCGTGAAAAGCTTTTATTGTTTCCACTTTACATTTGACTGGAGCATCCGAAATGTAGGTTAATATTCAACCCCCCCCCCCCCTTTGTATGTCATTCTTTTTTTCTTCTTTTATAAACATGTCATATGCATACACGCACGCACAAACGCTCACACCTATTGACTAGTTACTAGTAGCTCGTCTTTATACCAAAATAAAAAGAAAATAAAAAAAATAAAAAGATAGCTTTTGCAGGTCGCGCTTTTGACATCAAGGGGAAACCAGAAATTAAAAAAAAACCGTCAGACGTCATTTACGAGAGAGAGAGAGAGAGAGAGAGAGAGAAGAGGAGAGAGAGAGAGGATTTTCAATCTCATTTCTTGTTGCCTGTATCGTCTGTAGTGATTATGAAGTGAGGGATGATTAACTACCAGGTTGTTTGGGTTTTCGGGGGATTGTGGGGGGGGGGGGGGTTCGGAGATGGGGGGGGTAGGGGGTGGCTTAGCCCCATTTTTTCATTTTTTTTTGATTTTTTGCAGCCAGGTGAGTGAAAGTGTCCGAAGGAAAATGATGGAACATGTTCCCGTTAAATGGTTGATTTTAGAGCTTTTCAGAGCCATTTGTATACATTTTTTTTTTTTTTTTGGGGGGGGTAGGGGGGGGTCTTTGTTGATTTGCATGCACTTCAGAATTATATACCCTCTATTAGTACCGTTAACGTATGTTTGCGCTGTGTAAAAACAGTGTACGTATTCATGTTAACATACACAGTACTAATCAATGTCTTTTTACCAAATTTGATTTGTCAAACGTTTATTTGAATGAATTTTGGTCCCGTATTAATTGATATAACCATCCTCTAACTAATTCAAGGTCCATTTTGATTTTATCTATTTTTTTACAATACTGGAACGACTACAATTAATTTATCTTAATCAAGTTTCATTTTTACTTAGGTCAAAGATCACAGTTATTTGTGTAACAAAGAAGACAGTGGCACTGTTATCATAATGTTATTAAGTCTGTGTGTGTGTGTGTGTGTGTGTTTTAAATGGATATTTTTTATGTGATCGGTTCAGTTCCTGTTTAAACCGCTTTCATATTTTTCAACATGTTAAGAGGAGTTGGACATGCATTGTTTTAATATCTGAATCAGCATCCATACTCCTCCTACTCCTCCTCCTCCTCCTAACAGATATAAAAGCGACACCAATTAAACGTTTGCATTTTGTATATATTGATTGAGCCCTATTGGAATAAAATCGAACTGATGAATAAAATCTCTCTCTCTCTCTCTCTCTCTCTCTCTCTCTCTCTCTCTCTCTCACAACAGTCCATTTTGTCTCGAGTGAAAGTCCCCGCCCGACCCTTCGCTAATCTATTAACGAAAATGGAATCTGGTCCTATAAGAGGGTAGAATGTCGTCGTGACTGTACGGACTAAGTGACAAATTACAGTGCCATTAACCTCTCTCTCTCTCTCTCTCTCTCTCTCTCTTTTCTCCCGTGTATTTGTATTGCGTTAGATTACCTTGCTTGAGCAGATAAACACGTGATTTAAAATAAATAAATACACAAAATATATTTATATATATGTATATATATATGAGAGAGAGAGAGAGAGAGAGAGAGAGCGTGTGCCAGGGTCTCCTGTGATTGGCGTCATTAGAGTTAATGATTGCAATGGCAAAACTGTTTTGCGAGCGGCATGTATTCAGAGCGATTATAGCTTCTTGCTGAAACGGGGGTACAGTGGTGCAACCCATGATTGGATTGCAGTGGTTGAGGGGGCGGTGGGAGTGGTGGGGGGGATGGGCCTCTTCTGTGGGGGAGGGGGAGGATCTGCCTCTTCTGTGGGGGAGGGGGTTGGGCGTGATTTGAGATCTTAAGGTTGATTTTCTATGATCTTGTTTTTATTCTGCGTAATTGTCTTTTGTTTGGGATAGCCAAATTTGTGTGGTTATCTTTTGTTTAACATAGCCAAGTCTGTGTGGTTATCTTTGGTTGGAATAGCCCAAACCTGTGTTGTAAGGTTATGTTAGGAATAGTTAAATCTAAGTTTATGTTTCTAATAGCCAAACCTCTGTGGTTAGCTTTTGTCTGGAATAGCCAAGTCTGTGTTGTTAGGTTTTGTTCGGAATAGCCAAATCTATGTGTTTATCTTTTGTTTAGCATAGCAAAATTTGTGTCGTTATCTTCTGTGTGACATAGCCAAATATGTGTGGGTATATTTTGTTTTGGAATAACCAAACCTATGTTGTTATCTTTGTCTTTTGTTTGGAATAGCCAAATCTATGTTGTTACCTTTTGTTTTGGATAACCAAATCTGTGTTGTTGTCTTTTGTTTGGAATAGCCAAATCTGTCGTTATCTTTTGTTTGGAATAGCCAAATCTGTGTGGTTAGCTTTTTTTGGATAACCAAATCTATGGTTATCTTTTGTTTGGATAACCAAATCTGTGGTCAGCTTTCATTTTGGATGATCAAATTTGTGGTTATCTTTGGGTTGGAATAGCCGATTCTGTGTGGTTAGCTTTTGTTTTGGACAACCAATTCTGAGGTTACCTTATTTGGATAGCCAAATTTAATTATTTTTGGTTATCTTATGTTTGGAATAGCCAAATCTATGTGGTTAGTTTTTATTTTGGATGACCAAATCTGTGGTTATCTTTTATTTTAGATGACCAAATCTGTGATTGTCTTTTGTTTGGATAACCAAATCTGTGGTTAGCTTTTGTTTTGGATAGCCAAATCTGTGGTTAGCTTTTGTTTTTGGATGACCAAATCCGTGGTTAGCTTTTATTTTGGATAACCAAATCTGTGGTTATCTTTGGTTTGGAATAGCCAAATCTGTGGTTATCTTTTATTTTGGATGACCAAATCTGTGGTTACCTTTTGTTTGGAATAGCCAAATGGGACGTTAGCCTCGAGTTCTTTTATTGTTGACATGATCTTGCCCATTTTCTTCAAAGAAATGATTCCTTTGGCATTCCAATTTTAATGAATGATTTTGAGCTTTGTATAAAACCCTTTTGAAACTATTGGTAAACCATCCGACATCTTAGGTACCAAGACTCTGGAAGCTCTGATGTACCAAGACTCTGGAAGCTCTGATGTACCAAGACTCTGGAAGCTCTGCTCGTGTATCGAGGCTGTTCTTGTTTATTTGTTTATTGAGACAGTTCCAGCTGCATCAGTGACTCCAGTGATTGCGACGGCCTTTTCCTTAAATCAGTCAATTTCACAATTCCTTCTGGGTAGAGGTTATCAGTTCATCTGGAGTCATTTTGCCTCTTAGATGTTTATTTGCGTTAGCTATGTGGAAAACTGTTTGTGGCTATTTTTTGCGCCTGTAAAGATGTTGTGGCGTGCTTGTGTAAACTGTTGTGCTATTTTTTGTGCCATCTGCTCTCTCTCTCTCTCTCTCTCTCTCTCTCTCTCTCTCTCTCTCTCTCTCTCTGGAGATTGCTGCTTCAGCTGCATTAGTTTTATAGAAGTTTTTTTCTGTTCTTCTTACCACGGCTTTTTCAATATTGAAAAAGCCGTGATAAGAAGATTAGACAAGAACGTCTATAAAATTAATGCAGCCGAAACAGCAATCTCCGTCCCATCCTACAGACCTGTCAACAGGGAACGAAAACGCCTTTTATTTTTGTATTAGATTAACAACCGAGGATTTTAATCTCACTCCGTACCCCGGGATGACAAGTCTCTTGATACTCAGCGGCCTTGGTCACTTCGCACCTCGAATAGAAACTACGCGCCGGCCATTTCGCCCTGTCACTTAAGCCAAAGGAAATCGGGCGTGGCCCGTGACGTTCGTTAGTTAGACTGCTTGCGCTGTGCGGTTGTTGTCTCTGCTTTATTTTTTTTCTTTTATTCTTATATTTTATTAAAATTGAAATATAATAGTCGTGCGGAGATACGTGCAAGATGTCTGTATACAGCGTGTTTTCACGTTCCCTTTGTTCACTCTTTGCATACGCACACAATTATTTCTCTCTCTCTCTCTCTCTCTCTCTCTCTCTCTCTCTCTCTCTTTTGGACCTTGAGAGCTATATATATAATTATATTATATATAGATATATATATATATATATATATATATATATATATATATATATATTATATATATATATATATATATATATTTGTGTGTGGGTGCGTATGCGTTTGTATAGTTTTGCCTTTTGTTCAGGAGTTACTATTTCACCTTAATTTCCGTTATTTTGTCAATTTTTCATAACCACTGACAAAGAGAGGAGAGGAAAAACAGAATCCTTCAACTCTCATTGCGTTCAAGGTCCGAAAAGAAGAGAGAGAGAGAGAGAGAGGAGAGAGAGAGAGAGAGAGAGAGGAACGGA
>NC_087204.1:96261890-96301890 GCF_015104395.2 Macrobrachium nipponense
GGTGATTAAGTATTGGTTCTCGGTCAGCTCAAGAGATGTAGAGGAAGGGAAGGAGGGGGGGGGGGGTAAAGGTGGGGGTGGGTGGGGATGACTGCCTAATATTTAAACGGGGTCCTTGCTCTACACACACAAGGCTAACCTACTCCTGTACTGTAGCTTCTTTAGTTTCATTTCCCAAACACTTCAAATGGTGCTATTATAAATATTGCCTGGAGCAGTGGTTCCCAAACTGGGGTTAGCAGACCCCTGGGGGTCCAGGAGAAAGCCTTAGGTGGGTCCGCGACACAATGAAAAAATTATTTTTTCAACTTTAGAAAAAAAATTTAGGCTGTGTTTTTCACCAGTTTTACTGTGTATTGTATTTGATCACAATTAAAAATACTGAAATAATATTTTTATATTTATTTACTTATACTTAATGAAGGAATATGCAAATATGAAATGTGCTACGTTATACTTGGTATCTCGGTATGATAATGATAACTTTTGATTGGCTGGGGTTCTGGTATGGTCAAGTTTGGAACCATTGGCCTAGGGTACACACCAGTCGCCTGAATCACTCTAAAAATTCTATCTATGGTCGGCAAAAAAAAAAAAAAAAAAAAAAAAAAAAAAAAAAAAAAAAAAAAAAAAAAAAAATAATAATAATAATAAATAAATAAATAAATAAAAAACCTTTCCTTGTGCTTAGGGGAATGTCTGTCATCTTGGCCTTCACTTTGATGGAAAGAAAAAAGACGGGACAGACGTTTAAATGGCCTTTTGCAGAGAAACCTTAAATCCTTTCCGAAACTGAAAACTTGGTGATTTATTGTGTACGGATTTCAACTTTAAAAAATATATAAAAATGATCGAGTAGAAGGAAATACAGGATAAATACGTGGATTTACGTATAAGTCAAATTTCGATTAAAAGTTCTCAGCATTAAAATATACACTGAAGAAGAAAATAAAGAAATAAATTGCAATGAACTGGCCGTGAGCGAAGCACATTTAGTAAAAGGAGAATACAAGCAAAACAATTGAAAGAGTAAATGGTAACACACACATACATACAGAGAGAGAGAGAGAGAAGAGAGAGAGAGAGAGAGAGAGAGAGAGAGAGAGAGAGGGTAACTGAAAGCGATATATATGATGATTTTAGACACAAAATGAAAGACTACAATAACTGAAAAGATTTAGGCATCCATCATACGTATAGTGTTTATATTCGCAAAAAGAAAAACGCGCGTATCTTGTAAATGTACGAAGGACCTTTACATAAAGTATTTAATACTAAAGTCCTGACATTCCTGTCCTCTGGCATCTCCCGAAAAAGAAATGGGCGTCCTGAAGGGCGTGGGAGCCAGATCCTGGGAAGCAAGAGTAAAGTGGGGAGAAAAAAGACAAACCGAAAGAAAAAAAAAAGAAGGTAATGAGGAAAACAACCGACTGAAACAGGGGTAATTTTCTTCTAGCGATCCTCTCTCTCTCTTCTCATCTCTCATTCTCTCTCGTTCTCTTCTCTCTCTCTCTCTAACGGTGACCATTTCATTTCCCACGCTGCATGAACAGCGTGGGGGCGCTCAATTTAGATCCAGAGTGATAAGTTGTGGCTGTCACATAATACACCGCCCTCTCTCTCATCTCTCATAAACACACACATACCTCTCTCCTCTTTACTTTCATATACCACACAGCACAATCACCCTTTTCTCTCGTCTCTTTCTCCCCTCCCTCTCATATACCACACCACATACCACCCTTTCTCTCTCCCTTTCCCTCTCAAATGCCCAAACAAATGCATTTTTCCCTCTCTCTCATCTCTTCTCTCCGGCCGTCTCTCCGCTCTCTCTCCTCTCTCTCTCTCTTCTCAATGCAAACCAACAAATATCTAACCCCTTTCCCTTTCGCATACAACACAACCCACACATAGCCCGCTTCCCCCCCCCTCTCTCTCTCTCCTCTCTCATCTCTCTCTCTCTCTGCGTTGTGCTGTTCATTCACGCAACAGAAAGGGTTTGTTACCGAAAGGTAGACGTCACATTCCCCCCGGTCTCCGGCCCTTTTTTTTCCAGGTGAAACGGTGCAGAATCTCTCCTTGAATAGCGACCTTCTTCTCAGAAGCTTGGGGGTTAGGTGTTGTTTTACAGTAACCAGGAAGAGAGGAGAAGAGAAGAGAGAAGCGAGAGAGAGAGAGAGAGAGAGAGAGAGAGAGTGTTTGTTTATAAGAGGCCGAAGATATATACTTGTGTATGAAAGATAAAGAGGTAGCTTGCGTTTACTAAAGAGAGAGAGAGAGAGGCAGAGAGAGAAGAAGAGAGAGAGAGAAGAGGGAGTGTTGATAAGACAGAGAGAGATATAACTTGTGTATGAAAGAGGGAGAGTTACTTGCGTTTATGCGAGAGAGAGAGAGAGAGAGAAGAGAGAGAGATTCTTGGGTAAGAATCTATGGAAATCACTTGAACTACATTTTCCTCTTACGTCGGAGCATTTTAACAAGCATTATATATTGTGGGCGGAGAGTTTTTTTAAAGGGGCCAAAAATTCCCGTCGCCTCTTTCACTAAAGAATTGGGTAAAGACATGGATTTTAAACCCTTTTACAACAATGGACCCCAATATGGTGATGACAGAGAGAGAGAGAGAAGAGAGAGAGGAGAGAGAGAAGAGAGGTACTTCTTAAACCCTCGCAGTTTATATTTGGGAAACAAAAACCAAGGAATTGGGGGATGATAAGGTGAGTAGGGGGAACGGGAAGGGGGGGGGGGAAGGGGGGGGGGGAGTGAAAGGGGTGGGGTGGGGGGGGGGGGGGAGGGGGGGGGGGGTTGGGGGTGGGGGGGGGGGGGTGTTGGGGGGGGGGGGGGGGGGGGTGGGGGGGGGTGGGGGGGGGGGGGGGGGGGGGGGGGGGGGGGGGTAAGGGGCGGGGTTTAAGTAAAGACTCATAATAAGCAAACAAAATTAAGGTGTTTTCATTAAATATGCGAGATACGTAACAATTTCCTTACGCTAGTGTTTTTTTTTTACGCAAACAAAATACTATTTTTCCAAATATCATCTTCCCACCAAAAACGAAAAACTTGAAATTTAAAAAACATAACACAATGTACTGACCACCAAGTACAAAAATGGGGTGGAAATATAATAAATATTCATATTACGTTGTATCGTGACTGAAGAGTTTGGTTTTAAGAAAGCTTACTGGAAATTTCAGTGGTAATAATAATTTTCTCATAGGAAATAAGTGCAACGAGTAGTCTAGTGAGGAACACATTAATAATGCTATGAATCAACTGGTTGGATCCTTTTCGTTGTATTTTCTGAATCTGTAATTTTTATCTTCGTTTTTGTTTTTATTTTAGTTATGTAAGGTCCGCTTTTCTTTTATTTTTCTATTTTTAATTTTCCATCTTAATGGAAATACTTTGTGACCGGATCAATCAAATAATTATATATACTATAATATACTTAATATACTATATATTATATATATATATATATATATCTAATATAACATACATACATAACATACATAATTAATAATGATGCTATGAATACGGTACGTAAGATATATTCATGTATGAATTTGTATATGTATGTTTTGTATACCAAGACGAACGACCGCTCACAGGCTTTTGATCTGGTCTGGTGATTTTGGTTGAATGCTTTATCATCTCTTTTCAGACCCCAGCCATGGAATTCCTTAACCGCCACCTCTCACTTCCCTGAATTTTTGAATAATCACACTACCCACACTACCCTGCTCCACAGCCCCCCCTAAACCAAGCCCAACAACCCCACTCTCTCTCTGCTCTCTCTCTCTCTCTCCTCAAGTGTAAGGGGACAACCATCTAGCCAGCGCGGTCGGTCCTACTGAACAAATTGACCTAATTCTGTTACTCTACTCTACAAGCATTGGGTCGATTTTCGTCGAGCACTAATACCCGCTCATGATATGCCCTCCAAGGCACACCATGCTTAATGGAACACGCCTTCCCATCCCTTTGTGCTTCCTTCACGAACTCCCTCTTCTCTCTCTCTCTCACAACCAAAAGTCGACCCTCGGGTCTTCCATACCCAGACATCCAATTAGGCATTCATACAGACCACACACTGCACCAATAAGAAAAACCTAGGTGCACGTTTCGCCTTCGAAAAATTCTAGTCAGCTGACTGTCACTTTTACAATACGGTGATTTATGGCGTCGGTGTTCACCTCACCCTCCTGATCTAGCATCCAGATCTGCATCCCCCTCCTCTGACCACCCGCGCTTTTAGCCCATCCAAATATCCCCTCCGGGGTTAGGGGCGTTCCTGCGCAGGGGCCTGTTTTTATTTTGGCACCTGACTGGCGGGTACTTCCTTTTCTTTAAGGCATTTTGAACATTCCACTCAATATTTAAATAAGCCCCCAACCCAAGAACGCAATGTAACGCAGGGGGGTGGTGGCATCTTAATGAAGGGGAACCATTTTTAAAAGCCTTCGTTACATGGATTTCCAAAGTCATACTAGGTAATTTTTGGAATAGAATTTCCAAAGGTTTAGTAATTTCCATGTACCTTTAGCCTTTAATTTAATTTCCTGTCGCAAGGGAAAGGGGTCAATGCATATTAGTATCTTAAGGTAAAAGGGCATAGAACGGGACGGCAAGTGGCATTTCCTCCTCATGAACCCATTTTTTAAGAAGCTATCCATTATCCAAAGGATTCCAGCTAAACCACAAACCTTTTTTTGGCAACTAAAGGTTGTTAAAACAAAAAAAAAAAAAAACAACCAAGGGCCCACTGGAATTCTTGACCCTTACCCTATTGAAGTTCATGCTTTAATTACAAAGTCCCCTTCCTTGTCTCGGGATCAGGGCCACAAATGGCTTAAAAGAAAATCAATCTGAACATGATTCTCAACTACATAAAAGCAAATTGGATTTCTGGCAATTTTAGCAATCCTCGTGAAACGCAAAACAGCGGTCACAACCGAACCGGCATGGCATATTGGTGTTGTGGTTTGTTGTGTTTGTGTGTTGGGTGTGTGTGGTGTGGGTGGTGTGTTGTGTTTTCCGCCTTCCATAAACAGGGGGCTCCTCCAACGGTTGGGCGTTTTGGGGAACGAATTGCAACTGTACTTCTCTATAAAGGTCGAAGAATCGGGAAGGGGCCCCCCCGGGGGCCCCCACCACGTCCAGCATAGCTTCTGGTGTTTAGTAACCTCGGGGATCTTTTCCAAGTGCACCCACAACGCCCCCACACGGGCGCACAAACCACAAAACACCAAACACTCGCCGTCCCCGGTCACCCCTCTCCTGAAGGGGGAAGCCTTTGGCAGTGGCCTCCATAACTCAGAAGCTATGAAGAAGAAGAAGGAGAAGAAGAAAGGCGAATCCATTTGGGTGGTGAAGGCCTATTTTGACTCAGGCTTTGATGACATACAAAAGAAATGGCATTTATCAGAGTTCCAAGCTGGGAAATTTTTCGACTTTTAGGTAGCCCGTGAGGATGACGTTGGAAATGACCTAAAGTTCAACTTTGGTCGCATAATTTGTGGGTCCATCCTTGTCACCCAACCGACGAGTTTGGTTTTACATTAAAGCGCAAAAACCTATTACATTAACAAAGACGGTCCTAACAGCCCGGGAGTCTTTTAATTAATTAAGTGCATTGTATGTTTCCCGCCCTCGTGTATAGCCGTTAGGACACTCCCCGCACTAGCAGGTCGACCACTTTCGAGTCAGGCCAGGGCGAAACGATATTGTTGCCCATTTTCCCCCAATACCCAATGTGCCCCACCTGTTTGATTCAAACCATTGTTTATAAAAATGGTAACTTAGTAGTTTAGTTGACCAAAGCGCATTCGCAAGCCGAACGGAGAAAGGCATAGGGTTGAAATCCTCATTCACGAAAATTAATTTTAAAATATTTGGAAAAACAATAACTTTTCTGAAAACCTTCCTTTCAATAGGAAGGCCAAGGATATCCGTGTAGAAACAAAATACTGTGTATGTATGCGCGTGCATATTATATATATATATATATATATATATATTATATAATATATAATATAATATATATATATAATATCTATATATAATATATAATATTATATATAGTATATATAATTATCAGTATACATAAGTGACCGTATACCCGGGGCCCACCCGAATTGCGGCTATGTTTAGTTCATCAATTTGGCCCGCCAGGATGGGGTCCCACTTACCTTTCGGACTGGGTTTCCACGTACCGTCCAGCCAGCATTTGTTTGTCGTGTTTGTTTCTTTCTTACTATTTTAATATCGAGAATTATGTAACCGTAACTGCTTGATTTGGTGTTATATTGAATGCCTAAAAGCTCGCATAATACATGTAAGTGGATATTGCTGAGGTCTTGCTTATTTTTTGTTTTACTAAAGTCCTTTATATTCTTTGGAATCTTGAATTTGTTAAGTCCAAAGGCCCTCTTTCGGCCTTGTTACCATGCGAATAAGGTTAATCATCCTTTAGATTAATTAATAATAATAATAATAATAATAATTAATAATAATCAATAATAATAATAATAATAAATAATAAATTAAAATTGTTATCAAACTTGTTGTTTGTTTTTAACGTGACAAAACTCAAAACATAAGTAAAATACAGCGGGAAAAAACATATCAATATCCAGAATATTCTTTCTCCAAACAATACAACATTGTTAGGGATGCTCAATTTTGTTATAATGCCACTTTTTAACTTAATCATCAATTATGAATGATTATCTTTTTTTACTATACATTTTGTTCCTTCTCTTTTAATTACCAATTGGTAAGGGATTGACCCTTTGGGATTACCCTTGTTTTTTTTGCATTTTATCCTTACTTACCAATTGTAAAGGGTTTTAGTTTTAGCCTTTGTTTATAATGCATTTTTTTTTCCTTAATTACTAATTGTAAAAGGGATTTTATCCTGTTTTGTTTATAATACTTGCATTTTTTTATTTAATTATCAATTGTGTTGTAAGGGATTAATCCTTTCTTGTTACATTTTTTTTCTTAATTACAATTGTGTAAGGGATTATCCTTTTGTTATAATGCATTTTTTCCTTTATTTGACAATTGTAAGGAAGGAATTATCCTGTCATAAATGCCATTTTTTTTGTTTCTTTAATTACCAAATTGTTTCCTTATCCTGTTATAATGCCATTGTTTCTTTTAATTACCAATTATAAGGGATTTCTTCATCATTTGTTATGATGCATTTTTTTCACCTTAAAATTAAAAAATCTAATTGAAAAAAATAAACTAATAAAGATAAACAAGAAAACACACTCTTTTAAAACCCCAACATCAAGAAGTATTACTATCAGTGTGATCCATGGGGAGAGAGAGAGGAGAGAAAAAAAAAAAAAAAAAAAAAAGAAAAAAAAAAAAAAAAAAAAAAAGAGAAGAGAGAAGAGACTCCAAATAAGAAGTTAAATCTGTGTTGTCGCCAGGCTTTGGCGCATCATAAAAAAGAAAACGGCCAGTTTTACTCGACCTCACCCTTACCATAATTAAACAGAGAACTGGGAAAACACAGGTTGCAACAGGTATTGTTTTTCCAAATATGAAAAATGACAAAAAGACCAGCTGCAAATATCCAAAGTGACCAAAAGATTAGGGAAAATATGAAAAGCTGGTCCCACAGAATCTTCAAAATAATAACTGGTTTTCAAGTAATCCTATTGTCTTCTCATCCTCTCTCTCTCTCGTCTCCTCTCTTCTCTCTCTCTCTCTTCCTCTCATCTCTCTCTCCTCTCGGTTTTCTCTCCTCTGGTTTTAATAAATAATCTTTTATTTTATTTCTATAGTTCCAATTATGGTTACACTGAAAATAAAATCCTCTTAATTACTGACAGATAAAACGTACGAACATGTAATGAATGCTTAATGAGTAGTCCTGTTAAAAGAATTTAATGGTTATTTTTGTACCTTCGTTCGATTACCACTTACAAACGCAATTCCTAGCGGTCGAGACTCCAAATATGTAAATAAAATATATAACATAAACAATTTTATTTAGCATAAACAAAAGTACATATAATCTTTTGTAAGGCATTAACGTAAACCGAAGAAATTTACATTCCCGAGCGTAACAGTCACCACACACACCACACAACAC
Organism: Macrobrachium nipponense; assembly: GCF_015104395.2. Taxonomy (NCBI): domain Eukaryota; kingdom Metazoa; phylum Arthropoda; class Malacostraca; order Decapoda; family Palaemonidae; genus Macrobrachium; species Macrobrachium nipponense. The sequence goes on from NC_087204.1 coordinate 96,270,001, forward strand.
AACACACACACACCACACCACACACGGAAATTTGTAAAAATTTATGAGGATGAGAAAACAAATTCCAAATATGTTCAGTAACTCTTTTCACCCTCTTTGATGCCCACGATTAAAAAAAATTATTCATTTTGTTCATCACGAGAATCCGATTTCGTGACAATACAATATAGGCAAAATATATACGTATTTTTGTAAAAGAAAAAAAAAATTTGTAATGCAATTTGTTACGGCATCGTGTGTAAATCACTGCAGTGGCCACCCTCTCACCTGAACCTCGATTTTATCAAACGGGGAATACGGGGAAGAGAGGAGAAGAGATGATAGGAGAGAGGAGAGAGAGAAGAGGGGGGGGGGGGGGGGGGGGAGAATGGGCAACGAACTTCATGCAAAAACAAAACCGCTTCATTATTCAAGAAGTTTTTTGGGGGCAAGTATAATTACTGATTCCTCTTCCTCTCCCCTCTCCTCTCTCCTCCTCTCTCTCTCTCTCTCTCTCTCTCTCCCAGTACTGGCGCCAGCTCACAAAAACCAAAACCCAGACCCCCCAAATATGCTCCCTCTCTCTCTCCTCTCGCATACTCACACACACCCACACACAACACACACCCACACAAACACACCACACACCATAGTTATATAATATATATATATATATATATTATTACCACATACCATATAAATGTGGTATGATTTGCCCTTGTAATCAACATTCCCCGTGTATAAGGAAATGACTGTTTTTTCCATTACGGTACAGAAGTGTTTTTCATAATATAGGTAACGATTAAATACTAAAGTGAAGTCCTCAACGTTCCCATCATTTGGAGAGAGAGAGAGAGAGAGAGAGAGAGAGGAGAAGAGAAGACAGAGAGAGAAGAGAGAGAGAGGAGGAGGCAAAGCAAGCAGGCTTTATAAATTTTTTTGTTTTGGGCAGCCAGAGTCAGACCAAAACATTGGACTCCAGTAACCACAAAACCCACCAGCGACTTGAACCGACAGGTTAATAGCAAAACCATCAATAGCAAGGTCTTAATGGGCGTGACGTTGGCGCCCACTCAGCGATTTCTCACCTGGGCGTTGCCAACGGTGTTGGTCCGCATTTACATCCAGGCCCCCTCCCCCTCCCTCCCTCCCCCCTTTGGACCGACAGGTAATCTGAATGCCTACCCATTATTTAAAAACTTTAAAAAAACTTAAAAACGAGACCCGTTTTTATTCCTAGAGGTGGGGTCGACCTTGGGGGCAACCTAAAAAAAATTATATTAATTTTTTGTTTTTTTCATAAATGTGCATTATACTAAACTTTTTTCACGAAGGAAACAGGCTCAAGTGAGTTCGTTTTTCAATATACCATCATGAAGAATAAAAACAAATAATCAGTATGGTGTACTACGAAACGAGGTTTTGAGTCCATCCTGAATATATAATATATATATTAGTATATAAATATATATATATAATTATCTATATATTATATATATATATATAATATAATAATTATATATTATACATAAGCAAAACTGAAGGCATTATGTTGCTTTTTACTTTTTCCATCCATGAACAGGACACAAAAATAACATAAATTAATTCGAAGGCAAGGACACTTGACCAATTATTCCTAACAAAAATCATAATCCTACCCACTATCAAATGAAGAATAAAAAAAAAATAACCCCACGCTTAAAAAAACCCCCTTTGTGAGTCCATTTTACAATATATAATAATGAAATAAAAAAACGCATTATGTTATACTTTTTCATTCGGTATTAGGAACACTAAGTTCAGTACAAATCTACATACACATCACGATTTAAAAAAACAAATCAAAAACGAAACAAGTAAAGAAAATTGGACAATTATTCCTACCAAATAAATCATAATCCCACACCTGTAAAAAATCAACAAGTAGTATAGTTCACAACGATCACAAACCACAAACCAATGAAAACATTCCATCACGAACCACCACAACCCAAACCTATCTGTCCAACAAGGTCCGTCCGAAACCAAACTCATAGCATCGCCTACTTATGGCTTTGACGGACGATTAAACTCCGAATAGATGAAAATAAATAACGAGATTAAGCGATTGGAATACACCCCCGCCCCATTTTTTCGGCAATCATCAATTGGCAAGAATTTTTATGTTGCCCTCCACGGAAATAATGGGACCAGTCCCAGGTAACCTGTACACCCACCTATTATTTGGCTGCAGTGGCCAAAGCCTGCTCATTATCTCTGGGAATCAGGGGAGAGAGAGAGAGAGGGGGAAAGGTGAAAAAAAAAGAGCAATGGTAATGGGTTCCACGCTAAGTAAACATATGCATCATACTGAAATCTAAGTCCTTTCCATAGACATAATGAGAGAGAGGAGAGAGATAGAGAAGAGAGAGAGAGAAGAGAGAGAGATAGAGAGAGAGAGAGAGAGAGAGAGCGATGGTAATGGTTCCATGCGCTAAAGTAACATATGCCACTACTGAAAAAATTCCCCCCCTAAGTCTTTCAGACATATGTGAGAGAAGAGAGAAGAAGAAAGAGGAGAGAGAAAAAAAATCTTAATCTAACTAATATTTTATTTAAGGTCTTTGTCAGACATATGAGAGAGAGAGAGAGAGAGAGAGAGAGAGAGAGAAGGAGAGAGAGAGAGCTTCCAATCTAAGAAACATATTCAAGTCTTTCAGACATATGAGAGAGATCGGAGAAGAAGATATCTAATCTATCCCTAACCTAACATAGTAGTTTACTAACGAAAAACTAAGTCTTTCTGAGACATGAAATGTTTTCCTTGATAGAGAGAGAGCGAGAGAGAGAGAGAGGAGATCGAGAGAAGAGAAGAGGAGAAGAGAAATAGAGAGGTAGGCCTAAAATCTAACTAACAGTATTTTACTACAGAAAAACTAAGTCTTCTTTTCAGAACAATGAATGTTTTGATTGAGAGAGAGAGAGAGATAGAGAGAGAGAGAGAGAAGGAGAGAGAGAGAGATCCAACTCGTAACTAACAAATTTAAGTTCCTTTCAAGACTATGGTGTGTTTGTGTGGTGTGAGAGAGGAGAGAGAGAGAAGAAAGAGAGAGAGAGAGGAATAGCAACAAGAATCCCTCTTGTACAGCCACCATTTTTTAAAAGGTCCTTAAGAAAAAAAAAAATAAAATGAAAAGTTTTGTAAAACCTGTCCCACCCTGTCCCTTTTTAGGATAAATTAGTCGACCGTAAATCAATGAAAAAATGCCCAAGAAAAAATAACACATTCTCGGAGAAGAACAAAGGTGTATAGAATTTTAGGTACGTACATTTAAAGGTCCCAGGTCATGTCCTTAAAAACTGGATAGAATAGAATGGATAGAATACAGAATTTCGGCCAAAGGCCAAGCACTGAGACCTACGAGGTCCATTGCAAGCGGCTGAAACGGAAAATTGACAGTGGTGGGAGGATCTGGAAGGTGAAACGGGAGGAAATTCCCGTAGTTACACTAGGACAACCACCTGTCAGAAGAGGGTGGAGAGGTCAAGATGGAAGAGAAAAATGAACACGATACAGTAAAAAAAAAATGAGAAGGAATGTTCGCAGCTAGGGGCCGAAGGGATGCTGCAAAGATCCCTTAAGAGTTTGTCTACAACAGTGCATCAACGTGAGGTGCACTGACGGTGGTTAACTCACCGACCCCCCCCCCCCTTCCACAAAGTGCTTTTAAACATATTTGTGATACCAACAATAAGGAAGTGTACTTGTACAAAAAAGCCAAATATAAAATAGTGATTTACAGTATAATGTATCGAGTAGCTTATGATTTCAAAATAGGACAAAAAACCCTATTTAAATTTTAAATAATTGGGTTGTTTATGTACGGTACATGCACCATATCTGTCCCACCTGAAAATCAGTAAAAAAAACACAGTTATGTGTATGAGCAAAGACTTGTACAAAAAATGAAATGTTTTGTAACCATTTGATGAATCATAGACTTTGTTCCGTGTGCATAACATTAGTCTTTTATTACGTATTAATTCAATTAAGTATCGATAAGAAATTTTGTTCCTTAATAAAGAAGAGAAGTTTTTACTTCGGTACAGTTGCCAACAAGAATAAAAAATAGACAATCTGCTTCGGTAGCATCTGCGTATCATTTTTTTATAAATCAATTAAAACTACATCCTCAATGCTCCCACCCTGGCATAGAAATAAAAGTTCCACACGTGTTTCCTTTGTGCCAAAGGTTCACGGTGTAAGAAATTAAAGAAGAGTTTTAAGTTGCGTTAATTAGTGGAGACAGTAAATTGATATAGATACAGCACCAAAAAAAAATAAATGCGCAACAAAAAATAAAAAACCCAAAATGCTGAACACTGGGTGCGTTTGGTGGCAAGTTTCTCCTTGGTGAAGATTTCAAATACCAGGCCTTCTTCAGCACACAATAGGAGGCCCCACTTAGCAACATACGTATTTGTGACCAGGGTTGATATGTACGGGTACACATCATTTAGACCCTGAAGTTTATTTTGTAAAATTCAGTGACGAAAACATACAAAACCTCATCCACGTTTTTAAATCTTTTGAAAATTTAAGCTCTGACATTTGTTAAAAAAAGACTTTGTCCAAATACAATTAAACTGATAGAAATACGTCCCTCCCCCCCAAACACCCCCCCCCTCAAACGAATTAACAAACTCTTGAAGTTTTGACAGAGCGATCCCCACCACGAGGATGCCACGTCTGCCTGACCTAAGTGGGGTCGGCCTCTAACCAATGCCAAAGCCTTCCAACAGGTCAAGGGATCCTCCCAGTTCAAAACAAAGGTTTAGAGTTTCAAACAGTTGCTAATGGGTGTCATAAGCAAGAGCAAGTTTTTTAACCACGATTTTCGATTCACAAATGCCATTGATATTTCTAAACCTATTGCTTTTAAAATTAACCAAGTATCACATTTCAATAAACCGCCATGTGGTTAACGATAGGGATTTTTCTAAAAGGGGACAAAACTAAAAATAACATATAAGTCCCTCTTAATTAATCCGAAGGACTGTCCTGTCCAGAAAGAAACGTAACCATTACCAAGTTGAAAGGAAGGGTAAAACTATCACTATCTACAATGAGTACCTGAGACCGTGTTTGTTGTACGTAACGTTGTATAGTAAATATTATTATACATACATACCACACACCTAATACACATAATTAAATATAAATCATTTTCACCTATCCGACCCTTCATAAGCGTACAACATTACCTTTTATCAAACAACCACTTTTCTGTATTGCTCAGCATTTTTTTTCTCCATGGACATCTGGGTTCATCTTAAGGACAGGCGAACGATTCTTAGGCACCGGTAGCCACAAGGGCGTCCCAGGGTATACATACCCAGTGGTCCCCGTCCCCACCTCCATTGCCCTTTCCCCTCGATTTCGTACGTCCTCCCAACCAATCTGCCTTGCCGCCCTTGCCCACGATGGCTATGGTGCGGAGTCGGAAGAACTCCGTCGGACCTACCTGGCCGCCGTGGCCGAGCGCCCGTAATTCCTGCTGGGGATGGGCGGGAAGCATCTGCAGAAGACGACGAGGCGAGGTCGGGGTGACGGAGATCTCCCACAGGCTTGATGACGACACCCACCCCACCGGAATCCTCCCACTCCACTGCCTTGTAGTGTCCTGTACGGAACTGGCAAGGGCGGCCGGCCGAAGGTTTCATCGATGAAATCCTCCACACTCTTATCTTGGATTCCCCTCGCGACGGGGGACCGCCCTCCGAATGGGAGTCGAAGGTGGAGACGTCGGGGTCCGGGCTGATGCTGTTCCCCACGGGGACACGCAAGACGGGTCGGAAGAGGGATCGTATTATCCCCGTGGGGACGGGGAGGGCGGCGGTGACGGGGAGAGAACCGGAGACGTAGGGATAATTCGAGTCGAGGGACGAAGGCGTTGTGACAGGTCCCTCCGCTGATGACATTCCGCAGGAGACAGACTCTTCTTCTGGGGCAACGTCGGGGTGGAGGGCGTGCAGGAACCACGTGGGGGAAGAGAACGGACGTGCGAGATCCGGGCTTCCCGTTGTAGCTACCGGCTGCGATTGAGGGCGGTATTGGCGAGGGGCGTTTGGATCCCGCCGGGGCGGTAGGGAGGACAGCGCCCCGGCCAGGTTTGCGTGGTCTAAGTGGGAGTCGATCCAGTGTAGTCCAGTCCAGGCGTGGTGTTTTCCCTCAAGGAAGCCAACAGGCTGCGGGCGGGAGTAGGTCCGTGGCGGAGTTTTGGGCGTTGATGGGCTGGTCAGGCCAAAAGACATTCTTCCACGCCCACAGCTAAGTGGTCCAACATAGCATCGTCATACTGAGGCATCGCCTCTTCAAATACCACTTCACGATGGCGATGAGAATGTCCGCCGCTGGCCATACAGTTAGGTTATACTATAAATTTTATTCCCAAACAAAACATGGCTTGTTTTCTTCACAGCCAAGCAAATGCAATAACTGCCTTCGGGGAATTCAAAAATCAAAATGACACAAAGTTTCGCATTCGGTAACAACCAATTGGGTCAAAAATGGACCTTAACGACTCCATCACACTTCAACCAAAATCTCTGCAATTCACAAAAATGAAATAACATCATTACTGACCAATAAAAAATAAAAACGTTACCAATTTTCAAACAATAATACACTGCTATTTTGATTTGGCAATGATAATACATTAAGACTTTACCGAGATAATTAAGGTTAAAATACATTCTAGATACTGAGATAATCCCTACATCTTGAACCCGATCAAACATTATAAAGTTTTCTCTAGTAGTTGCAATTAAGGAAAGAAAGCCTCTGTTTTCTAACGGGTTTTCCTGAGCCCCAACTAATCCACACATGGGAGGTACTACCGTCCACTAACGGCTGGCTCCCCCTCGACCGGTCGCAGTTACAGCTCAAGACGAAGAAGTGGTGATGGCACCCAACAGGGCATCGGTGGCCCACTAAAAGGACAGCAGGTTGGTTTAGGCACTAATAGGCCGAGTGTGGTGGTGGTGGTTGGTGGCCACTTGCTGGGGTGACACCTCGGCACCCAACAACACTTTGCCAAATATCCAAACACCAAACCCCCTTACTCCTCCTCCTCCCTCCTCCTCCTCCTCCTCCTCCTCCCCCCCCCCCCCCCCCCCCCCACCCCCCCCCCCCCCCCGTGGATCATACACCCCATCCCACCCTTGGGTCCTGACACCGCTACCGTCCTTTGAACACTGACCGTGGGTCAGGTTCAAACTTTTGAAAATAAATAGCTTAAAATAAACCAGATACGAGTAAAAAATAAATAAATAACAAAGAACCTATTCGACTTAAATATATCCTTAACCGGTTTACATTCACTCTTTTTAAATTGGAAAAATAATACAAAAATCTATTAAAAAAACAAATATAGTCCGAGTACAAAGTAACCACCAAGAATTTTTTAACGTAGAAAAATAATATTAAAATTCATTAAACAAAAATTATCACCGATTACAAAGTGTCTCCAGAATTTTTAACTAGAAAATAATATTAAAAATTCAATACCAAAAATATCACCGCTTACAAAGTATCTCCGAAGAAAAAAATTTTGTTTTTTTAACTAGAAAAATAATATCAAAAATACATTACCAAAAATATCACGGATTTCCAGGCCGAAGGCCCTTCAAGGCAGGATTTTTAACTAGAAAATAAATACAAAAACTCATTACGAAAAATCATCCACCGAGTAGAGTCCCCGTCCAAAGAATTGTTAACTAGTAGATAATACGAAACTTAAAACTTAAATTAAAAAATATCACGGAATACAGAGTGGCCACCAGAAATTATTAACTAAAAGAAAATAATACAAAAAGAAACTCTTTACAAAAATATCAACCGAGTACAGAGTACTTATCGAAATTTTAACTAAAAGAAATTTAATACAAAAACTCATTAAAAAATTATCAACGGAGGACAGAGTACCTCCATAATTTTTAAAGAGAAAGTTAATAAAAAAAAAACCTTATTACAAAAACATCACCGAGTTACAGACCTACTTATCGAATTTTTGAACTAGAAAATGATACAAAAAGCTCATTGAAAAAAACAAAAATATCACTGGAGGACAAGAGTACCTCCAGAAATTTTTAACTTCGAAAAAATAATAATAAAAAAAAAAATAAAAAAAAAAACATTACAAAAAATTATCACCGAGTACAAGAGTAAACTTCTCGAATTTTTAACTAGAAAATAATAACCAAAACCTCATAAAAAAATATCGGCGGGAGTATAGAGTACATCCAGAATTTTAAAACTTTGCAAAATAAATACAAAAACTCATTACAAAAAATATCCCACCGGAGTCGAGGTAAACCTCCAGAATTTTTAACCATGAAAATAATACAAAACCTCAATACAAAAACATATATCACGGAGTCCAAAAAGCCTTCCAGGATTTTTTTAATTGGAAAATAATACAGAAAATCCATCTGACAAATATAAAAAATACATACACACTACAAATTTCACCCCTCCCCCCAACGCTTACTTTTGCTTCACCAAACATCTGAAGCTACGTTTCACGGCGTTGCGTTAAGATGCCACAGCTGAACCAATATCACCGAAACGGTAACGTAGAGCAAGTTTAACATTTCCATCGTTTACAATTGGCAGCTCGAAATCTTCTCCAGCATCCCATTCTTAGCTCCGTGAATTATGACGGTGGCCAAGTCGGCCGAGGAACGGAACGGGGCATTCTGCTGGGTTCGTAATACAATCAGTAATTAGTCTCTCTCTCTCTCTCTCTCTCTCTCTCTCTCTCTCTCTCTCTCTCTCTCTCTCTCTCTTTAGAATTTAAAGACCCAAACTAAGATGTGGTATTGAAGGAATTATTATCATTATTATTACTCTCTCTCTCTCTCTCTACTTCTCTCTCTCTCTCTCTCTACATATAGACAGCCATATATACTAATATATACATATACTATTGTTGCGTATATAATATATAGGTACGTATTGTATATGTGTAGTTATATATACATATATATATATATATATATATATGTATATATATATATATAGTATATATATATCAGTATATATATATATATATGTAATATATATATATAGTATATTTCCTTTATATTTATTTATCTATTTACTTATAATTTATACACACACGCTGGTAAGTGTTTACTGCAGCGTACTTTATTTGTTTGGGGGTATTTTTGAGAGAGAGAGAGAGAGAGAGAGAGAGAGAGAGAGAGAGAGAGAGAGAGAGAGAGAGAGAGAGAGAGAGATGTTTACGGTACCATACTCAGGCATAACCAGAGGTGATTAAAAATGACTGAATACCTTAAAAAATAAAAAAAAGAATAAAAAAAATATATCTATTTTAAATCCTTGCAAGTGGAATGACATTTAAATAGCTGGATGTCAGAAAGCTAGAAATTAGTTGAAGGATGAGTCTCTCTCTCTCTCTCTCTCTCTCTCTCTCTCTCAAGAAAAATAAAAGGAATCCAAAGGTGAAGCATCACCTACCTTAAACCCAGTATACTTTAAATTCCCTTCAACGTACTTTAAAATATAAGGGATTTTTCCCCGGTCCCCGAGATGAATACCGCACCTCTCACGAAAACCCCCCGTTTAAACGCGCGACACGAACCACTTCATAACGACGTAATCCGCGTGAAGTATTTCCCCTAATGGCATAAGAGCTCTGTCGAATTCCTCCAGCATCCAAACACAGCCTCCATATCCTCTCCAATTCATTTTTCTCTGTCGACTACAACAACAACCGCCTTCCTTCTCTCTCTCCGCTCAGCTTAAATCCATCGAATAACTCTGAGCAAGTAGGCCTAAAGAGAATCTTTATTTATTTATTTTTTGCTTTTTTAATTTTGAAGTGATGAAGAAAAATCCATACATATATGTGCGCGTTCTTGTATACATTAGTATACACACACACACACACCACACACACACACACACACACACATTATATATATATATATAATATATATATAATATATTATATATATACACACACACATATGTATATAACACCATCGAATAACTCTGAGCAGTAGGCCTCAGTTGAATTTGACTTATTTTTTTATTTATTTTATTATTAGTTATTATTATTATTATTATTATTGTTTTATTATTATTATATTATTATTATTATTTTGCTTTTGACGCGAGAAGAAAAATCCACACATATATGAGTGCGTTCATGTATACATTAGTACACATATATAGTATACATATGTGTATAACATTTCAAACATTTTGGTACAGCATTACACAGGAGGCACGTCAGGTGGCAGAACTTCTTGACCTTTTCAGTTGTGTCACTTAAGAGGCAGGATATTGATATATCTACCTATAACTATATCTACATATACATATATACCCAATAAATACACACACACACATATACTAAGAATATATATATATATATATATATATATATATATTATATATACTTATGTATATGTGTGTGTGTGTGTGTGTGCGTGTGTATGAGGGAATAAAATTCCTACACGGTTCCATGCATGATAACAGTATTAATAACAGCATTGATGGAAAAATCAATTTACGATCTCGAAAACAAAAACATTATTGGATACACAAATTTTGCCGCGTCCAATTTTTCACTGGAATAAGGCCAGGAACTGAAATCAGGTCGTTTTCACACTAAAGTGTGACCAAAGTTCTTTTTAATTGGAATAGGTACATGCAAAGGTCAAACAACCAAGCCGTACGAATATAAAAATTTCCCGAAAAGTGTTGCAAAAACCTTTGTAATTAACCTATAATCAGGCAGTGCTTCAAAGGATCACGGGTGTTAATTAAACAGGACAGTTGTCAGAGATAATTTTAATGGCTATAGGTCATTAATCTTTTGTGGAAGTTTCGTGTGCTCTGTTGAAACAATTACGCGTTATATAACAGGTGTATATTATATATATATATATATATATATATATATATATATATATATCTATATATATATATAGATTATATATATATATATATATATATATAGATTATATATATATATATATATATAGTATATATATATATATAATATATACTATATATATATATAGTATCATATATTATTTTATAGAGAGAGAGAGAGAGAGAGAGAGAGAGAGAGAAGTTTCCCAAACATGACTTCACTCAAAATAAAACACCAAGCTTGAGTTTGATCAGATCACTAGAAGGTCACAAGGAAAACCAAACATCCGTATATATATATATATATATATATATATATATATATATATATATATATTATATATCACATACACATTTTTATGCAGACAGAACTGTTGAAACCTGAAACGTGCTTAGAAGCTCGCTACGCAAATGTAACAAACAAACACTAACGAACAAAAACTCACGACGAGTTACGCAAGAGCCATCAGTGTCAACATCAGCGCCTGACACCTCAAAACAGCGAAATAAAACTGGTTTAAAATAAATCAATTCGACACCTCAGAAATATAACCGTTATTCCCTAATACGTAAATTATATAGATGTGGATACACACAAACACAAAACCCATCAACAGTCAACGCCCTTCCACCCACACGCACGACGGCCAAAACATAGTCAACGAGTTCACCTCGGTCAGGTCGCGGGGTTCGATTCTCGGCATTCCATTGAGGAGTGACGAGATGTCCCCGTATTTCTCAAAAAGTGAATGAGTTACACTCTCGACGTGGTTCGGAAGTCACGTAAGCCGTTGCATCCCGTGCTGAATAACCACTGGTTCCATGCAACGTAAAAGCACCATACAAACAAACCAGCTCACAGAATGAGACGTCGAGCAGTGGCGAGGTAAGGACAAGGGATGAAAGTCGAGAACAGAAAATGTGGATAGAAGAGAGGAGTGCAAAGGTGGAGGGGAGGGGGAGGGGAGGGGGTGACGGGAGGGGTAAGGGATGGGGAGGGAAAGGGGGTGGTGGTGGATGGGATTTCTCATGACGTCACGACGTATGGGGTGGGTGACAGCCGGTGACATCGCTCCATTCTGAAAACGATCAGCGCAAAAAAAATCACATTAGACAAGAACTTACGCAAAACATGGGGTGCCCCCCTACTATCCCTCTCCTTCCACACACTTTCAGCCCCCCACCTCCCCCCCCCCCCCCACCCCGGAAAGCTGGCTTTTCTCATGACAGTTCTCAAGGATTTCCCATAAGCAGTGGAGCTCTTACGTGCAGGTTAAGGCAATTTTCTAAATCGCACAAACTTCTTGGCCAATGGAGTGGCGACGCAACAATTTAAGCTCACGAAACTGTGACGCGAATTAATGCTGCTGCTCTGAATTAGACTGCAACAACAACAAATAAAACCAAAGGACTAAAATATACCTCGCCCTATGTCCCATAGACAGAAAAGCCAGGAAAATAAATGAAATACCAGACCAATTCCCACGCCTTTCATTTCCAAGAGGGCACAAGAAGTTCTCGTCACCTCTATATACAAAGCGCTCGGTGACTCAATAAAATGACCTGCGATTATATTAATACGAGAGGAAAGTTAAACGAAGAAATGAACTATAAGGGTTGAGAAACGCTTCCAATGTATAAATACAACCTTATTTTTATATATGCATCAGATGATAGCGTAGTCGTTGCCACGCCAGATGCCAAAAACATATGAATTTATTAATCTTCTTGGGAACCTACTGCCCCAAAGGAATGAAAGAAACGCAAGTTTCCAAAGTTTAAAGAGTTGGTTATAGTTCACGAATTTTTCTTTTCTTTTAAATTTCTTTTTAAAGACGAAGGCATACAACCACCGCCTTATGAAATCTGGCACAAATAAAGCTGTTCACATTATCTGGCATCCATACAAGTGCCTCGTATTACGTTAAATAGAGAATCTCTCTCTCTCTCTCTCTCTCTCTCTCTCTCTCTCTCGACGGCGGACCATCGGCGCTTCGTTTCAAATTTGGTATGCGGTAAAATTAGCGGATAATGTTCAGATAAGAAAAAAAGAAAAAAAAAAACAATGACTTGTACTACGAAGTTCCGGGAGGAGGAGTAGGAGGAGGAGTCAGAGTTAGATAAAAGGCGTGAGAAAGCCACCAGATGGTTTTCAGAAGAAAAAACAACACACACACAAACGCAGAGAGAGAGAGAGAGAGAGAGAGAGAGAGAGAGAGAGAGAGAGAGAGAGAGGAGGGGCGTGGGGGGGGGGGAGGGGGGGGGGGGATGAGAAAGGATCCAATTGGACCTCACTGTTTAGCTATGATGCCCACTGCTTGGCCAGGCTCCATGACAGATGTGTTAGTGTGTTTGTGTATTGGGAAGTGAGAGAGAGAGAGAGAGAGAGAGAGAGAGGAGAGAGAGAGAGAGAGAGAGAGAGAAAGTACAAGTATTAGGCTAACGATTACTATAGGGAAAGAGTTCATGAACCTATACTTGTACGTATTTATATAACTATTGTAGAAGAATCGTGTAAGAGAGAGAGAGAGAGAGTATTAGTTTGTGTACCGATTACCCTCAGAAAAAGAGTTCATCAACAAATGTTTGCGTACATGTTTATATAACATTAGGTAGAATAATCCCAGACGTGTTTGCATAGCACTGTACAGGTGACACTGTAAGCGTCCGCATGTACATCCGTCTCAGTGTGTTTTTACGTGTCTGGAGCAGTGGGAACAGAGACTCGATGCCACCTCTTGCAACACTCGAGTGTTTTATAATGAGAGAGAGAGAGAGAGAGAGAGAGAGAGAGAGAGAGAGAGAGAGAGACCCGAGCGCCTAGTGAGATAAAACTGGCATCGATGCCCAGGCACCGTCCCAAGATTAAGGACTATCAACACCGGTGCCACGGCGAACTTCCCCAAAACCCCTTGATTTACTTGAGAGAGAGAGAGAGAGAGAGAGAGAGAGAGAGAGAGAGAGAGAGAGAGACAGACAGACAGACCGACAGCAGAGAGAGAGAGAGAGAGAGAGAGAGAGAGAGAGAGAGATTACATTTTGGAAATCAGATATAATAATAACAACAATTAATAATAATAATAATTCACAGTCAAAATGCTCTCCTGAGAATTGTCACGAGAGAGAGAGAGAGAGAGAGGAGAAGAGAGAGAGAGAGAGAGAGAGAGAGAGAGAGAGAACATCTCAGTCAATTAAGTAATAATAATAATAATAATAACAATTCACCGTCAATATGCATTGCAATCCTGAGAAATGTCAGAGAGAGAGAGAGAGAGAGAGATTAAAAATTTTGTCCACCAAATTATAGGAATAGTAGTAAGAATTTACCGTCGAAATTATTGAGAAATGTCACCAAGTTAGGTGTAAGAGAGAGAGAGAGAGAGAGAGAGAGAGAGAGAGAGAGAGAGAGAGAGACTTTAGCGCGAGAAAGACAAGTGAGATGCGACGGGAAAGGACACTTTAAACTACTACCACTACTAGAAAAAGTGCGCGCGGAGAGAGAGAGGGAGGAGAGAGAGAGAGAGAGAGAGAGAGAGAGAGAGAGAGAGAGAGAGAGAGAGAGAGAACAAGGGCAGACAAGCAAGTTCAAGTTACCATATAAACAGAAACAGCTGCCATTCCACTGTTCGTCTCTAAAAGACACAAACACACGTACGTACGTACGTGCACACACACATACACACACGTATCACTGCACTGCAAGGAAGGCAACGACGCAATTAAGAGAGAAAATACGCAACAAAAGTGGATTCAGTATCCCCCCAATAAAGTAAGCCAGTAACTCAAGCTCTGGTCGTTAATGCAACTGATGCCTTCAATAAGATCTTGGGCATCGGAGGAATAATCTTGACTCGCATCCACCCCTTCCCCCCAATCTCTAAATCACACATGAAGAACCCTCCCCGCCCTCTCCCTAGATCACACACGAAGCACCCTCTTCCCCCCCCCTCCCCAACCTTCCTCTAAGGCATTACATTTCCACGGACAATCCAGACGTAAGGCGCCATCAGGGATTAAGAGGTAATTTCTTGTTTAAATTACTCCATTTTCTCTTTTTTCTTTATGCTCGAAATAAAAGGGTAAAGACAGGCAGGGGATGTTGTTGCGTGTCTAATGAAGAAATTCCTGTTCTTTTCGAGGGAATATTTTCTTCTTACGAATTTAAGCGATGGAATTTTTTCTGAATCGCATAAAAGTCGTATATATACAACAAAGAAATTAAGAATAATTCGTGATTATAAAAAAATAAAGTGGATAAATGCAAAACAATAAAAATCATTCATGATTACAAAAAGCGTAAGTCTAACGTCACGTAAACTGCTCAAACCTTAAATTGGAATAACTTGACATCACGTGAACGAAATCATCATATATCTCTAACTTTCTTTTGTTGTATTACGTCAAAGTCTAAATAAAGCTTGATCCGATCTCCAGCTTACTTGGGGCGCGTGCTAAAATCCTATGGTCAAACAGTCCGTTGCTTCACCAGCGATAATTAAAATTAATACGTGTATTTTATTATGCATAATGTTCTCGTGCATGTTTTAACATGCTGTGGATCTAATTTAATTTTTTTTTCCATTTCTCATTCTTTTAATAGATAAATCATAAATATTCTGTCATTAAATTTCTGTAACTTTAACTCAACGCAAAACACCTTTTACAGACCTTTTTAGGCTATTCCACAGGGATTTCCTACCCTCCCAACAAGAACAACAACAGCAAGAAGAACAAGAACAACAACAACAACAACGCAATTTGTAGGCTTACTCCCCGAGTAAGTGAAAACGCTTTACTACGAATAACTTAGTAAAGGTCTACGGTATGTGGCCCCATATTTACACCATATATCTATATTATGTATAATAATAAAATCAGCGTGGATCTTGTTTATCATCCCACCCGGATGGTAGTAGGTGAGACATGACACAACCAACCACCCCTGCAAACCGGTCTGTCTGCCACGGGTGGTGGGCGGGATAGGCAGGGGGAACGGGAGGGTAGGGGAGACATCCACCTTCCTCCTGCAAAACTGTTTGTCCAACCAGGGTGCGACTGGGTAAGTAGCGTATCGGGAGGGTGGGAGAGACAGAAGCGCCGGGTTCCATCACGCGTATCGGGCGAACAAGCTCGGTAATAAATATTCACTGTTAAAATGCGAATATATGTCATGTATAATTCTAGGATGCAACTAATTCCCATGGGAACCCTAGGCGTCACCATAATCCCGTGTGGTTTGAAAGTGGTATTTACCTTATATTATAAAATGTGAGATACAAATATGGATAGATTCAATTATTCGAAACAAAACTTGAATCCTTAACTTCCATAACGCCCGTCCATAAGGATACAATCTGCATAAGTCTTACTAGAGCAGATGTCCTCTTAACCCTTCGCCCGAGTATTTGAGAGAGAGAGAGAGAGAGAGAGAGAGAGAGAGAGAGAGAGAGAGAGAGAGAGAGAGAGAGCTAGTTAGTAAAGACAGATGTATCCAGTAACTTCTTCGGATGGAGAGTGTCTTCAGAGTCAGATATGTTTAGTATCCTTGGAGAGAGAGAGAGAGAGAGAGAGAGAGAGAGAGAGAGAGAGAGAGAGAGAGAGAGAGAGAGTATCCAATAACTTCATAGGGAGAGCGAGCTTCTTAAGAGTCAGATATGTTTAATATCCTTAGAGAGAGAGAGAGAGAGAGAGAGAGAGAGAGAGAGATCTGACATTCCTCTGCAAGGAGTATATTGTTTCAAGTTCCTCATCCTCCAAGGTTGTGGAGTGTTGTTCAATTTTCTTCCCGAGTGTATTCAATTCAATGCTGACGATAAATAGTATCGATTTGCTTGTACATTTATTCATTTTACTCAATATCACTTTTCAATTACTTTTCAAAATGGTCTTCTATGAAGCCTTCATGTTTTCTCACAAAACAGACCGACGTCAGTGGATAATATAAATTTACTCACTCCAAAGGCTCTTCTGTCTCACTGTGACCCAAGAGATATTTCCTCGAGGTCACAATGTTTTGCGCCCATGTCAATCTTGCCATCGTGTGACCCTTCAGTGTTTAGCGTTGAAAGAATATGAACAACAACATATAATACCCTTGACAGGGTCAATAACCTAAAATAATGCCATTGTTTTTATATGTGCTCTTACCGGAGAAACAGATAAAAAAATAATATAAAGAATATAAAAAAAACTGCACAAATATCATGACTATATAATTAAAAACCTTAAACCATTAATAGTGATTCTTTGGTTAATTGAAAACAATGCATAACACTGCAGTTAATGTTCACACGAACTTACTTGACAAAGGCGTTACGCATTATCACTCCTACGCCATGACCTACTTATCTTCAAACTGAAGATTGTCAATGATATGTCTTAACATCAAATCTTTAAAAACCAGCTTCAATACTCAGGTAAATACGTTCTATAACTCCGTACAAAATGAAATAAAATAAAATGAAATAAAATGTAACATAATTAAAATAAACCAAGATAAAAATAAAAATGAACTAAAACAAAATAAACTAAAATAAAACAAGCTAAAATAAAAAAATAAAAAAATAAAATGACGTAAATAGAAGCCATCTTCAAAACCTCTCAATTGAAGCCTGCACTTCTCATCAGAAGGCAAGACGTGAGTAAAAGCTCTCACTACCACTGGCTCCTTACTCACACTCTCATACTCATCCCATACTCATTACAACAATGTTTAACAACATCCTGTTCGACAAATCACCCCCCACCCCCGACCTCCTCCTCCTCCGCCCCCTACCCCCACCAAAGCACCTCACCACATGCCCCAATCTGGGTCATCCATCAACCTCCCATCCCAAATTGCTCCCATCTCCCCCCCCCCCCACCCCCCCGAGTCCTTCCCCCTTCCTCCTAGGGTATTGACGGCCGCAGAGGGGGGAAGGGGACTGGGGAGATCTATTTTTTTTTATTTAATTTTTAAAAATCATGTTCAATTCCGGTGGATAAAAAGATGTAATGTAATCAAAGCTGTAATCATATTGCATAAATAAACAGACTTTAAACATTAAACCAAAAATCTTGTAATAGAACGGCGGGCGAATTAAAGATAATAAATAATAAACAATAAATACGAAAAAACTGCCGAAAAACCAAAACGGCAGAGAACAATGCCAATTTATATTCTTATTTTTCTTAATTTATAATTTATTTATTTCTTTATTATCTTTTTATTTTATTTTACTGAGACCCATATTACCGATTTGACACAACCTGCTTTATTCCGATATCATTGTTTTCGGTTGAACAAAAAATCAAGGAAAAACTTCAGAGCATTTTTTCTCAAGGAAGTGAAGTGGCATTCCTCGAGGACTTGGCGTGTCCCGTAAACTCCAAAGGCAGCAAGAGCATAAAATTCTCCGCTAACTTTGAGTATGTATTAGTTCCGTAATTTATACAAGACGCAGACACACCTTGGGTGATAAAAAAAAAAAATTAACTACGCGTGGTAAGTTCAAGATTTTAACTTATAAATAAAAATGAAGCTACAATAGAGTATGCAGTCCTATTAGATTAAAAAAGATTTTAAGATTATACTCTCCTATTAGATTAAAAAAGATTTAAAGATTATACTCTACTATTAGTTTAAAAAGGAAAATTTTTATTTTAAGATTATTTATACTCTCCTATCAGTTAAAAAGTGGACTTTTAGATATTATACTCTCCTATTAGTTTAAAAAGGATTTTAAGATTATTATACTCTCCTATTAGTTTAAAGATGATTTTAAGAGTATTATACTCTCCTATTAGATTAAAAAGGATTTTAGGATTATTATACTCTCCTATTAGAATAAAAAGGATTTTAAGATTATTATACTCTCCTATCAGATTAAAATGGATTTTATTATTATTATTCAATTATTATTATTAAAAATTATTATTATTATTATTATTAAATTATTGGTTATTATTTTCTTATTTTTAAACAAGAAACAAATCCACGGCTTGCTTAGCAGTTCGCTCCGGAATGAGGTACGTTAAAACAATATCCTTAATTACTCGTATTAATACAATTCCCCAATCATGGATAAATCACTGTACTGTTGAAAACCTCAAGACAAACGACGCCAGAGTACGGAAACCAATAAAAAAATGAAGAAATAAAAAATCTAAGTCCGTCGACCTATAAGTCAAAAACGTAGGGGACTGTTGAAAGGATGGGCTCTTCTGAAATAAATAAATAAATAAATAATAAATAAATAAATATATTGATAATTAAAATCTGCTGCCGGGAATAAAACCACCTCCTTAGAGAAGAGATAACTGAATGGTTTCAATTAAGCCGGCCTTATGCCAGCACGAGTACATCCATTTAACCTGCGTTTACACCAAGCGAATCGAATCGATTCAATTTATGAAGAATCAACACGATTCATGATTCGTCTTGATTCGCCACACTAACTTCACTGTAACCGTTTACAACAAGTGAATCGGTATGATTCGAATGGACACGATTCGCTTGGTGTAAGCGGTTACACTGACATTAGTGTGGCAAATCAAGACGAATCATGAATCGTGCTGATTCTTTATGATTTGAACTGACTTGATTCGCTTGGTGTGAGCGGTTATATACATTGATATTAGTGCGGCGAATCAAGACGAATCATGAATCGTGTTGATTCTTCATGAATTGAATTGACTCGATTTGCTTGGTGGAAATGCAGCCTTAGTATGGAAGTGGGAGGGTGCTCATGAGGTAGGGACAGACTAGTGTGGACCTCTGAACCCAACCTACCGACGGAGACGGGAAGGGAGGAATTAGATTAAATTCAAACCGACCGGAAGAAGTAAAAACTCATATCAGGACGCAGCCAGTTAATTCGAGCAAGAGCCCGTGCTGCCATAAGACCTGCTTAAACAAACAAATAAATAAATAAATAAAAGGTTAAAATAACAACAGAGCAGCCTAATAGTAATCTTCCAGACACTTGTGTTCGCAGCAATGGAAAAAAAAAATAAATAAATAAAAAAAAAAGGACTTAACTACACTTCGCGCTGTAGATTTGCTAAGCAAAACCGGTCCGGCATAATTAAATTTTTTTCTCCTCCCCTGAAAAAAAAATAAAAAAAAAAAAAAACACCAGTCGTACGTACGTCCGATCTACATATTTGGCGTGCGAAAAAACGCCCCGCAAACAACCCGCCTCGTGAAGGCGAAGGGACTGGCTATATATGGGCGGCGCTCCGCGGGCGTGCCATCAGCCCAGTCGCCGAATCCAGTGATCGATGGTCGCAACTCATCGCTGGGAAGAGCGTCCCTGTCTGCTGAGCCACCGAGGCGATAAGGGAAAATGTAACGCTGAAGACCTACAATAGATGGCGTACAATACCAAGAGAACATGACCTCTGCTACTTACGATACTACTAAATTATTATTATTATTATTCAGATAATGAACTCTATTCATATGGAACACGACCACAGGGTCACTGAGGAAGACGTCCAATAGAAGATATCCAATTCCGAGAGAACAAGACCTCTGCTACTTACGATATTATTATTATTATTATTATTATTATTATTATTATTATTATTATTATTATTATATTATTATTATACGGTCTTCATTTAAAAGAAATTACAGATCCAAAGAATGCGGTGTTCATTAAAAAGAAGTTACAGAAGATGACAGCAGGGCAAGAACATATTTACATAGAATCGTTATCAATACCTGGTCACTGGTCTAATTTTGAAAAATTAACAAAATCAAACTGGGTTTGCAATATTGCAATTAACAGAGTAAATGTAACACATACCCAGTCAAGGTAAAACTACAAAACGTGTTTTATATATATATATATATATATATATATATATATATATATATATATATATATATTATGTGTGTGTGTGTGTGTGTGTGTGTGTGGTATAAATAGACAGACAGACATATAGACCCATATATAGATAAACGCAATATACTCTATGTGAACTGACTCAAGCAAAAAAAAAAAAAAAAAAAAAAAAAAAAAAAAACAAAAAAAAAAAAAAAAAAAAAAAAAAAAAAAAAAAAAAAAAAAAAAAAAAAAAAAAAAAAAAAAAAAAAAAAAAAAAAAAAAAAAAAAAAAAAAAATTCAAAACAAAAAAAAAAAAAAAAAAAAAATTTCCCGCACCACACCCTATCCCTCCCCCACCCACCTCCACAGCAAAAACACACAAGAAATTTATAATTGCGTGTCATCACCAACTTTCATACGTCACGCTCTCAAGAAAATGCGGTACAATATTCTCATAATTACCGTGACATTTTACAACAACTGTTTTACTCCGTTAAAAAAAAAAAAAAAAAAAAAAAAAAAAAAAAAAAAAAAAACAAAAAAAAAAAAAAACCAAAAAAAAAAAAAAAAAAAAAAAAAAAAAAAAAAAAAAAAAAAAAAAAAAACCCAAAAAAAAAAAAAAACAAAAAAAAAAAAAAAAAAAAAAAAAAAAAAAAAAAAAAAAAAAAAAAAAAAAAACAGAAAGCGTAAACAACTGCACAAACGTGTAATGGCACGGTTTCACCCAGAATGTTAATTGTACGTGTTGTTTTCAAATTATTATTTTTTCTCTCCAACGTAAATAAGGGCAAAAATTAATTACACAGAAATCACACAATGCAATATAGGAGGATAAATAATTATTTATAATCTCCTTCAAACATGAACTTCTAGCCGTCATATTTAACGATATCGGGAACTAAATTAAAATAAAGTCGATAACTAGGAGAATAAGTATAAGTCGTTCACACATCACAAACGCTGGACAACATTTACTTAAAACCAACACTTTACAACACTCCGCAATACTTCATAACGTAGAATTTTCCATTAATGCACTGGTCACGTAAACAAACCAATGTGTATATCCCAGCCTTAACCACATCACTGATAAGCACGTTTATCAAGAAACAAATGCACAGTTGGATTGGGTAGGAATATAATTTTTTTAAAATAAATACGTAACTGTGGTGGATTTGGTTCTCCACCACTAGACTCGTGGTACTATGAGTATATTTTCTAGGCACGATTAGTCCTTAATAAACGGTCGAAGATCGTCTTTCACTTCGCAAATATACTCTGCTTTGCGAACACAAAACACGGAGACGCCACAAAGCAGCCCAACAACACAAAACACCCTCCTCTGAGGACCTGGCCAACGGCACCTTCGGTCCCTGCCTACACAGATATATACACCAACATCCACACAACAGGACCAGAAACGGCAGGCAGCCAGCAGCCAGAGGAGCATGCTGCCCCAGCGCGGCCACTTATACACCATCTGGGCATAAAGCACTTAATACGCGCCGATAGTGACCAGCGGGGGGCTCGGGAACATGTGCGCCCTGCACAGTAGTAAGTCACAACATAAAGAGATGGTTATGAGCTTTTGCGAAAGATAAATATATAAAATCCGAAAATGCCTCCCCCCCTCCCTTCTCCCCCTCTCTAAATGACTCGTTCCCTGGGTGTAGTACTAGCCCGCTCTCTCTCTCTCTCTCTCTCAC
Organism: Macrobrachium nipponense; assembly: GCF_015104395.2. NCBI lineage: Eukaryota > Metazoa > Arthropoda > Malacostraca > Decapoda > Palaemonidae > Macrobrachium > Macrobrachium nipponense. The sequence goes on from NC_087204.1 coordinate 96,292,446, forward strand.
ACACACAAACACACACATATACAGTAGCACTCTCTCACACAAAGAACAAGGGATAGGCTTCGTTGTTCGAAGCTTGTTAAGGTGTGAGATTAAAAAGAGAGAGAGAGAGAGAGAGAGAAACACTTACACTTGACATTCTAACATAAAAAATGATTAAAATCAAGGTTTATACTATTTCACCCCAGGACTTAAGTTATGAAGACACTGAAATGAATTTCCATGGAAGGGCAGAGATGAGCTCGGTGATTTCAGCATACATAAAAAAAAACGCCAAAAAATAAGTTTACGCTTATATTACATTTCTTTCATTTTTAGCGGCAGAAACCATTCAGGGCTCAATGTTTCACCAAACAGTGGACAGTCGACTCGTACGCGCGCGCCTACGCGTATGCGAGTCTGAACCCGAAACAGCGCGGAGGCAGAGCAACTTGGGACAACCAGTGGGCGGAGGAAATAAATAAAAACAAACAAACATTCTTTTGTGTAAATGTAAACAGAGCCGCATAAATAATTACCACTTCATGCACACAATAGGTATACGAAATTATTTACTGGGCTTCAAAGACACACACTGTGTGTGTGTGTGTGTGTGTAATGGAATGACACAAGCGTTTATCAGATATCATGGCACCATTTAAGTTATCTGAAACTCTCCTTTAAATAATGCAAATACATATCCCGAGCTTTCTACATCTATTGTTGAACAGCAAAAACAAAAGGACGAAGATTAGGGCAAATATCCTTTGTGATAACTACAACTTTAAATGGTAGGTAATAACAATCTATCATCACCAAAGACCACATTTAAGCTACTGCTGTAACGTCCAGAAAAACTACGAAGAGGTCGTGAACTCGTGTCAATCGGTTTGATCCTACGTTCTAATGGGTCACTTTCAGATTCTGGCATTCTCTGCCTTCTTTCGTGTTTCACGCATCATTTAATCTTCCAGTTTCTATGACGTGATATTCACGTCTAAATACAAAGAAAGAATGAACAAGCCTCATGAAATTATGTCCATAGCCTACTGAACAGTTTCCTATTATTTTGTTATTTCATAGATACATACACGAGAGAGAGAGAGAGAGAGAGAGAGAGAGAGAGAGAGAGAGAGAGAGAGAGAGAGAGAGAGAGAGAATCTTTTCATTCTGAACCTGAAGTACCCAGTCCACTGAAGGACGATTGCTAATTTATCTTCGTTGGGCCTGATCAGTGTAACCCATACAACAGACATAAAATGCAAAAACTTACTGAAGCGTTGGTAAAAACAGTGTAGTTACTCATCCATCGTTTGAAAGAAAATGAACCAATTTTCAACTTCAAAGAAAACGACAAAAATTTAAGGAGTCTCTAAAGTATTCTTCGCACAGTCCACTGACCGAACAATTACGCAATATATATCAAAATCAATTCTCTCCTGTTACATGAAAATTATAACGTCGCGAAACATATTAATACGCATTTTAATTTAGTCTAAAATGTGGAGATATAAGGAAAACTACGCTAAACAACGTAAGAAGAAACAGAGAGAAGAAAGTTTCAGATTAAAAAAGAAAAGAAAAAAAAAAGATACACTCACGCTGTCATGAACACGCCATAGAAATCTCAGTGTGACATGAAAAAGAAAGCGTTTCACTCGCCAAAAACACAGGTTCTTGGGGCCATCGGAAAAAAAACTACTCTCTCTCTCTTTTTCATTTTTTCCTATTCAAGACACAAGACAGACTTCTATAGTTCAACGTCACGCCTTCATTTATTCCTCCCACAATTCGAAACTTTCACATATACAATGGAGAGAGAGAGAGAGAGAGAGAGAGAGAGAGAGAGAGAGAGAGAGGAGACCTTAACCTTACCTTTACAGACCTAACATCTTGTTCGGGGTTGCCCCAGGTTCCCTCAGTGTGAGGCACCTCTAATGTCTACCAGAGAGTTGCTAGTACATCTTCCGGTATATTTTGCATCTTCCAATCTTGGATGGTCTGGGATGCAGTTTAGATATTTGTCGAGCTTATTCTTAAACACATCTACGCTCACTCCTGATATATTCCTCAGATGAGCTGGCAACCGCATTGAATAGACGCTGCATTATCGATGCTGGTGCGTAGGGTGGATTAATGTTCTGTGTGCTTTCTTATTTTTCCTGGTATAGTTTTGGGCACTATTAATCTGACCTCTGCTTGCTCTTTCTGATATTTTTCCATTTTGTTCCATATGTTTTCGCTATTCATTTTCTATATGTTTCCATGCCTGATTATCATGTAGCGTTTTCTCTTCTCCTTTCTAGACTATATAATTTAAGAATTGTAGTCTTTCCCAGTAGTCAAGTCTTAACTTCTTCTATTCTAGCTGTAAAGGACCTTTGTACACTCTCTATTTGTGCAATATCCTTTTTGATATGTGTGGGGTACCATATCATATTGCAATATTTCAGTGGACTTTTTTTTACGAACATATGTTTTATAAACGCATAATCATGTGTTCAGCTTTTCTTTGTTTTGAAGTGCCGTAACAACATTCCCATTTTTGCTTTACATTTTGCCAACAGAGTTGCTATTTGATCATTGGGTACTCATACTTGGGTCAACGCCAATAAATCTTGTTAGGGTGATATATTATTATTATTATTATTATTATTATTATTATTATTATTATTATTATTATTATTATTATTATAAGACTTAAAACTACAATAGCCAATGAATAAACTATCACACGAGAACGAATTATGATAATTGAAAGTTCAATGACCTTTCCTTTGAGGTAATTTCGTTAAACCCTTCACAAAAGAATGCCAGGAAAAAAATTCTATTCATTCTAATAATGAAAAATTTAACTCATACTCGAAATAAAAAATTTCATTTAAAAATGTTCTTCTTTGTATCATTATCATGCAATCAGTAATTTATATCAAGTCTAAATATAGCAAAAAAATTTCTGAATCATAAAAGCATGAGATATTCCAACATAACTCACCATTGGATGTATACCAACTAACCCGATTAAACAAGGGGTTTATACTGATTCTTTTTCGTTCTCTGGCGTCGCAAAAACCGAGGTCACCGACATCGGACTTATTTAGCATCAACAAAACGTCAGTTTTACTCAGCTGGCGTCACAAAAACCTTGGTTATCGGCATCAAAACCTAACAAGAATCAACATAGTGTTAATTTTCCTAATGTGTCGTCACAAAGACTATACTTCAAGTCTTAATAATAATAACAATAATAATATATGTAGGGAGCAGACCTTCTTTGATACATGGTTTGTTGAAAATAATGGCAGAATAATTCGTTGAAAACTGCCATTATTTTCAACAAAATAATACGTAATAATAATAATAATAATAATAATAATAATAATAATAATAATAATAATAATAAATAATAATAATAGCAAAGACATTCATAATCTCGTGAAAACCAGTTTGTGTGATAAAATTATCCACAATTATATAATAAACTATATTACATTGTAATTTTGTATTTTACATAGTAATATATAGTTTTATATAACTGTGGTTTCTTATTGTGCAAAAGAAATAATAATAATATATAAAAGAATAAGACTACAAATAACGAAAGACTAAAAAAATCCACAATTTATACAGTAAACTATATTTATCTTTTCCATGGTAATATAATTTTATATAATTGTGGATTTTCATTACGCAAAAGAAATAATAATAATAAGAAGAAGAAGAAGAAGACGAAGACTACATATATCGAAAGACAAAAAAAAAAATCCACAATTATACAGTAAAATATATTACTATGTAATATTGTGTTTTACGCAGTTATACAGTTTTATATAATTGTGGATTTTTATTACGCAATAGAAATAATAATAATAATAATAATGAGAAGAAGAAGAAGAAGACTACAGCATACCATACCCACAGCAACGTACAGACGACCACCGGACAAAATGCGATATTCGGATTTGAAAGCTTGATAGCTGGATACCCCACATACCAAAATAACGAACGGGGCGAGATGTCGTTCGTGGGTACGGGTGGCACTTGCGGGCGCGTTATTCGAAACTGGACAGACGAGTACTGAGGAGAGAGAGAGAGAGAGAGAGAGAGAGAGAGAGAGAGAGAGAGAGAGAGAGAGAGAGAGAGAGTTTACCTCGTCGAAGTCCTGTCGGGTTTTCAACTGTAAGATAATGGTATACATCTACTACGCAGTGCTGGTAGCTCACGTCTGTTATGCTCTCTCTCGCTCTACAGGATTAGGATGTCTCAAAGACTTGTTAGTCCATCCGAGGAGACATCTTGTGTTCACTTATCTCTAGGAGCAGGTTTTACTGTTCATTCACAGTGTCCTAATGATTTTGTCTAGCTTTCTTTTAAACTCTTCCACGCTGTTGCTGTTTACAACTTCTGGTGGCAGTTTATTCCAAGTGTCACATATCTAGTATGTGAAGAAGATCGCACAATGTGATGTGTTGTATCTCTTCAGTAATAGTTTCCATCCATTATTTCTTGTCTGGTTTTCGTTTAACGTAAATAGGTTACCGTCTACTTTTGTTATGCCTTTTAGTATTTTGAATGTTTCTATTGGTTGTCCTTGCAAACGTCGTGTTTCTAAGCCATACATGTTCAGGTTATTCCAGGTTTTAAAGTAGAGAGAGAGAGAGAGAGAGAGAGAGAGAGAGAGAGAGAGAGATCGAGCCCGAGAGGAGAGAGAGAGAGAGAGAGAGAGAGAGAGAGATATGAAAAAAGTTCATATTAATCATACTGTTTCTCTTCGTAGAGATAGAGAGAGACACGAACAAATCGCTCATATCAGAGCCATACTGATCCTCCTAGTAAAGAGAGAGAGAGAGAGAGAGAGAGAGAGAGAGAGAGAGAGAGAGAATGAAAAAAAAAGCAAAAGTTCATATTAATCATACTGCTTCTCTCCGTAAAGCGAGGAGAGAGAGAGAGAGAGAGAGAGAGAGAGAGAGAGAGAGAGAGAGAGAATGAAAAAAAAGCAAAAGTTCATATTATTCATACTGCTTCTCTTCGTAAAGCGAGAGAGAGAGAGAGAGAGAGAATAAGATCCTCACATCAGGGCCCTACAAAAACCTGAATCTTACAAATCAGGACCAAAACCTCCGCGTGAGGCAACGGATTCAGCACCGAGCATCATCCCCGTGGTATGAAAAGCATTTTAATAGGAACCACTCCCAAATTAATCTATATATATCACAAGAAGATTAATTAGCCATTAACCTATAAAAAGGATCGATCGAGTAACTTATATTCTCTCTCTCTCTCTCTCTCTCTCTCTCTCTCTCTCTCTCTCTCTCTCTCTCTCTCTCTCTCTTCATATAATTTAAAACAGGTGTAAGCGATGCTCTGGGGACTAATAAATTAAATAGCAGGTCATGTGTTTCGCACGTGTATGTGCGTATTTGCGTACGCAATAGCTTATTAGAATGCAAATATGTTTATGTATGTATAATATGTATCTTACATATATGTATATATATCAATGTTTATCTATCTATCTATCTATCTATTTATATAGTCATATACATAAAGACATATATGTATGTACGAATGTATCCATGAATAATGTATATATATAATATATATATATATATATTCTATATATATATATATATATATTATATATATATATTGTGCTAGATCATATAAAGCGCAAAGCGACGCAGCACACATATACATATATTCTCTATACTAAATCTTGAAATCATTCATTTTCTGAAGGAAAACCAGAACACATTACCAGACAATCAATGACCTTTTTTTTATTCTTCCTCTAAAAGATCTACGTAAGTAACGACACAGTGATGATGACGATTAGCTTTACCAACAAACTTAGTAATTAGGACCCAACAACACCCATTGTAGGTTACAAGGAGTTACGAGGATTAGGATGTCTCAAAGAATTATTAGTCCAACCGAGGCGTATATAGTTTCTATGAGGTGGATGGAAGGCTGCAACAGAAGGGGTAAAAAGTGACGAAACACAGAGCAAGAGGAGAGAAGAGAGAGAGGTAAATGTGCCCCCAGGTGACAATTATTTTGTGATGCGTGTCTTTATCAACTACCCCCCCGCCCCAGAAGACAGCCATGATTTTCTCTTCTTGCTCTCATATCCATCAGATACGCCTTTCCCACCCTCTTTCACAAAAAATAAAAATAAATATAAAAACAACCAAGTGCCTGGCAACAGAATAAATAAAAATAAAATTCTCCAATTACAATTGCTATTACACATAAAAATACGGAATGCGAAAAATCATCCTTGGTAATCTGAAGGTAGTAAAAAGTTTTGAAGACAAGTTGAATTATTTACACTGAAGTAGGAATTCTAAATACATAATTATATATATATATATATATATCTATATATATATATATATATAATATATATATAGATATATATATATATATATATATATATATATATATATATATATATGTATTATGTATATATATATATATGTATATATTATATATCTATATATCTATATATATATAGTATATATATATATATATATATATTAAAAGGATGCCATAAAAACGCAAAAATATAGAAAATAAGAAAAAATAACTAATACATATATTATATATAGTACAGATATTGTAATCTCTCTCTCTCTCTCTCTCTCTCTCTCTCTCTCTCTCTCTCTCTCTCTCTCTCTCTCTCGCTTCAGGTAGGTAAAGTCTCTGTTAAATTGTACAAATTTTCTATATTTTGGCGTTTTTATGGGATCCTTTTATTAGGTGGAATTCTGTTCTGCAGACCAATTTTTCCAGCCATATATATATATATATATATATATATATATATATATATATATATATATATATATATATATCATCGGTACAATGCATTCTTACATTAACACCTAGCTGTAGGTTTCACTATATCAAAGATACTATTTTTAGAGAGAAAGCTAAATGTCTTTTTAACGATAACATTCTTATGGTATTTCACTGAGTAAAAGAGGAAAGACAGAGAGAAAAAAGAGAGCAGTTTATGTGCAGGTCACCTGTTGCATAATGTCCTACAGGTAGGACGTTCAGAATAGTAATTAGAATGTAGTGGGGGGAGGGGAGGACAGGAGAGGGGAGTTTAGAGGAGGGGGAGAGGCGAGAAGAAGAACTCGGAGAGTTCGCAAAGCTTTCTCTTACTGCCTGAAATAACACAGTGCCATTTTCCGCCCCCCCCCCCCCACCCCCCCCCCCATACCTCACTGACTGACATCCGTATCTGGCACCGAAGTCATTATATACCGTGACGGCTCTGATACTTCAGCCAGCGGCAACAATGTTTCCGATCGCGGGAGAAAAAAAAGAGAGAAAAATGAAAATAAACAGACCAGAAAAATAACACAAAATAAAAATAACATGGAATTTCTCATGAGCCACAATGAAACCGTCTCATCTTCCCACACTGTCGTATTATTAAAGAGCAAAAATGGATCTTGGATCACTAATGACGACTGTTGTTACCATTCTAATACCGATCATTTCGACCTACTTCGGGAATATGAGAAATAATTCCTTCATTTACTATAATCGAGTTATATAATATATTTGACCTTGTTTTGTGGGAAACACTTCCACCACTAATCTTCACCATACGAAAGCGATGTCACCATTCTTAATCAATCTCACCGTACAGAAGCGAGGTCACCATTCTCCACCAATCTCACCGTGCAAAAGCGAGGTCACCATTCTTCATCGATCTCACCATACAAAAACGAGGTCACCATTCTCTATCAATCTCACCATACAAAAGTGAGGTCACTATTCTCATTCAACCTCACCATACAAAAGCGAGGTCACCTTTCTCATTCAATCTCACCATACAAAAGCGAGGTCACCATTCACATTTAATCTCACCATACAAAAGTGATGTCACCATTCTCATTCTACCTCACCTTACCAAAGCGAGGTCACCATTCTTCCTCAATCTCACTATACATAAACGAGGTCACCATTCTTCACCAATTTCACCATACAAAAGCGAGGTCACCGTTCTCTAGTGCAAACCAGAATTCTTGCAAAGGCTAATAAACCACAAACGGAAAACTCTGCAAAGCAAAAATTAAATGTCACATTGAACGCTAGAGAGAGAGAGAGAGAGAGAGAGAGAGAGAGAGAGAGAGAGAGAGAGAGAGATCTTAGTTCCAGGAAAGATCACATTTTTTTCTTTTGCGTTCCGGTCGCCACACCTACGAGATCTTCATACCCTGAGGCTAAGTGTCACCTATATATATGTCTTACAAAAAAATGATCGAGTGTGTGATGTCACTATGAGGGTTGGCTGGAATTCACAGTATGAAACTATAATATGTGGACAAGCAAAGGAGTCTCTCTCTCTCTCTCTCTCTCTCTCTCTCTCTCTCTCTCTCTCTCTCTCTCTCTCTCTCTCTAGGTTTTACAACAAAATACAATAACTTTCTGGAGAACAGTTAGAATGGGATTACCATGACAGATGGAAGAAACTAACCCCTTTCACACGCAATGTGATGTATGTTTTTATATAAGATACAATACATACATAATTTCTACATACATAGATACATACATACGATAGCATACGTACATACATACATGATATATATATGGTAACTGAATCACGAAAATAATATATATATACTATATATATATATATATATGTATATATATATATATATATATATATATATAATTATATATTATATGTACAGACATCAAAATTCAGCGTAATCAAGTGCCCAAAAAAACAAGCTCTCTAAAATAAATGTCTTTCTTTAGACCTTCACTAAAACGAGTTACTTACTCTTCCTGATATGATTCCCTATGATTCCCTATAAATATTCCCCAAACAGCACCAGGAATATGAAGGATTGACTGCCAAGCACTTTACGCATCTTTAATAGCGAACTGGTCATGGGTTTACAGTTAAACCTTCCTAGTACAACATTGTGTATACGAACACTACATCTTAAAACAGAGGACGAAAAAAAACATTACAAAATCCATATCACACCTGTCATTGCGTAACCATGTGAGTTTACTGACGTTAAATGTTCGGAATATGGATTGAATTTTAATGCCACATTCATAAAGAGGTTTATTTATCTTGAATTTCAAGCAGTTTTGAGTCTGAAGTTACTTAAATATTGTAAGCGTGCTTGTTTTACGCGGAAGCTCATCATTACGTAAGAGTTTTGTTTTATATAAAAAGTTAACTTATCTTGAATTTCACGTATTGATGAGTTTGAAATCACTTGAATATTGTAGGCACCATTATATTTACAGTGTCCTTGTAGCATGCGGTGGCTTATAATTACTTATGAGTGTTTTTTAAATGAAAAGGTTTATCTATCTAGAATTCCATCAAGTGATTAGTCTGATTATTATTATTATTATTATTATTATTATTATTATTATATTATTATTATTATTATTCAGTAGATGAAACCTATTCATATGGAAC
>NC_087204.1:96314390-96316537 GCF_015104395.2 Macrobrachium nipponense
TCTGAAATATAGTATTTTCTCTCTATATTTTGGTGTTTGTATGGGGTCCTTTTATTAGATGGAATTCCGTTGTAACAGGACATTTTTACCAGTCATATACATAAATATATATATATATATATATATATATATATATATATATATATATATATATATATCTGCATACTTGTGCGTGTTCTTTCTCAATTTAAAGAAAACAAATCCTTTGCATTCACAGCATGACAACAACCATTGCTCAGTAAAAGTCATTCTCAGTAATTAAACCCCACCGAGACAAACTCTCAGTCAGCGATCATTAGCGACCACTGACAAAACTAATCATCGGGAATTCGTATGCAAAAAGCAGCTTGACTTCAAGTATGCGTATCGTCAAATAAAAAAATGATTACGACATCTAGAATATAAATTTGGTAGTATTAAGAAGCCATTCCTTATGAACCCCGCGTAGTCATCTCTTTGCAGTATAAAATAATAATAATAATAATAATAATAATAATAATAATAATAATAATAATAATAATAATAGTAATAATTAATAATAATAATAATAATAATAATAATAATAGTGAGAAAAGTGATGGACTCCTAAGGAGGCAGGATGCAACCCGGAACCCCACGCTGTAAAAACCACCCAGTCGAATAGGATGCCTGTGATTAGACAAAAAAAAAAAAAAAAAAAATAAATAAATAAATAAAAATTAAAATAATCATAATAATTACAATACCGATTTTCATTATTTTTCCAAACAAACTAAAATACGAGGTTTCTTTCTTAAGTAATAATATCATTACAAGAACAAATCACAAATGCAAAGAAGACAGCACCAAATTCATCATCATCATCATAATAATAATAATAATAATAATAAAATAATAATAATAATAATAATAATAATAATAAGAATAAAAATAACATAGTTGAGTAAAATGGCAGAACTCTGCAAATTACTCGTATATATTATCTTTTTTAATTGTTTCATTAATAATAACAATAATAATAATAATAATAATAATAATAATAATAATAATAATAATAATAATAATAATGAATAATAATAATAAGAACATAAATAAAAAAACACATATACTAAGACAAGAAATCGCGCAATAATATAATACCAATAAAACACAGAAAACAAAAAGAGCAACAACAATAATATGAAGAAGAGTACACTCAGGATGGACAATGCTATAAAAAAATAAAATAAAATATAAAAAACTCGCCATTCCACTACCTAATTTATGCAATGGAATGTACACTTGCAAGATAAAACGGTGCATCCTCCACGAAGTGGCTTGGAATTCCAAGCCAATCACGGATCTTCAACCGCCTCCCCACCCCCAACCCCTTTCTCCCTCTCCCAATCAAATCTCCTATTCCCCGAGGGTGAAGGGGGGTGGGGTGGGGAGGGGAGGTCACAAACAGTTATAAAATAGTGGGACGTCAAGGTCGTTCATTTTTTACGAGAGAGAGAGAGAGAGAGAGAGAGAGAGAGAGAGAGAGAGAGAGAGAGAGAGAGAGGTTTGGAAATTACTATAGCATGTAAATCCCTTCATTAAAATTTGAAATCAACAGCAGTATCATATGTGTGTGTGTGAGAGAGAGAGAGAGAGAGAGAGAGAGAGAGAGAGAGAGAGAGAGAGAGAGAGAGAGAGAGAGAGAGAGAGAGAGATTTGTAATACATCAAATTTTGAACATACGCTACCATCTACATTCTTCATTAAGTTTTGAAAATAGCAAGAGTACCAATGTCGTAGACATATTTATCTAAATTTTCAGTACAATTAAGAAAACCAATATTTTTCGAAAAAAAAAAACGAAACCCAATATTAAAAAAAAAAAAAAACACACACACAATGGCGTAATACATAAAACCTAGAAAACAACAACAACGCAATCACTTGGCTCATTACTGTGAAATGTACTTGTCAATTATATACAGCAAACATAAGCTGTATTGGGAAAAAAATAAAAAATCCTCTGAGACGACCAACATCCACATGTCTTAAGCAGAAGGCGAGAGAAACCCCAATTGGTAAAACAGGACCGTAAAAGCTGAATACCACTACTACCACAGTGGCGCATGATTCCAATGCCAGCCAGCGTTGCAAAAAGCCCGGGGAGTCACGAAAAAGCAATATCTGAG
>NC_087204.1:96317037-96357037 GCF_015104395.2 Macrobrachium nipponense
AAGGATATGGGATATGCCAGTGGAAATCGTACCCATAATCATAGGAGCAACTAGGCACGATCCCAAGATCCCTGAAAAGGAATCTAGAAAAACTAGAGGCTGAAGTAGCTCCAGGATTGATGCAGAAGAGTGTGAATCCTAGAAACGGCACACATAGTAAGAAAAGTGATGGACTCCTAAGGAGGCAGGATGCAACCCGGAACCCCACACTATAAATACCACCCAGTCGAATTGGAGGACTGTGATAGAGGGGGGGGGGGGGGGAAATAATAATAATAAAAAAATAAAAAAAAGTAAATTCTACTTAGGCCTACTTGCTCTAGTTATTCGATGGGTGTTATATACATAAGTATATATATTATATATATATATATATATATATATATAGATATATAATATATATATATATATATATATATATATATCATGTGTGTGTGTGTGTGTGTGTGTGTGTGTACTAATGTATACAAGAACGCGCACATATATGTATGGATTTTTTTCATCACTTCAAAATTATCAATCAAAAAAATAAATAAATAAAGATTCTCCTTAGGCCTACTTGCTCAGAGTTATTCGATGGATTTAAGCTGAGCGGAGAGAGAAAGAAGGCGGTTGTTGTTGTAGTAGACAGAGAAAAATGAATTGGAGAGGATATGGAGGCTGTGTTTGGATGCTGGAGGAATTCGACAGAGCTCTTATGCCATTAGGGAAATACTTCACGCGGATTACGTCGTTATGAAGTGGTTCGTGTCGCGCGTTAAACGGTGGGGGTTTTCGTGAGAGGTGCGGTAATTCATCTACCGGGGAAAAAATCCCTTATATTTTAAAGTACGTTGAAGGGAATTTAAAGTATACTGGGTTTAAGGTAGGTGATGCTTCACCTTTGGATTCCTTTTATTTTTCTTGAGAGAGAGAGAGAGAGAGAGAGAGAGAGAGAGAGAGAGAGAGAGAGAGAGAGAGACTCATCCTTCAACTAATTTCTAGCCTTCTGACATCCAGCTATTAAAATCTCATTTCCACTTGCAAGGATTTTTAAAAAATATATATATTTTTTATTTTATTTTTTATTTTTTAAGGTATTCAGGTCATTTTTAATCACCTCTGGTTACGCCTGAGTTTATGGTACCGTAAACATCTCTCTCTCTCTCTCTCTCTCTCTCTCTCTCTCTCTCTCTCTCAAACACTTACCAGCGTTTGTGTGTATATATAAGTAATAAATAAATATATATATATATATATATATATATATATATATATATATATATATATATATATATATACATATATATACGTACCTATATATTATATACGCAACAATATGTATATGTATATATTGTGTATATATGGCTGTCTATATGTAGAGAGAGAGAGAGAGAGAGAGAGAGAGAGAGAGAGATAATAATGATAATAATTCCTTCATTTCTACATCTTAGTTTGGGTCTTAAATTCTAGAGAGAGAGAGGAGAGAGAGAGAGAGAGAGAGAGAGAGAGAGACTAATTACATGATTGTATTACGAACCCAGCAGAATGCCCTGTTCCGTTCCTCGGCCGACTTGGCCCACCGTCATAATTCACGGAGCTAAGAATGGGATGCTGGAGAAGATTTCGAGCTGCCAATTGTAACCGAGGAAAGTTAAATGCTCTCGTACGTTTCGGTGATATTGGTTCAGCTGTGGCATCTAACGCAACGCGTGAACGTAGTTCAGATGTTTGGTGAAGAAAAGTAAGCGTTGGGGGGAGGGGTGAAATTTGTGTGTGTGTATGTTTTTTTATATTTGTCAGATGGATTTCTGTATTATTTTCCAATTAAAAAATCCTGAAGGCTTCTTTGGACTCCGTGATATTTTTGTAATGAGTTTTTGTATTATTTTCAAGTTAAAAAAATTCTGGAGGTACTCAGTACTCCGGGATATTTTTTTATGAGTTTTTGTATTATTTTCTAGTTAAAAATTCGATAAGTACTCTGTACTCGGTGATATTTTTGTAATGGTTTTTTTATTATTATTTTCTAGTTAAAAATTCTGGAGGTACTCTGTCCTCCGTGATATTTTTTTCAATGAGTTTTTTTTTTTATTATTTTCTAGTTAAAAATTCTATAAGTAGTCTGTAGTCGGTGATATTTTTGTAGTTATTTTTTTTTATTACTTTCTTGTTAAAAATTCTGGAGGTACTCTGTCCTCCGTGATCTTTTTGTAATGAGTTTTTGTATCATTTTCTAGTTAAATTTTCGATAAGTACTCTGTACTCGGTGATATTTTTGTAATGAGTTTTTGTTTTATTTTCTAGTTAATAATTCTGGTGGCACTCTGTATTCCGTGATATTTGTTAATAAGTTTTTGTATTATCTACTAGTTAACAATTCTGGACGGACTCTACTCGGTGATATTTTTGTAATGAGTTTTTGTATTATTTTTTAGTTAAAAATCCTGAAGGCTTCGCTGAAATCCGTGATATTTTTGTAATGTATTTTTGTATTATTTTCTAGTTAAAAATTCTGGAGATACTTTGTAATCGGTGATATTTTTGTAATTAATTTTAATATTAGTTTCTAGTTAAAAATTCTGGTGGTACTTTGTACTCGGTTATATTTTTGTAATGGATTTTTGTATTATTTTCCAATTTAAAATCGTGAATGTACCCGTAGATATATTTAGTCGAATAGTTCTTTGTTATTTATTTTTTTTTTTACTCGTATCTGGTTTATAGCTCTTTATTTTCAAATTGAACCTGACACGGTCTGTGTTCAAGACGGTAGCGGTGTCAGATCCAAGGGTAGGGGTGTATGATCCACGGGAGGGGGAGGATGGAGGAGGAGGAGGAGAGGAGGAGAGGAGGAGGAGGAGGAGGAGGAGGAGGAGGAAGGGGGTTTGGTGTTTGGATATTTGGCAAGTGTTGTTGGTGCGAGTGTCACCCCAGCAAGTGCCACCACCACCACCACCACACTGACTCTAGTGCCTACCACCTGCTGTCCTTTTAGTGCCACCGATGCCCTGTTGGTGCCATCACCACTTCTTCGTCTTGAGCTGTAACTGCGCCGTCGAGGTGGAGCCAGCCGTTAGTGACGGTCGTCCTCCATGTGTGGATTAGTGGGGCTCAGAAAACCCGTTAGAAACAGAGCTTTCTTTTCTTAATTGCAATTACTAGAGAAACTTTATAATGTGATCGGATCAAATGTAGGGATTATCTAGTATCTAGAATGTATTTTATCGTTAATTATCTCGGAAGTCTTAATGCATTATCATTGTCAAAATAGCAGTGTATTATTGTTTTGAAAATTGTAACGTTTTATTTTTATGGAATTAATGATGTTTCATTTTTATGAATTGCAGAGATTTTGTGAAGTGTGATGAGTCGTAAGGCCATTTTGCCATTGGTTGTACCTAATGCGAACTTTGTGTCATTTTTATTTTTGAATTCCGAAGCAGTTATTGCATTTGCTTGGCAGTGAAGAAAACAAGCCATGTTTTGTGGAATAATTATAGTATAACTAACTGTATGGCCAGCGGCGACATTCTCATCGCATCGTGAAGTGTATTTGAAGAGGCGATGCCTCAGTATGACGATGCTATGTTGGACCACTTAGCTGTGGGCGTGAAGAATGTCTTTTGGCCTGACCAGCCCATCACGCCCAAAACTCGCGCACGGACCTACTCCGCCCGCAGCCTGTTGGCTTCCTTGAGGAAGCACCACCGTGACTGCTACACTGTATCGACTCCCACTTCGACCACTCAAACCCTGGCCGGGACGCTGTCCTCCCTACCGCCCCGGGATCCAAACGCCCCTCGCCAATACGCCCTCAATCGCAGCCGGAGCTACACGGAAGCCCGGATCTCGCACGTCGTCTCTTCCCCCACGTGGTCCTGCACGCCCTCCCCGACGTTGCCCCAGAAGCGTCTGTCTCCTGCGAATGTCATCAGTGGAGGACTGTCAACGCCTTCGTCCCTCGACTCGAATTATCCCTACGTCTCCGTCTCTCCCGTCACGCCGCCCTCCGTCCCCACGGGGATAATACGATCCCTCTCGACGTCTTCGTGTCCCCGTGGGAACAGCATCAGCCCGACCCCGACGCCACCTTCGACTCCCATTAGCGGGCGGTCCCCCGTCGCGAGGGAATCCAAGAGTGTGGAGGATTTCATCGATGAAATCGGCCGCCCTCCAGTTCCTTACAGACACGACAGGCAGTGGAGTGAGGATTCGGTGGGGTGGGTGTCGTCATCAGCCTGTGGGAGCTCCCCGTCCCCGCCTCGCTCATCGTCTTCTGCAAGATGCTTCCCACCCATCCCCAGCAGGAATTACGGGCGCTCGGCCACGGCGCCAGGTAGTCCGACGGAGTTCTCGACTCGCCATAGCATCGTGCAGGGCGGCAAGGCAGATTGGGAGGACGACGAAATCGAGGGGAAAGGGCATGAGGTGGACGGGGACCACTGGGTATTGTGTACCCTGGGACGCCCTTGTGGCTCCGGTGCTAAGAATCGTCGCGTCCTTAAGATGAACCAGATGTCCATGGAGAAAAATGCTGAGCAATACAGAAAGTGGTTGAAAGGTATGTTATATACGCTTATGAAGGGTCGATAGTGAAAATTATTACATTTAATTATGTGTATATATGTGTTTGTGTGTATGTATATAATGGGTTTACTATACACGCACATACACAAACACGATCTCAGGTACTCATTGTATATAGTGTAGTCTACCCTTTCAACTTGGTAATGGTACGTTTTCTCTGGACAGAACAGTCCTCTGATTATTAAGAGGGACTATATTATTTTTAGTTTTGTCCACTTTTAGAAATATCTATCTTAACCACATGGCGTTATTGAAATGTGATACTTGGTTAGTTTTAAAAGCATAGGTTTAGAAATATCAATGGCATTTGTGAATCGAAATCGTGTAAAACTGCTCTTGCTTCTGACACCATGCAACTGTTTGAACTCTAACCTTTTGAACTGGAGATCCTTGACCTTGGAGGGCTTTGGCAATGGTTAGAGGCGACCCCACTTTGTCAGGCAGACGTGGCACCCATCGTGGTGATCGCTCTGTCAAAACTTCAGAGTTATCGTTATTGTTTGAGACGTATTTCTATCAGTTTAATGTATTTGACAGAGTCTTTTTTAACAATGTCAGAGCTTATTTTTCAAAGATTTAAAGCGTGGATGAGGTTTTTGTATGTTTTCGTCACTGAATTTTAAAATAAACTTCTGTCAAAATGATGTATACCATAAATATCACCCTGTCGCAAATACGTATGTTGCTAAGTGGCCTATTGTGTGCTGAAGAAGGCTGGTATTTGAAATCTTCACTAAGTAACTAACCACCAACTCCACCCAGTGTTATGTATTGTGTCTGTCTCTATATCAATTTACTGTTTCATTAATTCATCAGCTTAAAACTCTTTAATTTCTTACACGCGTCCTTTGCACAAAGGAAACCCGTGGAACTTTTATTTCTTTTCTTTCTTAGGGATAAAATCTTCACTCGATACTTAATTATTAATACGTAATAAGCCTCTGTTATGCACATGAACAAGTCTGTGTTCATTAAATGGTTACAAACATCATTTTTGTACAGTCTTGCTCATATACATAACTGTGGGGTTTTTTTTACTGATTTCAGGTGACAGTTTGGTGATGTACCGTAGATAACCCAATTATTACATTTAAATAGTTTTTGTGTCCATTTTGAAATCATAAGCTACTTGATACATTATACTGTAAATCACTTATTATATTTGGCTTTTTTGTACATGTACACTTCCTTATTGGAAGTATCACAAATATGTTTAAAGCCTTTGTGGAGGGGGGGGGGGTGGATTACCACCGTCAGTGCACCTCACGTGGTGCACTGTAGGCAACTCTTAAGGGTCTTTGCAGCATCCCTTCGGCCCCTAGCTGCGACATCTCTCATTTTTTTACTGTATCTGTTCATTTTTCTCTTCCATCTGCCTGTCCACCCTCTCTGACAATGGTGTCCTAGTGTAACTGCGGGAATTTCCTCCTGTTTCACCTTCCAGATCCTCACACTGTCAATTTCCGTTTCAGCGCTGAATGACCTCTTAGGTCTCAGTGCTTGGCCTTTGGCCTAAATTCTGTATTCTATTCCATTCTATTCTATCCAGTTTCAAGACATGGCTGGACCTTTAAATGTACGTCCTAAATTCTATACACCTTTGTTCTCTCGAGAATGTGTTATTTTCGTTCATTTTTTCATTATTGGAGTCGACTAATTTATCCTAAAAGACAGGGTGGGACAGGTTTACAACTTTTCATTATTCTTAAGGACCTTTTTAAAATTGGTGGCTGTGCAAGAGAATCTTGTTGCTATCTTCTCTCTCTCTCTCTCTCTCTCTCTCTCTCTCACACACATGTCTGAAAGACTTAAGTTTGTTAGTTAGATTGGATATCTCTCTCTCTCTCTCTCTCTCTCTCTCTCTCTCTCTCTCTCTCTCTCTGTCTCTCTCTCTCTCTCTCTCTCTCTCTCTCTCTCTCTACACATGTCTGAAAGACTTAAATTTGTTAGTTAGATTGGATCTCTCTCTCTCTCTCTCTCTCTCTCTCTCTCTCTCTCTCTCTCTCTCTCTCAATCAAACATTCATGTCTGAAAGAAGACTTAGTTTTCTGTAGTAAATACTGTTAGTTAGATTAGGCCTCTCTCTCTCTCTCTCTCTCTCTCTCTCTCTCTCAAGAAAACATTCATGTCTCAAAGACTTAGTTTTCTGTAGTAAATACTATGTTAGGTAGATTGGATATCTCTCTCGATCTCTCTCATATGTCTGAAAGACTTGAATATGTTAGATTGGAGCTCTCTCTCTCTCTCTCTCTTCTTTCTCTCTCTCTCTCTCTCATATGTCTGAAAGACTTAGATTTCAGTAGTGCATATGTTACTTAGCGTGGAACCATTACCATGCTCTCTCTCTCTCTCTCTCTCTCTCTCTCTCTCTCTCTCTCTCTCTCTCTCTCTCTCTCTCATATGTCTGAAAGACTTAGATTTCAGTAGTGCATATGTTACTTAGCGTGGAACCATTACCATGCTCTCTCTCTCTCTCTCTCTCTCTCTCTCTCTCTCTCTCTCTCTCTCTCTCTCTCCTGATTCCCAGAGATAATGAGCAGGTTTGGCCACTGCAGCCAAATAATAGGTGGGTGTACAGGTACCTGGACTGTCCCATTATTCCGTGGAGCAACATATTCTTGCCATTGATGATGCGAAATGGGGCGTGTATCCAATCGCTTAATCTCGTTATTTATTTTTATCTATTCGGATTTAATCGTCCGTCAAGCCATAAGTAACGATGCTATGAGTTGGTTTCGGACTGTTGACAGATAGTTTGGGTGTGGTGGCGTGATGGAATGTCATTGGTTTGTGATCGTTGGTGAATATACTACTGTTGATTTTTTCAGGTGTGGGATTATGATTTTTGGTAGGAATAATTGTGAATTTTCATACTTGTTTCGTATTGATTTTTTTTATTCGTGATGTGTATGTAGATTGTACTGACTTAGAGTCCTATACCGAATGGAAAAGTATACATAATGCTTTCTTTTATTCACTATGTATATGTAAAATGGACTCACAAGTTGCGTCTTTTTTTTTTTCATTCTTCATGATACGTGTAGGATTATGGTTTTTGTTAGGAATAATTGTCAAGTGTCCTTGCTTCGAATAATTTATATTAAGAATATTTGTCAAGTGTCATACCTACTTCGCATAATTGCCATGCGTACGTATAATTTTTTTTTTTTATCCATGGCGTATTTTCAAAATGGATTCTCACGTTGTGTCCTGTTCATGATGGAAAAAGTACACATAATGCCTTCAGTTTTGTTTATGTATAATATATATATATACATATATATATATATATATATATATATATATATATATATATATATATATATATTTATATATTCAGGATGGACTCAAACCTCGTGTCGTATTCCTTATGAGAAAGTATACAAACTGGTTATTTTTTATTCTTCGTGATGTATATTGAAAACGAACTCACTTGATTTCCTGTTCCTTGTGAAAAATTTAGTATAATGCACATTTATGAAAGAAGAAAAGTATATATATTTTTTTTATGTCCCCCAAGGTCGACACTCTAGAAAACGGTCTCCTTTTTAAGTCTTTTATAATAATGGGTAGGCATTCAGATACCTGTCGTTCAAAGGGGGGAGGGAAGGGGGGGGGGGGGCTGGATGTAAATGCGACGCACCGTTGCAACGCCCAGGTGAGAATCGCTGAGTGGGCGCCAACGTCCGCCCATTAAGACCTTGCTATTGATGTTTGCTATACCTGTCGGTCAGTCGCTGGTGTTTTGTGGTTACTGGAGTCCTGTTTGGTCTGACTCTGGCTGCAAAAACATTTATAAAGCCTGCTTGCTTTGCCTGTAACCTCTCTCTCTCTCTCTCTCTCTCTCTCTCTCTCTCTCTCTCTCTCTCTCTCTCTCTCTCTCTCTCAAATGATGGGGCGTTGAGACTTCTCTTTAGTATTTAATCGTTCCTATATTATGAAACACTTCTGACGTAATGGAAAACAGTATTCCTTATACGGGGAATGTTATTACAAGGGAAAACACACATATATGTATGCATGTATGTGTGATATATATAATATAATATATATATATATATATATATATATATATATATATATTATATATATATATATATATATATTTATATATACGTATATATATATGTGTGTGTGTAGAGAGAGAGAGAGAGAGCATATGTGGGTGGGTGTTTTTGTGTGAGCGCAGTACTGGAGAGAGAGAGAGAGAGAGAGAGAGAATCAGTAAGTTATACTTGCACTTCTTGAATATGACAAGCGGTGTTTTGCATGAGTTCGTTGCCCTTCCCCCCCCTTCTCCCTCCCCCGTTTGATAAAATCGAGTTCAGGTGAGAGGGTGGCCACTGCAGTGATACGATGCCGTAACAATTGCATACTTTTTTTTTTTTTTTTTTTTTTTACAAAAATTTATATATTTTGCTATATTATCTCTACGAATAGGATTCTCGTGAAAATGATAAATTTTTTTTATCGCGCATCAAGAGGGTGAAGAGTTACCGAACATATTTGGAATTTGTTTTCTTATCTCATAAATTTTTACAATTTCGTGTGTGTGTGTGTGTGTGTGTGTGTGTATGTGTGTGTGTGTGGTGGGCTGTGCGCTCGGGAATAAATTCTTCGGTTTACGTTAATGCCTTACAAAAAGATATATGTATTTGTTTATGCTAAATATGTTTATGTTATATATTTATTTACATATTTGAGTCTCGACCGCTAGAATTGCGTTTGTAAGTGGTATTAACGAAGTAAAAATAACCATTAAATTCTTAACAGACTTTCATTAAACATTCATTACATGTTCGTACGTTTTATCTGTTTAGTAATTAAGAGGATTTTGTTTCAGTGTAACATATTGGAACTATAGAAGATATAAAAGATTTATTATAAAACCTGAGAGAGAGAGAGAGAGAGAGAGAGAGAATATAGGAAACTGAACCAGTATTATTTTGAAGATCTGTGACGAGCTTTTCTTATTTTTCCTAATCTTTTGTCACTTTGGATGGTCTCCAAAACTATGATGGATATTTTGCAGCTGTCTTTTTGTCATTTTTATATTTGGAAACAATACCTTGAAACCTGTGTTTTCCCATTCTCTGTTAATTTTAAAGGGTGAGTCGAGAAACTGGCCGTTTTTTTTTTTTTTTTTTTTTTTTTTTTTTTATGATGCCAAAGCCGGCGACACAGATTTAATTCTTATTTGGATTTTTTTTTTTCATGGATCACACTGATAGTAATACTTCTGCTGTTGGGGTTAATAGAGTGTTTTCTTGTTTACTTTATTAGTTTCTTTTTTTTCAATTAGATTTTTAATTAAGGTGAAAAAATGCATTATAACAAATGATAATCCCTTATTTATTGGTAATTAAAGAAACAAAGCATTATAACAGGATAATTCCTTACAATTGTCAATTAAGAAAAAAATGCATTTTAACAAAGGATAATCCCTTACAATTGTAATTAAGGAAAAAATGTAACAATAAAGGATAATCCCTTACAATTGATAATTAAGTAAAAAATGCATCATAACAGGATAATCCCTTACAATTAGTAATTAAGGAAAAAAGTGCATTATAACAAAGGCTAAACCCTTACATTTGGTAAGTAAGGATAAAATGCAGCATAACAAAGGGTAATCCCTTACTATTGGTAATTAAAGGGAAGAAAATGCATTGTAAAAAAGGATAATCATTCACAATTGATAATTAAGTTAAAAAGCGCATTATAACAAATAATAATCCCTAACAATGTTGGAGAAAGAATATTCTGTATTTGATATGGTTTGCGATTTACTCTGTTTTGAGTTTTGTCACATTAAACAACAACAGTTTATAACAATTTATTATTATTATTATTATTATTATTATTATTATTATTATTATTATTATATTATTATTATTATTATTATTATTAATCTAAAGATGAACCTTATTCACATGGAACAAGGCCGAAGAGGCCTTTGACGTAACATTCAAGCTTCCAAAGAATACTAAAGGATTAGTAAACAAATAACCATTACCTCAGCAATATCACTTACATGTATATGCGAGCTTTAGGCATCATATAACACCAAATAAGCAGTTACGTTTCATAATTCTCGATATTAAAATAGTAAGAAGAACAAACACACAACAAATGCTGGCTGACGTACGTGAACCCAGTCCGAAAGGTAAGTGACCCCTCCTGGCGCAAATTGTGAACTACAATATGCGCAATTCGGGTCGCCCCGGTATACGGTATGTATACTGTATATTATAATATATATATATATATATATATATATATATATATATATATATATATATATATATATATATATATATATATGCACGCGCATAAATACAGTCATTTTGTTTTTACACGGATACCCTGCCTTCCTTAAAGGGAAGGTCTTCAGAAAGTATTTGTTTTCAAATTCTTTTAAATTATTTTCGAATGAGGATTTCAGGCTTATGCCTTTCTCCGTTCGGCTGCGATGCGCTTCGGTCAACTAACTACTAAGTACCTTTTTATATCTGGTTTGATCAACAGGGGCCCATTGGGTATTGGGGAAAGGGCACAATATCGTTTCGCCCTGGCCTGCAGTGGTCGCCTGCTAGTGCGGCGAGTGTCCTAACCGCTATACCACGAGGGAAACATACAATCACTTAATTAATAAGATTCCTGGGCTGCTAGACCGTCTTGTTAATATAATAGGTTTTTCGCTTTAACGTAAACCAACTCGTCGGTGTGAAGGATGACCCACAAATTATGCGACCAAAGTTGAATTTAGGTCATTTCCCACGTCATTCTCACGGCTAAAAGTCGAAAATTTCCACTTGACCTGATAAATGCCATTTCTTTTGTATGTCATCAAAGCCTGAGTCAAATAGGCCTTCACCCCAAAGGCTTCTTCTTCTTCTTCTCCTTCTTCTTCTTCTTCTTCTGAGTTATGGAGGCCACTGCAAAGGCTTCCCCCTTCAGGAGAGGGGTGACCGGGGACGGCGTGTGTTTGGTGTTTGTGTTTGTGCGCCCGTGTGGGCGTTGGGTGCACTGGAAAAGATCCCCGAGGTTACTAACACCGAAGCTATGCTGGACGTGGGCGCCTTCCCGATTCTTCGACCTTATAGAGAAGTACAGTTGCAATTCTTCCCCAACGCCCACCTTGGAGGAGCCCCCTTTATGGAAGGCGAAAACACACACAAACACACACACATGCATGCCGGTTCGGTTGTGACTCTGTTTTGCGTTTCACGAGATGCTAAATTGCCAGAATCCAATTTGCTTTTATGTAGTTGAATCTTGTTCAGATTGATTTAGCCATTTCTGGCCCTGATCCCGAGACAAGGAGGACTTTGTAATAAGCATGAACTTCAATAGGGTAAGGTCAAGAATTCCAGTGGCCTTGGTTGGTTTTTTTTTTTTTTTTTTTTTGTAACCTTTATTCCAAAAAAGGTTTGTGGTTTAGCTGATCCTTGGGATAATGGATAGCTTCTAAGGCTGAGGAGGAAATGCCACTGCCGTGTTTCTCTGCCTTACTTAGATACTAATATGCATTGACCCCTTCCCTTGACAGAAATTAAATCTAAAGTGCAGGACATTGTACCACCTTTGGAATTCTATCCAAAAATACCTAGTATGACTTTGGAAATCCATGTAAGAAACTTTAAAATGGTTCCCCTTCATTTAAGATGCCACCCACCTGCGTTACATTGCGTCTTGGGGGCTTATTTAAATATTGAGTGGAATGTTCAAATGCCTTAAAGAAGTCCCGCCAGTCAGGTGCAAAATAAACAGGCCCCTGCGCAGACGCCCTAACCCCGGAGGATATTTGGCTGGGCTAAAAGCGGGTGGTCAGAGGAGATGCAGATCTGGATGCAGATCAGGAGGGTGAGGTGAACACGGACGCCATAAATCACCGTCTTGTAAAAGTGACAGTCAGCTGACTAGAATTTTTCGAAGGCGAACGTGCCTTAGGTTTTGTTATTGGTGCAGTGTGGTCTGTATGAATGCCTAATTGATGTCTGGGATGGAAGACCGAGGGTCGACTTTTGTTGAGAGAGAGAGAGAGAGAGAGAGAGAGAGAGCACAGGGATGGAGGCGTGTTCCATAGCATGGCTTGAGGGCATATCATGAGCGGTAGTGCTCGACGAAATCGACCCAATGCTTGTAGTAGAGTAACAGAATTTGTGTTTGTTCAGTAGGTCGACCGCGCTGGCTAGATGTTGTCCCCTTGCACTTGAGGAGAGCAGAGAGAGAGAGAGAGAGAGAGAGAGAGAGAGAGAGAGAGAGAGAGGGCTGTTGGGCTTGGTAGGGGGGCTGGGGAGCAGGGTAGTGTGATTATTAAAATTCAGGGAAGTGAGAGGTGGTAAGGAATTCCATGGCTGGGGTCTAAAAGAGATGTAAGCATCACCAAACTGACCAAATCAAAAGCGTGAGCGTCGTCTTGGTATACAAACATGTATTCATACATGAATAGCAAAGTTAAACACTGTATCCGTGTTCTAATATGTTGTAGGGAGCCCACAAAAATTCGGAAAAAATTGAAAGTTTTTATTTAAGCTTTCGGAGAGTACATTCTCTCCCTCTTTCAGAAAGAGGGAGAGAATGTACTCTCCGAAAGCTTAAATAAAAACTTTCAATTTTTTCCGAATTTTTGTGGGCTCCCTACAACATACATGAATATATACTTACGTACGTATTCATACTCATATTATATGTATGTATGTATATATATTCTTTGATCGATCGTCACAAAGTATTCCATTAAGATGGAAAATAAAAATAGAAAAATAAAAGTGGACCTTACATACTAAAATAAAACATAACGAAGATAAAAATTACAGATTCAGAAATACAACGAAAAGGTCCAACAGTTGATTCATAGCATTATGTGTCCTCACTAGACTACGCGTTCACTATTTCTTATGAGAACTCTTATTATTATTATCACTAAAATTTCCTGTAAGCTTTCTAAAACCAACTCTTCAGTCACGATACAACGTAATATGAATATTTATTATATTTCCACCCATTTTTGTACATGGTCAGTACATGTGATGTTTTTAAATTCAGTTTTTGTGGTGAAGATGATACTTGGAAAATAGTTTTTGTTTGCGTGCGTAAAAGAAAACACTAGCGTAAGGAAATCGTTACGTATCTCGCATATTTATGAAACACTTAATTTTGCTTGCTTTTATGAGTCTTACTTAAGCCCGCCCCTCACACCCCCCCCCCTTTTTTTTTTTCACTCCCCCCCCCCCCCCTCGTCCCCTACTCTTCCTCCATTCCTTGTTTTGTTTCCAATATAAACTGCGAGGGTTAAGAGTCTCTCTCTCTCTCTCTCTCTCTCTCTCTCTCTCTCTCTCTCTCTGTGTCATCGCATAGGTTGGGTCCATTGTGTAAAAGGTTAAAATCCATGTCTTACCCAATTCTTTAGTGAAGAGGCGATGATGCCCTTAACTCTCGCCCACAATATATAATGCTTGTAAAATGCTCTTACAAAGATGGAAGTAGTTCAGAGTGATTTCCTAGATTCTTACCCAGAATCTCTCTCTCTCTCTCTCTCTCTCTCTCTCTCTCTCTCATAAACGCAAGTAACTCTTCCTCTTTCATACACAATTATATATCTCTCTGTCTCTTATCAACACCCCCCCCCCTCTCTCTCTCTCTCTTTAGTAAACGCAAGTACCTCTTTATCTTTCATACACAAGTATATATCTCTGCCTCTTATAAACACCTCTCTCTCTCTCTCTCTCTCTCTCTCTCTCTCTCTCTCTCTCTCTCCTGGTTACTGTAAACAACACCTACAAGCTTCTGAGAAGAGGTCGTCTTCCTGGAAAAAAAGGGCGGAGACCGGGGAAGGTGACGTCTGCCTTTCGGTCAACCCTTCTGTTGTGTATGAACAGCGCACGCAGACAGAGAGAGAGAGAGAGAGAGAGAGAGAGAGAGAGAGAGGGGGGGGTGGAGGAGCGGCTATGTGTGTGTGTGTGTGTGTGTGTGTGTATGCAAGAGGGAGAGATATTTTTGTGTGCATGAGAGAGAGAGAGAGAGAGAGAGAGAGAGAGGAGAGGGGAGGGGGGCGGAGCGGCTATGTGTGTGTGTGTGTGTGTGTGTGTGTGTGTGTGTATGCGAGAGGGAGAGATATTTGTGTGCATGACAGAGAGAGAGAGAGAGAGAAATGCATTTGTTTGGGGATTTGAGAGGGAGAGAGAGAAAGGGTGGTATGTGTGCGTATATGAGAGGGAGAGAAAGAGAGAGAGAAAGGGTGATGTGGGTGTGTGTATGAAAGAGAGAGGTGTGTGTGTGTTTATGAGAGAGAGAGAGAGAGAGAGAGAGAGAGAGAGAGAGGAGGGCGTGTATATGTGCAGCCACACTTATTATCACTCTGGATCTAATTGTGCGCCCCACGCTGTTCATGCAGCGTGAAATGTGTCCGTAGAGAGAGAGAGAGAGAGAGAGAGGATCGCTAGAAGAAAATTCCCCTTTCAGTCCGTGTTTTCCTTATTCCTTCTTTTTTTCTTTCGGTGACTTTTTCTCCTCACTTATTCTTGCTTCCAGGATCTTGCTCCCACGCCCTTCAGACGCCCATTTCTCGGAGATGCAGGACAGGAATGTCAGGTCTTTAGTATTAAATACTTTATGTAAAGGTCCTTTGTACATTTACAAGATACGCGCGTTTTTCTTTCTAGCGAATATAAACACTATACGTTATGATGGATCCCTAAATCTCTTCAGTTAGTGTAAACTTTCATTTTGTGGTCTAAAATCATCATATTTATTGCTTTTCAGGTACGCCCCCCCCTCCCCCCTC
The DNA here is from genome assembly GCF_015104395.2 of Macrobrachium nipponense. Taxonomy (NCBI): domain Eukaryota; kingdom Metazoa; phylum Arthropoda; class Malacostraca; order Decapoda; family Palaemonidae; genus Macrobrachium; species Macrobrachium nipponense. The sequence goes on from NC_087204.1 coordinate 96,332,396, forward strand.
CCCCTCTCTCTCTCTCTCTCTCTCTCTCTCTCTCTCTCTCTCTCTAACTCTCTCTCTCTCTCTCTCTCCGTATGTGTGTGTTACCATTTACTCTTTCAATTGTTTTGCTTGTATTCTCCTATTACTTAATGTGCTTCGCTCATGTCCAGTTCATTGCAATTTATTTCTTTATTTTCTTCTTCAGTGTTATATTTTAATGCTGAGAACTTTTATCGAAATTTAACTTACACGTAAATCCAAGTATTTATCCTGTATTTCCTTCTACTCGATCATTTTTATATATTTTTAAAGATGAAATCCTTTATAAAACATTTCCGTACACAATAAATCCACCTAGTTTTCAGTTTCGGAAGGATTTAAGGTTTCTCTGCATAAGGCCATTTAAACGTCTGTCCCGTCTTTTTTCTTTCCATCAGAGTGAAGGCTAAAAATGACAGACATTCCCCTAAGCACAAGGAAAGGTTTTTTATTTATTTATTTATTTATTTATTTATTATATATTTTTTTTTTTTGCCGACCATAGATAGAATTTTAGAGTGATTCAGGCGACTGGTGTGTACCCTAGGCCAATGGTTCCCAAACTTGACCATACCAAGGGCCCCAGCCAATCAAAAGTTATCATTATCATACCGAGATACCAAGTATAACGTAGCACATTTCATATTTGCATATTCCTACACAAAGTAAGTATAAGTAAATATATAAAAATATATTTTCAGTATTTTTAATTGATCAAATACAATACACAGTAAAACTGGTGAAAACAGCCTAAATTTTTTTTTCTAAAGTTGAAAAAATATTAATTTTTTTCATTGTGTCGCGGACCCCCCTAAGGCTTTCTCCTGGACCCCCAGGGGTCTGCTGACCCCAGTTTGGGAACCACTGCTCCAGGCAATGTTTATAATAGCACCATTTGAAGGGTTTGGGAAATGAACTAAAGAAGCTACAGCTACAGGAGTAGGTTAGCCTTGTGTGTGTAGAGCAAGGACCCCCGTTTAAATATACGGCAGTCATCCCCACCCCCACCTTTACCCCGACTCCTTCCCTTCCTCTACATCTCTTGAGCTGACCGAGAACCAATACTTAATCACCATTGCTGGTGTTGGTCAGCTGTAATTATGTATTTAAATCCCCATTTATTTAATGGATGCCGGCCTGTAGCGAGGCAGGGTTGTGGCTTGGAGAGAGAGAGAGAGAGAGAGAGAGAGAGAGAGAGAGAGAGAGAGCTGGTTATCAGTGACAAGGCCAGTGGGTGAGTAGGCTGTTGTTTGTCTCATTGTGGGACCAAGAAGCCGGCCAAACTAAAGAACCGCTTGACTTATGTCTTTTTGGGTGAATTAATTTGCATTAACTTAAAAAGGGTTCTTTTCAAATTTTAATTGTTGCTCAACAGCTTGAATTTTGGTTGAATATATTGAACTTCTTGATTAATTAATTTCTTGATAAATTAATTATGATTTAATTTTGTTTTGAAATTAAATTCAAGAATTAATTAAACTCTGTGTTGTTTTCAAGTATTAGTGAATTTCCCTGAAATTGTGAATTTCACTTTATAATTTTTTTATTTGAAAATTAATTTTTTGTATTTAGACTTTTTATAACAGTGTTTCATTTACTGGTCACCAATGCTAGAATTTTATTTAGGTAGAGTTTTAAAGTGTCAATTGTGCTTTTTTCCTTCAGTTCTCTTGGGGTGAGTTAGAACAGGGAAAATATTTGAAGTACTTAGACTTTTAAAGTTGACGTTGGTGTGATGCCCTTAAATTAATTTAATCTCATATTTGATTACCTCACACTTGTTTTAATGAATTTAGTCAGATTTTTAGCATGATTAATACACTTTTAAGGGATCGCTGTTGCATTTACAGTAATCAGTCGTATTTTATGTGACGAAGTTTCAAGTGTCTGGCTGTCGTGATGTAAATATCTTTGATTGATAAATGTAATAACCAGATATTTTGGGTGGTGCTGTCACATATATATATATATATATGTATAATATATATTATATATATATATATATATATATAGAGAGAGAGAAGTAGACTCTCTATCTACCAGACCCTTTAATCTTTGATGTAGATGCCAAAACTAAGAGGGATATCTTACGCTCTATAGCCTCCCAATTCGACTTGTATAACTTTAATGGCCCGATGCTTAACCGCAGTAGGCTATTTATGCACTCTCTACAGTGTAAAAAAGGAGTTTGGTTGGGATGATGTGCTGGATAAAGAACTACAGAGACAGTGGAAAGAACATGCTAAGCAAGCTAATGCTTCCCCAGCAGTGAATGTTCCAAGGTTTATTGGAAGCAGAAGTGATTGTTACAGTTTGTTAGCTTGCTGATAGTAGTAAATTATCTTGGAGTTGTGATTTTTATTTTGAACATTTCAACTGGTTCCATAAGCTTTGTTATGGCAAAGAACCGCATTATTGGAAAGAATTTGAATTCTAAAAGTATTCCTTCTCTCGAACTCCAGGGTATTGCTTTGGCTGCTGAGTGCCTGGTTGACTTGTATGAGGAAATTAGCGGGTCACACTTGTGTTAACCCTATCAGAATAGTCGATTTGCAGGTATATTCAGTAGTTTGGTAGCTTTATCCTGGATTCGTTCCTATTCCATAAAACTGGATAAATTACAGAAAGTTTCTGTTTTTGTCAAGAACAGATTGCTGGACATCAATGAAATTTGTGAAAAACATCCCATTACATTAGCTTTGTTTCTGGGAGGACAATCCAGCTGATTGTATTACTCGTTGTCTGTCTGTCCACAAGCAGCTAATGAGAACAAATTACTTTTCAGGTCCTGAGTTCCTGAAGAATAACCTTAGGCCGGAGGCTAGTAGAGATGACACTTTAGTCTTTACTGTTCCTATCCCTGATATATCAAAAAGTCAATCCATTGAAGAGATTAATTCCTATGAAGCTAGTGTATTACTTTGGGGAAACTGATGATCATTATGTGCAGACTTTGTGTAGAGGTTCAGTTTTTCCACTTATTCTTACTACCATTACGGTTACAGAGCTGTGTTAACCTATATATATTATATAATATATATATTTTATATATATATATATATATATATAATATAATAATAATATATATAATATATAATAATATATAATAATATATATATATATATATATCAATTCAAGCTACAAATGTCCTTTAATAATCTGAAATTCACTTTACCCTCCAAATGATATATTTTCATATATGTACCGAAGGGGAATTTTTTAATTGATAATAATTTCGCCCCTCCCCCCATGGGATCGAACACCGTCCAAGTGGACGGGACGAAATCAGGACAGTCAGTGACGCTATCCAATCAGCCAACAGAGACGCTATAAGTTCATATCGATTCTGACCTTACAAATCACCCTCGATCTGGGAGCTTTCGTAATTAGAATCGATATGAAACCCCGTCTACCATGTTGGCCAATTCGAGCGTTTGACAGCACGTAGCCTTTTGTTATGAATAATTATCACATCGAACCGTGATCCATTTATATATCAATTCAAGCTACAAATGTCCTTTAATATCTAAATTCACTTTACCTCCCAATGATATATTTTCATATATGTACCGAAGGGGAATTTTTTAATTGATAATAATTTCGTCCCCCCATGGGATCGAACCACCGTCCAAGTGGACGGGGACGAAATCAGGACAGTCAGTGACGCTATCCAATCAGCCAACAGAGACGCTATAAGTTCATATCGATTCTAATTACGAAAGCTCCCAGATCGAGGGTGATTTGTAAGGTCAGAATCGATATGAACTATAGCGTCTCTGTTGGCTGATTGGATAGCGTCATGGACTGTCCTGATTTTCGTCCCCGTCCACTTGGACGGTGGTTCGATCCCATGGGGGACGAAATTATTATCAATTAAAAAATTCCCCTTCGGTACATATATGAAAATATATCATTTGGGAGGTAAAGTGAATTTAGATATTAAAGGACATTTGTAGCTTGAATTGATATATAAATGGATCACGGTTCGATGTGATAATTATTCATAACAAAAGGCTACGTGCTGTCAAACGCTCGAATTGGCCAACATGGTAGACGGGTTTCATATCGATTCTAATTACGAAAGCTCCCAGATCGAGGGTGATTTGTAGGTCAGAATCGATATGAACTTATAGCGTCTCTGTTGTTGGCTGATTGGATAGCGTCACTGACTGTCCTGATTTCGTCCCGTCCACTTGGACGGTGGTTCGATCCCATGGGGGGACGAAATTATTATCAATTAAAAAATTCCCCTTCGGTACATATATGAAAATATATCATTTGGGAGGGGGTAAAGTGAATTTAGATATTAAAGGACATTTGTAGCTTGAATTGATATATAAATGGATCACGGTTTCGATGTTGATAATTATTCATATATATATATATATATATATATATATATATATATATATATATATAATTTGTATTGTATGTGTATATATAAATTTCATTTATATATATATACTCGTTTTTTGTAAATGTCTGAATTCCAGTAATTTGGTGGTTCAAGTGTGAGTTGCGTTCAATTTCTTATAAAAGCACTGGTAGATCACGGGTAATACTATATGATTATATAACTACATTTTGTAATTTGAATATTACATTTTTAAACATATGGTCACCATTTATTATTATTATTATTATTATTATTATTATTATTATTATTATTATTCATAATGAACAAAACATTCCTATGAGACGATCCACTGGAGGAAGAAATAAGAGAAGAATTCATACTTAAGCTTAGCCTTGTGTATTATAATAAAAAAGATATAGTATTTATAGGTAAAATCAAATCTCAGCAAACTTACCTGTTTTAGCTATCAAATAACAATAAATGAAACAGCAAATTAAAGAAGGTTAAAGATCAAAGCAAAAATAAGGTTTTAAAAAAATGAGCTGGAAAAAGCTTGGTCAGGTGTATTCACAAGCAAGGGAACAACACCAAAAGACTTTGAGGCCATATTACAGAGGTTATGACGTAGACAGAAATATCACAAGGTATTTTGCAGTTTATTACTCGCAAGAGAAATGATTAATATTGCCAATATTTCCTCCATAGCAATCATATTTTATAGAGAATTCCAAGTGAACTGCCCAAATCACAAGGTGGGCGGAAAAGGGTTTAGATCACTTCCATTTTCCATTACTATAGTAGATTCAACTCAACCGTGCATCTGATGTCTAGTTCAGTCCCTTACGACGCTCCTGATTGGCTGTTGATAAGTCAATCACAGGGCTGGAAACTCTCAGTATCTCGAGAGAGTTCACATAGGCAGGATGTGTTCCACTTCTCATGAGGGATACTTTTGAAGGACGTATCCCTCAGGAGAAGTGGAATATACATCCTGCCTATATATGTGCGCTCTCGAGAGAGACTGAGGGTTTCCAGCCCTGTGATTGGCTTATCAACAGCCAACCAGGAACGTCGTAAGGGACTGGCCTACACATCAGATGAACGGTTGATGTGAATCTACTATAGCTCCTACCACTGCCACTGTTGACAGCACACCCAATTACCTTCTTTATCAACAGACTACCGTACATGGGCGAACACAGTATAGTATATGTGACGTAACTTGGAGTGGAATAATAAGTCATGCAGCCAGAGATCCCCCTCAAATAGTTGATGGATAGGCTGATTAGGGTTGGTCTGTCTTCGCAGAAGCCTGGCTAGGACGATTGATGATGTGGAATTGACGTCGTACACGCCAGGATAGTACTTTTAAGGCATAGGGGAGGGGAAGACAACAACAGACATTCATCAATACGTCTTGACGAGTAATGTAAGGTCGACGTTTATCTCCTCCTTCGTTTTGACGTCGTGTTGATCATCTCTTTACTGTTGTTGTTTCTTCATCTGCGTACTAGGCTTAAAACGATCGTCTGTGTTCAGCGTACTGGAGAAGTAGTTTTAAGAACCATGATACGAAAATCAGCCATTTGTAAAGCTTATAAAACCTGGACTCTTACTCTAGTCTAGCCCTCTGTCAGAAGACATTTAGCGTTTTTGTGAAAGCCCTTCAGACCATAGGCATTTCTTCCCCGTAGGAGGATAGTGCCATCAGTGCACCCTCATGTGGTGCACTGTAGGTTCTTTGCAACGTGCCTTCGGCTCCTAGCTGCCACCCTTTTCATTACTTTTACTGTGCCTCCTTCCATATTCTCTTTCTTCCCTCTTACTTTCCACCCTCTCCTAACAGTTGATTTATAGTGCAACTGCGAGGTTTTCCTTCTGTTACACCTTTCAGACCCTTTACTCAATTTCCATTTTAGTGCTGAATGACCTCATAGGTCCCCAGTGCTTGGCCTTTGGCCTAAATACTTTCAATCAGTCAATCATAGGCATTTCTTGACTGTTCACCAGGCTTGGCTTGATCATGAATATTGTGTAAATACGAAACTTCAGAGTAAATCAATTTTCATTTCAGAGATACCGTTGTATCAGGTTAGTAAATAAGATGAATATGTATATTTTTACTCATTTTTCCCTCAAGCAATTTGTGTGGCCTCGCATTTATGGCAGTGTTGTGTCCGGTACCATTTTAATCACATCTCGCTTTGTTGTTCCTAACATTCTGTATTCTTGAAATCATCTGATACCCAGTTATTCTTTAGGTTAAGGAGTTATTGCGCTCATTGCCCATTTTGCTGCAGCGGAATTTCTTAGTTTTAATACAATTAAGGAAACGAAATTCTCTTGCGACGATTTTTCTAATTTGGTCCGTGTTTTGCGATGTCCATTGGAGAGATTTCCACTCGTAAACAGGAATGTGTGATAAGAAGAAATGAAAGCTATCCCTTCTTAATGTCGTGTTCATAAAAGAACGCAACTTTTTCCATCATATTTCTCAATGGAGATTAGGGGCCTAAGTTTCATTATATTCATCATATTTGTTCGAATGAATCGTGTTCTAAGAAAGAATGCAACTTCTAGTGTAAAATTTTCCAATGAAAATGAAGGACCGTGTGTCGTCATTTTTTGTCAAGATGAACTTAAGCGTTTCTATAACTCAAGGGAGTCAGACTTGTTAGGAAACGTAAGAACCAGATGGTAATGCGCTGGATTTTAGTACGCATAGTGGGTTCTTGAATCACATGCGTAATTCGAGCGTAAATGTTACGGTAGTGGTAGGGGAAGAAGTGGGGAAGCGAGTCAGAGATGGTATATTGGTGGAGTAAAAATCGGCAGTGGAAGACTTGCAGAACTGACTCAGAAAATGAAAAATTAGAATGTTTCTAGGGACACAGTTGATTTCTGACGACGTTCATATCCGTTGTAGATTGGAAAAAAAAGTCTTGTGGTCTTGGTTCTTTATTTACACCAGCTTTTATATTTATTTTATTTTTTACTTCATCCTTCTCCTCATATTTTTCATCTTTTTCTTCGCCTGCCTCATCTCCCTCTTCTTCTTTTGGATACCTTTTACACGCATTGAACGAATGATCAGATCTAAGAAGCGATCGCGTATACCTTGCAAGATCCATCTCTCTGACTGCTGTATTCTGTTGATGGAGTGAGTGTCAGATTGAATTTACAACTCCGGGAAGGTAGGGGTGACTGTTAGATTGAATTTGCAACTCCTGGGAAAGGTAGGGGGAGTGTCAGATTGAATTTGCAACTCCGGGAGTGTTAGATTGAAATTTACAAGAAGAAGAAGAAAGAGATAGAAAGGAAAGGAGGAGGTAGGAAGAGGTATAGAGGTGAAGGAAGGAGGGAGTTGTTGGTAGGAGGTGGGGATATAGGGGTTGTGGGGTCCAGTGGTTAGAGGGCGTTCGTCGCTTGTTACCTCAATGAATCATCCTTGTGGTTACGGTCCGAGGGATGTGATCTGGCCGCTGCGGCGGCGGCGTATCACTCGAGAGGCCATCTTTACTTAGCATCATCATCATCATATAGTCGTCGTCTTCCCTCCTATTATCATCCACTTGGGTTCGACGTCTGTGATATTCCTCCAGCCCGAGATGAGTCAGTCGGCCTTTGCTCGGACCGTATTTATGGGCGAGTTAGAACTTTATACGCTGTGGTTATGTAACCTGATTAATACGTTGTCCAGTTATCCAGTTACTGCTCATATCATCTCTTGGCGACGTCCTCATGAGGCATATGAGAGGTAGATATTTAGGTAATTATGCAACGTTGTGCCTTGTCTGTACAGAAGCCGTTTGAACGTCCATGTGGCAGGGTGTGGTCCTGGCAAACGTACTCCTAAATATTAGCTAAAAACATTATGGCGTCAGCCTTTGTAAGGGATATATATAAAGTGTGTGTGTGTGTGTGTGTGTGTTGTGATGAGAAGGAAAACTTCTGGGGAAGAATTAAAAAAAAAAATGTAAATCCGTAAGCAATGTCCGCTTGCTTTTCTGTCGGTGCATTTGCAAGTGTTGTTTATTTATGTGCTGTTTACGTTACTGCTTAGTCCTCGAAGTAGGAAAACTTCGTTCTTAGTTATTTCCCTTGGTGTGTTGGTGATTATATTACACTAGAAATCCGTGACGATCTTATTTTTTAGACCAGATTTTCTTTCTTGTTTTTATGCAGTCTTTCATTAGGTCCACTTCCTCGAAAGAACTTTGTTAATACCTTATATTTTCATTTTAAATTCCGTGATAGATATAATGTGTAACGTGCAAAGAGTTAGTTATTAGAATAAGTAGTTTAGGAACTGCCTCTTCATGGTTGACCTGACAAGTTTAATAGGTTTTTCCTTTTTTCAAAAACATTTGTCTAAATTATATTAAAAACTTGAATGTATTAGTGTTGTATACCTCAAAACAAAACATATATGATAAAGTGGTACGTATTAATATGGTTAGCAATGTTATTATTATAAAATGTTATCAAAACATGGATTTAAGAAAATAAACAATTGGAAAATCACCGAATTAGGTCAAGCTGTGGACAAACTTAATTTTTTGTCAATGTGACCTCATCCATCTTGAATGTGTGGTTAAGCATTGACCTAGTTCACGAGAGAGAGAGAGAGAGAGAGAGAGAGAGAGAGAGAGAGAGAGAGAGAGAGAGAGAGAAACTACCTACCAACAATATAAACATACTTGTGCTTGGTACGAATGTCAATGTATTACCTTCAAAATTTCGCAGAAAGAGAGAGAGAGAGAGATAAACTGTATCGAGCTCTGAAAATTAAAGCGAATTTTGTGGATATTTATTTGTGGTCGAAGCATCAACTTTTAGGGGTCTCTCTCTCTCTCTCTCTCTCTCTCTCTCTCTCTCTCTCTCTCTCTCTCTCTCTCCTCTCTCTTATTTTGATTCTGAACTTCTGCTGTTTTCCTTGGCCGTGGGTGTGTTTGTTTTGTTGTGCGGGTGTCCTCTTTCTGGGCGTTTTCGGCGGAACAGCCTGATGCTGGAGAGACGCCGGGGATTATAGAGACAGATAAGTGTCTTTATACGGTAGAGACTCGGGTAAGGAGTAGGGTATGTGTTGGGGGGGGGGGGGGTGGACGCGGTTGGGGGTAGGTTGTCGGTTAATACTAGGGTGCACCGCCTTTTTTTTTTATATTTATATTTATTTTTTTGTGGGGGGGATTTCACTTTGATAATGTATTTTCGGGCTTTTTCCTCTAGACTTTGTTGATATTATTATTATTGAAAAAAGAAACCCACAAAATTACTGTGTATAACGTGTTTACTTATAAATATTTACATTTAGAGTAAAATAAAATGTAAATATTTATAAGTAAACACGTTATACACAGTAATTTTGTGGGTTGCTTTTTCAATCTTCAGAAGAAAACTGAAGAAGTTTTTGCATGGTTCATTATTATTATTATTATTATTATATTATCATTATTATTATTATTGTTGTTGTTGTTGTTGTTGTTGTTGTTTTTGTTTTGTTGTTGTTGTTGTTGTTTTTGTTGTTGTTTTAATTATTCCGTTTTACCAATTATTTACCGCTGATTCTCCTCCGCCCTTCGTACGTTATCTTCTCTCTTAGTTTACGTTTTCTCTTCTCAGTATTTCAGATTTTCCTCACCTCTGTCCGCCTATTTTTAATTGTCGTTGTAAATAGTTTTTTTTTTTTTTCATTTGTTGAATATTCTGTATCTCCATTGTAAACTTATTTTCTTTACGTTCGTACGTCATTATCCTTCTACATTTCCCACTCATTTCCATTTTCCTTCTCGTTTTTTAATTGCTTTCTCTCGTATCTCTTTGTCTTTATCATTTCCACATTTCTCGACCATTCTGTCGTCCCATCTTTTATCTCCCTCTCTTCTCGTTTCCCCATTCATCTTTTCCTTCCTTTGTTTGATCATTCCTCTCTCTCTCTCTCTCTCTCTCTCTCTCTCTCTCTCTCTCTCTCTCTCTCAAAAAAAAAAAAAAATAAATAAATAAATAATAAAATAAAATAAAAATAAATAAATAAAAAATAAACCTGCTCCTAGAGATAAGTGAGCACACGATGTCTCCTCGGGTGGACTAACTTTGAAACATGCTTATCCTTGTAATTCTCTCTCTCTCTCTCTCTCTCTCTCCGCCTTCCTATCGTGCAATGACCGACCTAGTTTCTAGGGCTGTGTCAGCTATGCTTGCTTGGCCGGTCGACTGAACCGTGAGTGAGGCAAGCGGGCAAGCAAGCACATTTGCAATGTCAAGTTGCATTTGTTGCTTGTGATTATTTCGCGTCGTTTGTTTTTTTTATTTGTTTTTGTTTTTGTTTGTGACTCTTAATGGGTGCTTTATTTTCTTGCGTGGTGGATAAGAAAGACGCGTTGGATATATGTATACAGAAAAATTTATTATTATTATTATTATTATTATTATTATTATTATTATTATTATTATTATTATTATTATTATTATTATTATTATTATGAAATTTACATTGTGCGTGTTCCTTTACTATCCTAGAGAGAGAGAGAGTGAGAAATGTTAGAATTATTATTATTATTGCGAAACTTGCATTGTGCCTGTTCCATTAATGTCCCACGAGAGAGAGAGAGAGAGAGAGAGAGAGAGAGAGAGAGAGAGAGAGAGAGAAGAAGAGAGACGAGAGAGAGAGAGGTTGTATATCTGTATGGAAGTGTTAGAATTGTTATTATTATTATTGTGAAATTTACAATGTGTGTTTCTTTACTATCCGAGAGAGAGAGAGAGGAGAGAGGAGAGAGAGAGAGAGAGAGAGAGAGAGAGAGAGAGAGAGGTTGTTGAGTCCGTCATTCTCATTCATTTATGCTCGTCGTCTCGTCAGATATAATCAAGAAAATATTATGCAACTCTAAAAGATTTTTATTTTGCCTTCAAATAACCTTTTATCTTTTTCCCTTTCGCAGGTAAGCATGAGTGACGTGACCAGGTGTGTGTGTATGATTCTGAACGCTCTTGTCGTGTCGTTGGGTTCAGGTAAGGCAAGTTCTCGAAAATAAACTGCATTTGTAGTTTTCTGAAATGAAAACTATTGTGCCGGCTTTGTCTGTCCGTCCGCACTGTTTTCTGTCCGCACTTTTTATGTGCGCAATCAGATCTTAAAAACTACAGAGGCTAGAGGGCTGCAAATTGGTATGTTGATCATCCACCCTCCAATCATCAAGTATACCAAATTGCAGCCCCCTAGGCTCAGTAGTTTTTATTTATTTAAGGTTAAAGTTAGCCATAACCATGCGTCTGGCAACGATATATGCCAGGCTACCATCGGGCCGTGGTTAGTTTTGTGGGCTGCGGCTCAAAGATCATTATACCCAGGCCAACGAAAGGTAAATGTATTTTTGGTGGCCTTCATTATACGATGTGCATCGAAGAAACTGCTGCGCAATTTTTACGAATTTCAGCACCAATTATTTTATTATCTGAATATTATCCCATGATTTGACTTCGGAGACTCGACAGTTACGAAAGGCCGGTGAGAAAATTCACAAAATTCAGGTGAATGTTGTCAGACTTGTCAGTGATTTGTGGCAAAATTTTGATGCTCATCGCATATTCGTATGTGAAAGGGTGTTGAAAAATAGAGGTAGCGCGTTGTGTCCAACAATTTTGTCTGCAAATCGTTTGTGGGTGTTTTTCCTCCAAAAATGGATTTGGACGCTTAGAGTTGAAAGTTTTGAAGGAACGAAGTGAATCTTGAATAATAAGTGTGATCTATCCACTCGTACTTAACAGTACTTATGTGATTCCTGTTTTGATTATTGTGTTCACTTGGCAGTGACCATAGTAATATGATATTACGTAGTTATAAACTCGTGTGAACTCATGTAAGTTCCCCCCCCCCTCTCTCTCTCTCTCTCTCTCTCTCTCTCTCTCTCTCTCTCTCTCTCTCTCTCTCACAGTTTTTACGTCGTCAGCCCTTGTTCACGTACTGATCTTTTTCTTGATAAATCCGGGAGAGAGAAGAAGAAGAAGAAGAAGGAAGAAAGAGAGAGAGAGAGAGAGAGAATTAAAATTCTTGACCGTCTCCCTTCACGCTCTGCGTTTAATTGGGTGACACCAGATGGCTTTGCAGCATTCCAGATCACAGATGGTGGTTAAGGGGTAAAACTCTTGCTGAAGTAATTACCTTAATGTTATTGTATTTTCTCTCCCATAGGAATTCGAACATGTGTCGTGAAATAGCAGTGCGTCGTAATACGTAGCAATAAGAGAAGTAATTTATTATTATATATATATATATATATATATATATATATATATATAATAAATTACTTCTCTTTTGCTACGTATTACGACGCACTGTTATTTCACGACACATGTTCGAATTCCTATGTGAGAGAAAATACAATAACATTAGATATAAGAGACATTTGTAGCTCGATGTATGTTTATTCATCGCGGTAATGTGATATGACACACACACACACACACACACAGACACATATATATATATATATATATATATATATATATATATATATATATACATATGAGCGAATACCGCAGGAATATAATAGAGCAGTTTGACAATTAACCATCTGATATTGTTGATCTTCTTGTTGACCTTGTACCATCTTTCCAACTGTATTTCATTTGTACCTCGACAATTGCCTGATTAAAGGCGAAACGCTCTTGGTACTGACTTTCTGCCTATCATTTTCTGTAGTATTCGCTAATATAATATATATATATATATATATATATATATATATATATATATATATATATAATATAGATTTTGCAATCACGAAAAATAAAAAACGTGGCGATTATACAAACAAAGTTACTTCCACGAAGGAAAATTGAAACGCTGGAGATGCTAAATACTTTTCGTCTTATTACCAAGACATGGTCACAGCAACTAAAGATATACATATGTGTTGTTTTTAATGAAGCTGAACTTACGTTAGCACGGGCTCTTGCTCATAGAGCAGCCGTAGAAGATATACATAAGCAAGGGCCTAAACATATGGTGGGTATACGTCCTAGGGCAATACGAAAAGGTTTGGAAGTCACGGAATGGATTAACATTAAAATCTACTTATGGTAATCCTCTTTATTCTATCTTATTCAGTTCTTTCTGGAACATACGTTTTATTTCAGGATCAAAAGAAAATCATCTCCAGTGTTTCAATTTTCTTTTTGTGGCTGTAGCTTAGTTCAATAGATATATAGAATATATAATAAGATATAAGATATATATATATATATATATATCATACATATATATATTATATATAATAATATATAATTTTAGAGTGGCCTGATGACCAACGACAATAATACTTGATAATATCCCTTTTTTTTCTTATATTTTTATCAACTTCTACTATTATTATCATGTGGTTTTAATCTTTTTGGTTTTGTCACTACATTTCAATTACTTTGAAACAATTCGTAACATTACAGTTATTTTACCTTCAGTGTTGAAAAATTGCCACTAAAGTTAATTGAATGACGGGGCGTTAATTCTCTCTCTCTCTCTCTCTCTCTCTCTCTCTCTCTCTCTCTCTCCTTCTCTCTCTCTCTCTCCCCGAGTACTCTTCAAATTAACTTTAAAAGCGTAACCTTTTTCACTTCCGACTTCTCATAATTATTACCGACCCGACGATATTTCCAGGACTTGGGCAATTTTTAAGACCCGTGAATTTTTCATCGAGTTCTTCCTTCACATCAACGCTTATCATTAATCCGTTTTGCAAGAGTGAAAGTTCTGGTTAATTTAGTGTTGTGGGTTCGCTCCCTCGTTCACCTTTTCGTAATTTTTGAATTTTTTTTTCTTTCCGTGTTCGTTAATCTGCCTTTAATCCTGCGGGGTTTAGCGCGCAGTTAATCGTTGTTGTGGAGTCGAGTATAAGAAGAGGGAAATTAATCTAACACATGTATACATTATGTCAGGTTTATTTCGATGTTTATTCATGTATAGACATGCTTATATTTATATGCAGATGGACACACACACACAGACAGACATATATCTCTTTCGCTTAAAGAACATGCCGCCCAGATTAACAATCTGTAACCCCGCTTCTCTCTCTCTCTCTTTTTGTATGACATTCAGTGTGAACTTGAAAATGTAGAATAAACTACGAAAGTATTTGTTCCAAGTCCCCATTTTCACTTACCTTTCTACCGTGGATCTAAGGATATGTATAATTATATAAATATGTGTGTGTGTGTGTGTGTGTGTGTGTAAAGTATAAAAAGTCCATTAAAACACTCTGGTTTAAAGCTAAGGACTATATTTCGGTGGACCAACTTCCACCCTTATCAAGCAGTTGGTATCCGGTTTTAACAGTATTTATTTACATATATACAAATATATGTGTGTGTGTGTGTGTGTGTGTTGTGCACATCTGTCTATCTGTATGTGTAAGCATGGATGCATGTTGATATAAATTTCATGAAATAAGTGTGGGTACCGTATGTACATATATATACACACTGCAGTATTTCTTTTCATTCGAAAGCATTTCCATCCTTTGTATCCCGATAATATGTTTCTTCTCCGCTGTGAATTCACGTTTCCAAAATGATTTTATTATTATTTCACGCGGTCGTTGAACCGACCCTTTGTGAAATGTGCTCAACCGGAAAGAGCACCGTGATTGTGCCTTCTTCGTCCTTTGAATTTATTTGACATTTATGCCTCACGTGTTTAGTAAGGTTTTTATATATATATATATATAATTTATGTATTATATATAATATAAATATATATATGTGTGTGTGTGTGTGTATATAATGTGTGTGTGTGTGATATATATATATATATATATATATATATATATATATATATGAATAATTATCACATCACCGTGATTCATATAAATTATTCGGGCTACAAATGTCCTCTAATATCTATTTCGCTCTACCTCGGAACAAATATATTTTCACATGTGTAAACCGAAGGGAGTTTTTTAGCTGATAATAATTTCGTCCTCTCGTGGGTTCGAACCCGCGAGAGGACGAAATTATTATCAACTAACAAAAAAAATTCCCCTTCGTTTACATATGTGAAAATATATTTATTCCGAGGTTGAGCGAATTAGAATTAGAGGACATTTGTAGCTCAAATATTTATATAGATATATGTATATATGGATATATATATATATATATATATATATATATAGATATATATATATGAGAGAGAGAGAGAGATAGGAGAGAGAGAGAGAGACGAGAGAGAGAGAGAATTGGGGGGTGGAGTTAAGCTTGGCAGACCAAAACCCTTTAACCCAGGATTGTTTTGGGACTAAGTACTGAATTCATAAGTACACCCATCCAAGTACTGACCAGACTTACCATTGCACGACTTAATTGACCGGAAGACTACGATTGTATGCGGGGAGAGAGAGAGAGAGAGAGAGAGAGAGAGAGAGAGAGAGAGAGATTGTTTCCATATGAAACAAAACTGTGATATTTTCAGTCGACGCCCTTTTGATGTGTCCTTCATATTCAGGGACAAATCGTTACTTCCATTTTCTGTCACCAGATGGCTGGGTCGTCTCATAAATGTCAGAGGTGTTGGGATATTAAACATTTTTATTGGAAGGGATTTTTTTCTATAGACGTTTTTTTTAACATATTCGGTTAGTAAAGAGTTGACGTCCTTTTTTGGGATATATTGTCATTATTTCTCAACAAATATATTTTTTTCTTGGTTATTTATGAAGCAACGTACATTAGCGACATTCATATTGTGTAACTTGTTAATGCTTAGTGAAGGCCAATATGCAAATGAAGGAAATGCATGACGCAGAGTATTTCTCTCGTATCATAAATGATTTTTAAGGAGCCTATTCGTGAAGTCAGCAGTTAGCACTGCTGACTTCACGAATGTTGTATTTTTTATTTTTTATAATGACTGTGTTTGGATTATGTATTCCTTATTGTTCTTATTTTACCCTCAAGAGTAATTTTTAGTCGGTATCATGTTAGTCATCAAATATTCCTGTTTTTGGTTTTTATATGTAGTCCTTATTGTTACGCTCATCTTAATGAAGTATTGGCGCTGACGAAAATTTAGCAGAAATGCTTTGGCAAGGTTAGAAAAATGTCAAGAAGAAGATGAACACAGTTTTATGGATATACATGATATACCTTACTACACTATACATTCAAGCAATAATCTCTTCATCTTCTTCGACAAAGTTATGATATATGGTATACATAGTAGTTTTGTCTAGGCTGATTATTTACAAAGTTGAATCATTTCTTTTTTCGCTGCCGACGGAAGTAATCAGCGAGCCTTGAGACGGGAGAAATCCATTTCCAAAGCCCCTCCTGGCCCTTGAATCTCTCTCTCTCTCTCTCTCTCTCTCTCTCTCTCTCTCTCTCTCTCTCTCTCTCTCTCTCGATGCCGAGACTCTAACCTCCTTTCATTTTTCATGCACGATTAAATTTGCGTCATTTGTTGTAATGGCCAAATCCCACGTTCGCCTCCCGCCCTATTAACACTAAATATTGAATCTGCTGCACTTTCATTACACACAGGTTGGATGCCTTCGCTGGGAGGGATTTCATAATATTGCTGCCGGTTGTTCTTTCGTTGCTGTAATTGATACTTTTGCTCAAACATCCGCGTAGCGAGTTTTGATTTGCGTGTATTTTAAAAAGAAAGGAAATTTTTGAAATTGATTTATATACATATATATTATATATATATATATATATATATAGAATTAATATATATATATAATATAACTAGTACATGTACTGTATTATATATATTTGTTTTTATACTTATACACACACATACATACACACATACACACACACACACAAACACACACACACACACAACCCCGAGATTGGAATAGCGAACCGTATGTTGAATTTGCAAGTGCTCTCTCTCTCTCTCTCTCTCTCTCTCTCTCTCTCTCTCTCTCTCTCTCTCTCTCTCTCTCTCCCTCCTTAATTTGACCTATTTTTCTCCCCATTGGCTGCCATTAGATGACACAGTCAACACAGAATAAGAGAGTTTTTCCGTTTGAGAGATTATTATCCGTCAAGGTAATTCGCTTCGAATGTGAACTCTCGTCGAACTTCTTTTTAACATTTTCCTGCGCATGTCGTATATTTGGTGTATAGACCATTTTTATAGATAAATTCAAGATTGAGACACAGCCTTATAACTATTTAGCCCATACAACAAAATATCTGCAAAATAATCGACTGCGCTATTGGCTTCATTAATCTGAAAGTAACAGTAGGACGTATAATAAAAATATTGATCATATACCAGGACTTACATGATGCTAAGTGATATCCCTCTTGAGAATAAAAGTGCAGACATAAAGAATAAGCAGTTAATTCACGTTATCCCTTCCATCTTCACATCTTAGCCCGTGCGAAAGCCTCATTTGAGACGCGTGAGGGAAACTGATCTCCTCACACTTTTAATTCGGCCTCTTCTACACTTCCTCTTCTTGTGTTACCACATTTCGTAAGCAGTAATAAAATGATCGAGTGGACAGACGCTTTTGTGTCCATATGAAGTTGTCTAGTTGCGCCATCTTGTTTTCCTTCAAATATATCACTTTCAACAACTTCACATTCTGTGAGTTTACGGAAAATGTCGTTCTTCTCTCCACACATGGGAACGAACCTTGTGTTCGGTCCTTGAGGTGGACGGGCAAAATAAGGGTATGGGCATTTCTCCGTTTCTTGTTATTGAATAATAAAAACTTTATCAATCGTGAACTTATGTAATTTAATTAGAATTCTGCGTCACGGAGAAGATGATATTTGATATCTGTAATGTGAGATAATGGTTTTATCTCTCTGTTGTAAATTTGGTAGATATGCGGAGATAAAACACACGTGGGAGGACCCAAACAGCCCCGCCAGAGAGGTCTTGTCATTTTTGAAATTGTGTAGTTGGTCTCTGTTTAGTTGATCAGTAAATTATGTAGATACAAGGTTAGTTTTCAACAATCTTGGGTCGTAAATAGGTGTAGAGAGGGAAAAATAACTGATATGGTTAACCATTGGTCCGTCAAAGGAATGGGAGGTCCTCGACCAGGTAATCCATACTCCTGGGTGAAATAGTTATCTCTCTCTCTCTCTCTCTCTCTCTCTCTCTCTCTCTCTCTCTCTCTCTCTCATTGCTCCGTCAAAGTGTCTTCCGTCACACCATAATGATGAATGAGACGGCCTTGACGAGGTAATCTATACTCCCTCTGGTTGAAACTATATATCATACCCACTTCTCTCTCTCTCTCTCTCTCTCTCTCTCTCTCTCTCTCTCTCTCTCTCTCTCTGGTGTATTTTACGTTGGCGAAAGATTCAAGTACACTAGTATGCTTCTCTCTCAGCATGTCTAATATTGTGTAAGGAGAATCGTCCATATTAAGTAGGCTTTTACATTGGGTAAAGAAAATCACCTTTATGAGAGAGAGAGAGAGAGAGAGAGAGATGATGTCTAATGGGCGCGAGATGTCCCAACGCTCTCGTGTTAGTGGTGGGCGCCGTGATCTGCTCTGCGGCGGGAGGTCAAGGGCGTGGGCCCGTGGGGTGACCCCCGCAGCCCAAACTATATCCGCCTCTCCTGCCCTTTTGCCATCGTGCAGCCGCAAGGTGCTTTATCGTACCCAAAGATACCCTTACCCTTTCCTGTCGCTTAATTAAATACAATTGACATTGCTTGCAATTGCACGGTTTTCAGCATACGCAACTGTGATCGTTGTGGTGTGGTCTTTACAATACGTTGAAGGGGCCCGTTTTTTGTTGATTGATTGTATCCAGTTGTCAGGGGATTCGTCTCTCTCTCTCTCTCTCTCTCTCTCTCTCTCTCTCTCTCTCTCTCTCTCTCCTGGATGTTTTGTTTCGTGCTGAGGTATAGGCAATTACGCTCCTCGTGACTTGGCCTAACGGCTTGTATTGTTGTATTTCTATTTTATTTTCTGTATTTTTATAGGCCCCAGGTACTCGCTGGTTCGTTGGGTTTGTTTATTGATACTTGTGTTTCGAAAATGGCAGGTGCACGTCACCTTCATTTTCGTGTGATACATTTCTCCCTCCTCAAACGGTTTATTCCGTTAGGGTAAAATGTAAGTCTCATTTTTGGCCCGGAAAGACGTTTTGAAAAATTGAGCAACCTTAAATTTTGCCTGTATCGAGACGCAGACAGTTAAGTAAATTATACACATTTTGCTGCCATCCTTCACCTCTCTTGTTTTCTTCATTTTTACTATTTTTCCTTTTTTTCCCTCTCTCTCTCTCCGTCTGTTCTCTCCTGCTTATGTGTGATTGTTCAAGGCCAGGACGGTGGTGGTGGTGGTGGGGATAGTGGTGGTGGTGGTGGGGATAGTGGTGGGATTGGTGGGGGTAGTGGTGGTGTTGGTGAATCATGGAGGTTCTGGTGCAAGCGACCATTTTTCTATTGGTGGCGTCTTTAGTTTGACGTTACAGTAGGGCACTGTTGCTACCCTTGCTGTTTTCTCGTTTGGTTATTATTATTATTGTTGTTGTTGTTATAATAAATCTGCCGGATATGGAAGACATCATAATCTTATTATTATTATTATTATTATTATTATTATTATTATTATTATATCTTATTATTATATTATTATTTATATTATTAATATTATTATATTATTATTATTATAGAAATGAAATGAAGGTAAAGTCATCATTATCGATCATATTAATCTCAATTTTCTTCTTCTCGTATTATTATTATTATTAATTATTATTGTTATATTATTATTATTATTATTATTATTATTATTATTATTATTATTATTATTATTATTATTATTATTATTATTATTCAAAGGAAACTCACAATCACGTGAGTCAATAAAACGGAAAAGTAAATCCACTATAGTAGTATGTCTGTTTGATTTTGTTATTTAAGATATATTTTTTAAATAACAAAATCAAACAGACATACTATTGTGGATTTACTTTTCCACTACTACTACTACTACTACTACTACTACTACTACTACTACTACTACTACTACAGTACTCTGTTGTTTTTTTATTGCCATATAGTCTTCACTTCTGATGCGTCTATAACAGCCACAACCATTAGGCATTTTCAATCGACACGTCAATCAAGTTTCGCATCCAGATCGGAATCCCTGATGGAAATGGGTTCAACCCCAATCTCGACCGACTAATGCATCGATTGAAATGCCGCAAGAGACGACGACTGTCTGGCCTCTTGATATTTGCAAAGAAGTTTAAATGTCAAGTTCTTGCCCACTGCTTCAGACACTGAGATTTCAGATCCCCCTTTTGTTCGTCTGTGTGTGTGTGTATGTGTGTAGGTTGTTCTATTTGATTTGTATCGTAATTTAATGTGACCTCATTTTGTGTGTACGTGAGTACGTTGCTGTGTTTGATGTGTACGTAATTTGTTATGACCCCAGTTTGTGTGTACGTGAGTACGTGGCTGTGTTTGATGTGTACGTAATTTAATATGACTTCAATTTGTGTGTGCGTGAATACATGGCTGTATTTGATGTGAACGTAATTTAATATGACTTCAGTTTGTGTGTACGTGAATACATGGCTGTATTTGATGTGAACGTAATTTAATATGACTTCAGTTTGTGTGTACGTGAATACATGGCTGTATTTGATGTGAACGTAATTTAATATGACTTCAGTTTGTGTGTACGTGAATACGTGGCTGTGTTCAATATGTACATAATTTAATGTGACCTCAGCTTGTGTGTACGTTGCTGTGTTTAATGTGTACGTGATTTAATGTGACATCTGCTTGTGTGTACGTGAGTACGTGGCTGTGTTTGATGTGTACGTAATTTAACATGACCCCAGTTTGTGTGTGCGTGAGTACGTGGCTGTGTTTAATGTGTACGTAATTTAATGTGTCCTCAGCTTTTGTGTACGTGAGTACGTTGCTGTGTTTAATGCGCACGTAATTTAATGTGACCTCAGTTTGTGTGTACGTGAGTACGTTGTTGTATTTGATGTGTACGTAATTTAATATGACCCCAGTTTGTTGTACGTGAGTACGTTGATTTATTTGAAGTATACGTAATTTAACGTGACCCCAGTTTGTGTGTATGTGAGTACGTTGTTGTATTTGATTTGTATAGTCGATAAACAGGATCATATGCATCTTTCTTTCCCCAAAAGAAAGACGATTAAAGGATCAAATTCATCTTTTTCTCCCCAGAAGAAAAACGATTAAAAGATCACGTTCGTTTTTCTTCCCCCAAAAGAAAGACGTTAAACAGAAAATCAGCCGTTTGTTGTATGTTCCCCAAAAGAAAGACGATAGAGAGACAATAAACAGGATGAAAAAGACGATAAACAGGATCACAGCCGTAGCCGTCTTTCTTTCCCTAAAAGAAAGACGACGAACAGGATCCCAAAGACTATGAACGGAATCACACCCTTCAGGTCATTCAGGAGTTGAGGAAAATGATTGGAATAAAAAAAAAAAATTAAAAATCTTTTCTTTCTCGGCTAAACTCAAAAGCTGAAAGAGGAAAGAAGTGAACCGAGCTGCAGAAGGCTCGGGAGGGTCTACCCTACCAGACCCTCCCGTGGAGTCATGTGATGATTCGGAAGACGATGTTTGTTCTCTCTCTGAAGGAGAGGCGCAACTGATGAATTTGTTTTGTGTCGAGCGGTTTGTGTCGTACACTTGATTGTCATTAGTAAACCAATTAGAAAGTAACTACAATCTTTGCCTCTCTGCTTGGAATATCATTTGGGTCATTTTTTTTTCTCCAGACATGAATAATAGAATCAAACGCAGTTTGCCCCATTAGACGTATACTGGTAGTTCTCATGTAAAGTATTTTTTTCCTATCAAGGTGACCTCTCTCTCTCTCTCTCTCTCTCTCTCTCTCTCTCTCTCTCTCTCTCTCTCTCTCTCTCGTTCGTATCCTCATTTGGCCGTTTGTCACTTCCCTAAATGCTGCAGGCATCAGTCATTCACTAATTGGTCCAGTTTAAAATTCGGTTTCGTTTTTAATTGGTCACGTCCATCGATTCCTTAGGCCTAAGCTCCACGTTTTATATCCCTGTAACAATTTTTAATGGCTACATTTTGACAATTAACTCTATCTCTTTCTGTAATAATGCTTCGCTTGAGAGTACGTTAGGTTTGGTTTGATTAAGGTTGGTTGTATTTTTTGCTTTTCGTTGACTAGGAAAATGAAGGCATAAGACTGACGCAAACACACTGGATGACGGCCATTTGTGTAAATAAAGCCGATTAAGCGTACCGGTACAACTGGATTAGAAATATGCACTACCGTTTTTTTAAGGCTTGATCAAACATGGGCATTATATTTGCCCTTACCCACCTGTCTCGTCCCATTGGAAGAAATTATAGCAATTCAGCGTCTCGGTGGCGTGGTCGGTATGGTGTTGGCGTGTCACCTGGACGCGAGTTCGATCCTCGGGCATTCCATTGAGGGGTTAGCGATGTGTATTTCTGGTGATAGAAATTCACTCTCGACGTGGTTCGGAAGTCACGTAAAGCCGTTGGTCCCGTTGCTGAATAACCACTGGTTCCATGCAACGTAAAAACACCATACAAACAAGAAATTGTAATTCATCTGTTGGGAAATATTTCACTTCTAATGATTAGCGCAAAAAAAATCTTAACAATTCTCAGCTTTTTGACATAGAAATCCTTTGGGTGCACGCATACTCATGCATTCTTATCCGTTCTGTTCATTGAAGTTTTCCACAAATATTTTTCTCATTAGGGCTTTTACTTTGAAATAAATTTATTTAAATACATGGAACCTCCCATAAACTGGATAAGGACTGTGCCAATTTCATTATCTTGTAGAAATATTATTCACACGTTTTATATGCTCTATAAATTTTACAGTATTTGCCTCATCATCGGTGTTACAATTCGTCTGAGAAATTAGAATTTCAAATACTCGCTGTGCTTGCGAAGTTCAATTAATATTCGCTTCTGTTTGCGCAAGTGTCTGCTGAGAGAGAGAGAGAGAGAGAGAGAGAGGAGAGAGAGAGAGAGAGAGAGAGAGGAGAGATGTTCTTTTGGTCATTTTCAATTTCCTATGCTTGTTTTTCAACTATTTTATCGAATTTTCAGCTTGGTTATTTACAAACGGCTAATTTCACTTCCCCTTTACATTTGACAGAAAATATTATAATATATATAATATATATTATATATATATATATTTATTTAATATAATATATATAATAATATATATATATAATATATATATATATATATATATAATATATATATATTTTTTTTTTTTTTTTTTTTTTTTTTCTACATCAATTATTGGTGTCTCACTTTTTTAAAATAAATTTTAAATGATAATTGGTTGTAATATTGATTGGACATATTTTGAATTATTACTTTTGTAGAATGGAACACTGCCACCCACATATCTCTCTCTCTCTCTCTCTCTCTCTCTCTCTCTCTCTCTCTCTCTCTCTGATCTGGCCACTTGCATTGCATCCAATTCCCAAGTCGGATCTGACATCATAGCTTTCAACAACCAGTGTAAATAATGACTGAAGCCACCCGGAGCAGAACGGCTGATAATATGCCTTGCTCTGAATTATTCAGAAGGAGTTTCGTGTTTCATTTTGAATTTGCAAATGATTTTGCATCCTCTTCGGTCATTGACAGTTTATTGAGGAGTATTGTGTAAGCCTTGCATTGTCTCTTTACTTATTTGCTGGTAATAATATTAGTAATATTCACGATGATGATATTTACTGCTTTTAATAGTTGCTAATTTTGATTAGTATTGATGGCGAGCGGTAATGGCGAAAACTCTCTCTTTTGTTTTAAATAAATGGTAATGATGATAGGATGATTATTGTTGTTTTGCCTAGGAAAGCAGACTAAAAGTGTATGTAAAGTGAATCACAAAGACTGTTCTGTTTTGAAGCAGAAAAGTATAATGAATGCTTAGTGAATGTTTAGTGAGTGTTTAGTGTATATTGAGTACTTAGTGGATGTTTAGTGTATAGTCAGTGTGTGAAGACTGCGAGAAAAATAGAAGCAGACATACACACATACACAATACAAGGGTTTGCATGTAACTGCGTAGAACTGGCCATATGGAAGCCAGATTTATGTAGAATATCTTACTAATCATATGACAGAGGAGCAAGTGAAATAAGGAGTTGAATAACCCCAGCTGTTCCTCATTCGAACTGGTTTAAACTAAAGTCATTCATGACAGGAATTTATGAATTGATTCATGACACAATGTAAATTTGACAGAAGC
>NC_087204.1:96359537-96362037 GCF_015104395.2 Macrobrachium nipponense
GATAAATAATTAATTTATTCCTACGCATATTCTGTAATTTTATTTACATGTAACATTCGTGTAGTTAAGGAATAATTTCAAAGTATTGTGGGATATGTTTACTCTTAGATGTCCAATGTTATCTACAGAATTACACATAACATATGGCATTTTAATTTGCAGACAGTTTATGTTTAATGGATTTGAACTTAGGAGAAGAGTTTTCCATTTGTATATATTCTGTCTACACATTCCTTGATAAAAATAATTTTTTTGTCACATGCTTGACATTTTTTTTTTCGTCAACGTCCACGCTTCTCATTTACTGCGCAAGCGTGACGGTAGATGAAAAAATCCTTATTCGCCGAGTCATCACATCTGGGCCAACGACAGATGTCGCGCAACAGGTGTGACCAGCTATGAAAAGTGGCGAAGGCGATCGCTTTTTGTGATAAATAGGATGGGTTCTTAGTGGGTGTTGAAATCTCTCCCAGCCCATGGAAAGGTGGAAAAGGCTCGGAATAGGTTCTGGCCTGGAATGTAGGTGAAGCCTTCTGGATTTGAGGAAGGTGTTTCTATTGGATTTTGGTTAAGACTTGAAGGGCTGGGTTTGAATTTGAACTGAAGGTGACAGGGTTTGAATTTGAATTAATAGTATCAGATTTTGGATAAGACTTAAAGGTTTGGATTTGAATTTGAAGGTTCGAGTTTGAATTCAAATGGTCTCAGATTTTGGCTAAACCTTGAAGGTTTGGGTTTGAATTTAAGGTAATGGTGTCAGATTTTGGTCAAGACATGAAGGTTTGCGTTTATGAGTGGGAAGTCATGTCTTAGATGTTGGTAAAGACTGGAAACGTTGTTTTCTTTTCTTAAAATCAGATAACAGCCCTGAGAATCGGAACATGCAGTTAAAGACTGCAAATTAATCATACGACTGAATCAGGAATGCGTGCTTCAAAACTTCCAGAACGCTTGCTTTGGATTTTGGATTCCAAACAAGTGACAAGAAAGGCTGAGGTTTGGAATGTAGATTTAAAGGCTTATCAGAATTGCTGTCGTCCGGACGTACTTGTTGTAATACAGGATGGTCTTTTATCACCGTGGGACCTCTTTCCTTTTCTTACCGGTGGAGGTTCTGAAGGACTCGAGATGCGTGTAAGAAGATTTGGGACATCTTCCGTCCTTGCATTGTTGCAGGACCTGGAGACAGGAAGGAGAGATCAATTAAGTCTTTATAACAGTCGATAAAAACAGTATAAATTCTCACATTTGCGTCCGTGGCAGAGAGAGAGAGAGAAATGGTTGATGTCGGAAACGTGAGCGATGTTTGAGCCGTGGAATGTTGAGGCCACGAAAGGCTATACCGCAGGGGGAGATGCGGGGGTGAGCGGTGTTTATGTGGGTAGGGGAGAGGGGTGGGCGGGGGTTGGTGTGTCAGGTGGAAGTTGTTTGGAAAGAGAGAGAGAGAGAGAGATGGGAGGAAAGATGGGTGGATGGGCAGGGAGGAATGAAAGATCCGAGTGAGAAAATGGAGGAGGGGGCGGGGTGTGGGGTGTGGGGGGAAGAGTCAGGACAGGTGTACAGAGCCGAAGTTACTGTTTGTAGCTTAATGTGTTCGAACGTTTAGGTGAAAACCCCACCTGGTTCCTAGAAATACTGAGAAGCCACATGTCTCTCTTGTAAACAATTCGAAGATCTCACCTCTGTTCGTGA
Source organism: Macrobrachium nipponense (assembly GCF_015104395.2). NCBI lineage: Eukaryota > Metazoa > Arthropoda > Malacostraca > Decapoda > Palaemonidae > Macrobrachium > Macrobrachium nipponense. The sequence goes on from NC_087204.1 coordinate 96,361,230, forward strand.
GTGAGTTTATTATTAATGTTATTATTATTCCTTTCTCCTTCTTTTTCCGTATTTTTCCCAACGCCATCTTGAATTCAAGATGGCGTTGATTTTTCCTGCCTGGGCTAGAAAAGGTAGTATACATTAATTGAATTAACTGGCAATAGTAAACGAGTGAAATACTAGAATTATATACATAAATTGACTGAAATACGGAAATGATATACATAAATTGACTGAAATACGGATATGATATACATAAATTGACTAAAACACTAAAATTATATATATAAATTGATACGATTTCGTAAGACGAAAGAGAAATGCAGACACAAGGTTCCAAAGAGCAAAGGTAAAGGGGACATTAAAGCTGTAATGTTGTCAAGGCAAAATAAACGTTAGATGGCTAATTTGACATGTGTTGAATATCTGTTCCTTAGCCAAGGTTAGTCCAATTACCCTGCTGGTTTTCCCATTATTTATGATGTTACGAGTCGGAGGAAAATGATTAGTGAAGGGAAAAAAAACAGTGTTTAGTGCAAAGTCGTTGAGAGGCACTGGGTCCCTTGCTGAAAAATGAGGAAATTATATTATATAATTATATATATATATATATATATATATATATTATATATATATAGATATATATATATATATAGGCATCGAACTACAATGTCCTTTAATATCTAATTCGCTCTACCTCGGAATTGATATATTTTCATATATGCTTAACCGAAGGGGAATTTTTTCTCGATAATAGACTTGCCTGGACCTGGGCGCGAACCCATAAAGCCATTCAAATCCAGGACTTCAATGGAAGCTTTCACCT
>NC_087204.1:96367037-96369537 GCF_015104395.2 Macrobrachium nipponense
AGGTCTTTTGTAAAACAGAAGATGTTGAAGATTTTCGGGTCATGTCAAACTGAAAGAGGACTTCTGCCAGGTTGAAAAGTCACGGACTCCCGATTTCGCAACCGGGAAAAAATAATACTGCGCATGCGCGGGAAATTATACTATCGCAACAGATTTTCAAATTGACGGCACAGGTGCTGATTGACCTTTTAATTTTGTAGGAGGTAATTCGGCTTAGTCATTCCTCCTATGAAGATTTGTTTTACTAATCAGTTATGTCATTCATATATTGTTTGCACAGGTTATTGTAAATGTAATCTCCCGTCTGCAAACAAAGTTATTGTAACTGCAATCTCCCGTCTGCAAACAAGATTATTGTTACTGCAATCTCCCGTCTGCAAACAAGGTTATTGTAACTGCAATCTCCCGTCTGCAAACAAGGTTATTGTAATTAGAATCTCCCGTCTGCAAACAAGGTTATTGTAATTGGATCTCCCGTCTGCAAACAAGGTTATTGTAATTGGAATCTCCCGTCTGCAAACAAGGTTATTGTAATTAGAATCTCCCGTCTGCAAACAAGGTTATTGTAATTGGAATCTCCCGTCTGCAAACAAGGTTATTGTAACTGGAATCTCCCGTCTGCAAACAAGGTTAGTAATTGAATCAGTCTGCAAAACAAGGTTTTTGGTTATCTTGTAATTATAGAACTCTCTGTCTGCAAACAAGGTTATTGTAATTAGAATCTCCCGTCTGCAAACAAGGTTATTGTAATTGGAATCTCCCGTCTGCAAACAAGGTTATTGTAATTAGAATCTCCCGTCTGCAAACAAGGTTATTGTAATTAGAACTCAATGTCTGCAAAAACAAACAATGTAATTAGTAATTGATCGAAACTTGTTGGATCTCCCCTCTGAAAACAAGGTTATGTAACTGCGAATCTCCCGTCTGCAAACAATGGTTATTGTAATTGGCCATCTCCCTGTTCTGCAAACAAGGTTATTATGTAATTGAACCTCCCGGTCTGCAAACAAGGTTATATAATTGGATAGAATTCTCCCGTCTTTTGCAAACAAGGTTAATTGTTAAGGAAATCTCCCGCTGCAAACGGCAAAACGCAAAGAATCTGTAAAACAAGGTTATTGAATAGCTTCTCCCGTCTAGCAAACCTTAACAATTGTTATGTGCAATTATTGAATTAGAATCTTCCCGTCTGCAAAACAAGGTTATTGTAAATTAGAATCTCCCTCTGCAACAAGGTTATTGTAATTTGGATCTCCCGTCTGCAAAACAAGGTTTGGTAATTTGAATCTCCCGTCTGCAAACAAGGGTTATTGTAATTAGATTCTCCCGTCTTGCAAAAACCAAAGGTTATTGTTAATTTGGAATCTCCCGTCTGCAAAACAAGGTTATTGAATTTAAGGAACTCCCGTCTGCAAACAAGGTTATTGTAATTAAGAATTCTCCCATCTGCAAAACAAGGTTATTAGTAATTTGAAATCTCCCGTCTGCAAAACAAGGTTATTGTAACCTGAATCTCCCGTCGCAAACAAGTTATTGTAATTTAGAAATCTCCGTCTGCAAAACAAGGTTATTGTAAATTTAGAATCTCCCGTCTGAAACAAGGTTATTTTGTGAATTAGAATCTCCCATCTGCAAACAAGGTTATTTAATTGAATCTCCCGATCTGCAAAACAAGGTTATTTTAATAAGGAATCTTCCCGTCTGCAAACAAGGTTATTGTAATTAGAATCTCCCGTCTGCAAACAAGGTTATTGTAATTGGAAAAATCTCCCGTCTGCAAACAAGGTTATTGTAATTGGAATCTCCAGTCTGCAAAAACAAAGGTGGATTTTGTAATTGGAATCTCCCGGTTTGCAAAACAAGTTAATATTTGAATTGAAATCTCCCGTCTGCAAACAGGTTATTGTAATATAGAATCAATCCCGTTCTGCAAACAAGCGTTTATTGTAATTAGAATTCTTCCCGTCTTGAACAAACAAGCGTTATTGTAACTGCAATCTCCCGTCTCATCTGATCTGAGAGAGAGAGAGAGAGAGAGAGAGAGACGTGGTTACAAATACACACACACACACACTATGGCATATTTCAGTACAGCTTTTATGGTAGGGCTACGCTCTCGAGTCTGCCTTGCAACAACCCCAGCAGGATACCTACATGTTATCCTGGAAGGATAAAGCTTGCAGCAGCCAAGGACATTCAGAGGTCGTTTTGAACGGGACAGGAGGATCCTACGGAGAGAGAAGAGAGAGAGAGGAGAGAAGAGAGAGAGAGAGAGAGAGAGAGAGAGAGGGTCGTTGGGAGGGATGCTGGATTAGGCAATGGAAATTCAGGCATTGAAAATTGGATGGGGATTGAGTGGCGGGGGGGTTTGCGGGGGTGGGGGGCGCAGTTAGGAAAGGGATTGTGAGGAGGAAAAGAAGTGAAGTTTGTGTGCATGACGTAGCTGAAGGTAGGAATGGTTTGGAAAGGGGAGGGGAGGCTGGTTGGTTGGAGGAGGAGG
>NC_087204.1:96374537-96382037 GCF_015104395.2 Macrobrachium nipponense
CGTGACTTCAGAGTTCCGACTATTCTGCTCAGCAAGTTTGCAAGATATCACGAATAATTCCCTTTAATTAAGAGAAGAGAGAGAGAGAGAGAGAGAGGAGAGAGAGAGCGCGCATACTGTACCTGTTAATTGTTTAATTAGAATTATAATCATAATATAGAAGCTGGTAACGTTATGCTTGTTGTTGTTTGCTCTTGAATTAAGCTGGCCTTATGGCCAGCACAGGGCTCTTGGCTCATAGGAGCAGCCCGTAATCAAGTTATGCCTATACAAAATGTTATACGTATACGCAGCACATACACGCCATTTAAAACATGCATACATACAAAGATGTATATTCTTGCAGTCTCTGGTGGCAAACGCACCCAAAAAATGAAAAGGCACCAAAAAGCGAAAGACGTGACGTAATTAGCCAATGACACACCGAAGGAGAGAGAGAGAGAGAGAGAGAGAGAGAGAGAGAGAGAGAGAGAGAGAATGACACGGGGGTCAGCTGGAAGGTGAATCTGGAATACATAATGACAACGTTTATTCTTTCCTCTTATTTGGGCGTCGAGATGACGGGTCTCTGCGGTTTTGGTCGGGTTTTGAGGGTCGATGGCATGATTTACTGGTTGAGCATATTTTGCCTTGCCTCCAGGTGCATCATCTCCTCCTCCTCACCTTTCCTCCTCCATCCTCCATCCTCCTCCATCCTCCTCCACCCACCACCTTTGTGGTCTTCTCCTTAATCTTCCTCCATAATATTGCAGGTGCCTCTTTACCTTGTGCTTTATGGTTGAATAAAACTCTCTCTCTCTCTCTCTCTCTCTCTCTCTCTCTCTCTCTCTCTCTCTCTCTCTCTCTCTCTCTCGTTTTGTTGATTATAGTCGGTTACACAATCTCTCGTTCCAGCTAATAATTTCCATAAGGTTAGAATGATGAAGAATGTTTAATTTTTTTCCGGGGGCTTTTAATGAAATACCTACAAGTATCATTGAAACTGGAAGAAAAAAATGCACCTTGTCAAGAATTTCAAAAGCAAAGTAGATGTAAGGTTTATTTTGAAAATAAAATAAAAAAATTACGACACATGGGCTAGTTTAATGCACGGCTTATTTTTTTTTTGGGGGTTTTTTTTTTTTTTTTAATAAACTGGTGAATCTTAATAAGTCCAGAATCAGAATTCACCTTTAGCAATTTTCTTTAAGAATATCTGCGTATGATTATCGTGGTGAGTTTTGTCATTTAACGTCTACTTTATTATCAGAGGACAGTGAAGTGATGTAAATCGTTTTGTTATCGTTTTCCTGCAAAATTTTACTTTGCTGTTTTTTTTTTTTTTTCTTCTTTTTAGTTAGATTCGTCTGTAAATGTCTCATTTTATTTTTCGTGTGGAAATCACATGATATCGTTGCTTTGGTTTATGCCTATTGATATTTTGAAAAGGCTGGAGTTTTACAGTATTTTTGTATTCTTTTTATAGATGACTTTGAGACGCTGTAACACGTGAAGGTTATTGTATGTTTCTGGATAATTCCAAGCTTTTTTCATTTTGCATTGCGTAAAACAGGACAGATTTCTGCTTTTGCTTATGTGAAACTGGCCAAGCCTTGAGTCACTCATCCTCTATTGAATTCTAAGTTTGTGTTCTACGTTTCCTGTTATGGCCATACGAATATATCACATTTCTCTCTCTCTCTCTCTCTCTCTCTCTCTCTCTCTCTCGTATGCTTCAGACAGATACTTAGCTTTGCACTTGATAATTCACAAGTACTGCTTGCGAAAGAAGCCCAAATATTTATTAAAATGGGTTATAGCACTTCGCGTGAACAGTGTAAACATAATGGAAGGGAAATATACATTATTCATGTAGGTCTCCGAATGATTTTGCACTCGTAGCCTTATCAGAATTTTTATTTCTTTTTAGTATTATGGTAAATGAAGACTTGCTTATAATTGGCTGTAAATAGCTACATAAAGTTACAGAAGTTAAATTTACAATATATTGTTGATATAAACTACAGAAATTCAAATTCTCCGAGCTGTTTAGTATTCCATTTCGTCCTCTGAAAACACGGCATCGACGAACTGCATTGTCGTGGCGCTATTAACAGCGTAGAATAAATCGGCCAACCAATTATCCTTATTAGAACAATAATTCCATTGTCAGGTTCTCAAAACTCCCTCCTCCTCCTCCTCCTCCCTCAAGGTTCCGTGTGACGTAACTTCCACAACAGCGTAGTTGACACCCACTTAGCGCCAGGTCCATTCTGCCATAAACCGATACACACAGGTCCTGGATTGTGTTTGTCGTTGTTTTTACCTTTGTGTATCTTAGTTTTTTATATTTATCTTTTGTGTTTGTGTTTTTTATTCCTTTTACCTTTACTTTGTGTGTGTGTTTTTTTTTTTTTTTGGTCCGTTGATGACTTTTTTTTTTTTTTTTTTTTTTTTTTTTGTCCTCGATGACTTGCTCGTCTCCTGAATGGAAGAGAGGAGGAGGAGAAGAAAGAGGAGGAGGAGGAGAAGGAGGAGGGGAGAGAGAGGAGGGGGAGGTTTCCAAATAAGTCTGTTTGTCTAATATTTTGCCCAACTGGGATTGTGGTTGCGAGGAGAGCCCATTATCATAAAAGCCAACGTGTGTTTGTTTACGCTCAGTCCAAAAAGATTTTGGAGAGGGGTGGAGGGGGGTGGGGGTGATCGTGGCCGGGGAAGGGGGAAGGGGGAAGGAAGGTGGGTTATGCATGTAGTTTACATGAGAGAAGCGCCACAGATGTTACTTATTATTGCAATTTAACAATGACGATATTAACTTTTTTTCTGCCCTTTTGCAGATTTCACGTCCGTATGGAGATTGCAAAATAGCTAATGACTTTAGTTTTTTAAGTTTTGGAGCCAATCACAAACAAACAAAAAAGTAAAACTTATTAGATTAAATGTCAAACGAGCAAACAGCTAACCTACTTCGACTAAGAAAACTCAAAGGACGTATTTGTATAGAGAGAGAGAGAGAGAGAGAGAGAGAGATAAGAGAGGGTTGTTCTGGGCAAGCGTAGTGTCTCCTCGGTCAGTTGCTGCTGCTCCTATAGTCTTTGAACTTATAAAACCTGTTGAAGGAATGTTGGTTCTTCTCTGCGCGTGCGTGCGTACGTTGGCTTCTTAGCTCTCTCGTATCGGTGGGTGTGTTGTATGTTTGTGGGGGTGGAATGCCCACAGGCGTATGGATGGGATCGGGGCATTCTCGGGCACGAGATAAAAGGCAGAGAGAGAGAGAGAGAGATGGGGGAATGTGCCCAGCGCTTATCCTAAGGAGTAGCTAGCCAGCCAGGGTTGTGTTTGGTGTTGGTTGCAAGTCCATCTCTCTCTCTCTCTCTCTCTCTCTCTCTCTCTCTCTCTCTCTCTCGTGTAATCTTGCAGTTAGGCAAGACTTTCGTAAGCCTTGTTGCATCATCTTAATATATCTTTGTTGTTTCTCCCCGCCCTCAGATTTATAACATCTTATTCCTCGGATGACTTTACCCGTGAAATTATCGCGATTGTCTTTGGTTTTTGGAATTTTTAATTACCTCTCTCTCTCTCTCTCTCATCATCTCTCCTCTCTCTCTCTCTCTCTCTCTCTTCGTTATGAGAATTTGGCCTCTATGTGATTGTGTTTGATACAGAAGATTTTATATATATATATATATATATATATATATATATATATATATATATATATATATATGACTGGTAAAAAGTGTTCTGTAACAACAGAATTCCATCTAATAAAAGGAGCCCATAAAAAAAACAACCAATGTAGAGAGTAAAAAGTAAATAACTAATAGATAATAGCGCATGGAACTAATCTTGACAACAAGACAAAGTTTTTAAAAAAAAATTATTTTCCAACACCCTGCCGCCCCCCTTGCCTGTAAACAACATTTAGTTTTTAAACAAGGCTTTAAATTTAGGTTTTCTTATCCTTTGACCCTAATGCCAGACCGCACCTAGACCTCATAGTGGCTTTTGATAAATTCATATCTGACAAAAAACTACAGCCGTGAAGAGATATGTTTAAAAGGAGTGTACTAAATGCTTTTAACTGACCTTCATAAGAAATATCCTGTTCCCCGCAGATTCATGATAGCCATCCACTCGCTAAAAAAGTTAGATGTTATAATAAGTAGATCCGACAAAGACGGCAAAATTGTAATAATGGACAAAGACTTCTACCTCGACAAAATCAACCAGCTCCTTAGCGACACAAATACTTACGAAAAACTGACGAAAAAATCCCCTCCGAACGTTTCCCACAGAATTTTTTCGGAAAGTAAGATTAATTGGCCAAGACAAAAAGAGTATTGACCTATTAGAGGATAAAATTTAAAAGTAATTAATCCTAAATTACCCTACTTTTATGGTCTTTTCCCAAAACACTCACAAAGACAATCTTCCATTCAGACCCATCGTTTCATGCGCCGGAGCTTTCAATTACAAAATTCTCTAAATGGTTAGCTGGCCTCCTTTCCTCCTCCTTTTTAGGCACTTTTTTCTCCCAGGTCACATCAAACATTCGGAAGACTTTTGTCACAATTCAGAGAAGCACATATACCACTTCACAACATAAAACTTTTAAGCGCTTGACGTAGACTCCCTATTCACAAAAGTACCAGTACAGGACGTTCTTCAGTTTTTAAGGGAATTGGGAAAAATTCCATCCCCCTATTCAGATCATTTCCCTTTGGCACTTGACAAAATAATAAAGTTAGTTGAATTATGTGCATCTAATAACGTATTTTCATTCGGGGAATCATTCTACAAGCAAAAATTCGGGTGTAGTGGATGGGTAGTCCGTTTAAGTCCTATTTTAGCCAATCTGTACATGGAATACTTTGAACTACAGTAATAAATGCAATAAAACCCAAAAACATGCTGTGGATGAGATACGTGGATGACATACTAACATTTTTGGGATAATAAGTGGGGTAATTTTAATGAATTCCTCTCAAAATTAAACGCATTAGCGTACCCAGCATCAATTTAAAGTTGAATGGGAAACAGACAACAAAATTCCTTTTCTTGATGTTTTAATAATCAGAGACACGACAGAACAAACAAATTACCATATACAGAAAACCAACGTTCTCACTTTCATATATTCACTATTTTAGCTATCATGACAATACCATCAAGATAGGTCTAGCTAGCAACCTATTCTTAAGAGCCTTACGAATTTGTTCCCTTTCCCAGATTTCCTGGAAAAAGAATTTGAACTAATTCGCAAGCAACTTTCATCTTTAAAGTATCCTGACCATATAATTGAGAAAGCAATTCAAAAAGCAAACGTAATTTTCTACCGACCCCCTAAAGACAAGACCAGAGACACACCCAACAATAAAATAAAAATTCCCCACCTGGAGACGATTAAGAGAGTAACTCACACCCTTGGGTGGGAAATCCAACCCTTTTGCATTTACCTACCCAAATACCTTAGCCAAATCCCTGATTAACGTCCAACAAAAGACATCGCCCAAAGACTCTGGGGTATATGAGATCCCATGCCAGGACTGTGACCAATCTTACATCGGATTTACAGGTAAATCACTTCCCAGAGATTAATACAACACAAACGGTCAGTTAGGTATGGACAACAGAACTCGGCTATTTTCAATCATATAAATGAACATAACCATAGAATAAACTGAATATGTCACGTGTAATTTATAGCAGCAACAACTGCCGGTACAAGAGTCAAATGATGGAAGGCGGCCCTTAATAAAAGAGAAGCAGGTAATGAACATCTCAAAAGGGAATTGGACATCCGACATCGTCGACGCAGTGTTCATTCAACCCAACCAACGCTTAAGAAGATTAAAGGAAGATTATCAGCGGGGGTGACCTAAATTGGCTTACTTGTGGACGAATCTCTTGGTATAAATACCACCTTTTCTGTAACTTTTCTCATTCATATACCTGAAGAGAGAGACAGCAGTCTCTGAAATATAGTACTTTTCTCTCTACATTTTGGTGTTTTTATGGGCTCCTTTTATTAGTATTATAGATAATATATATATATATATATACTTATAATATATCATATATATATAATATATATATATACAAGGAATGAATTTGGGGTCTTAACATTAGAATAAATCTTTTAGCGCCAGGAGGAAGCTAAATTAATCCTTATGTTAAGACCGTAATCTTGTTAATTATGAAAAATACAAACCCTTTTTTAAAAATTGTCATTATATATATATATATATATATATATATATATATATATATATATATATATATATATATATATATATATTACAGTTCTCCTGACCGGGTTGCTTTAATTTTTGCGTCAGAGACATTCCAAAGGTTGCTTTCATTCCCCAGCAGCACCGCCCACAACTTACGCTGCGTAGGAGTCCTTGGTGTGTGTTGCTCTTCAAGCTATTTATTCCACGGGTCAGATTGCCACTTTAATGCTGCACACGCAAATGATTTCTTGCTCATTGTGCTCTCAATTTGAGAGGTCACGTTGCTACTTTTAATAGTGTAAATTTTGATTTGTTTTTTTAGAAGAACTGTGACCTATTTACAAGGAGTTACAAGGATTAAGATGTCTCAAAGACTTATGTGTCCATCCGAGGAGACATCGTGTGCCCATTTATCTCTCAGAGCAGGTTTTACTGTTCATTCACAGTCTCCTAATGATTTTGTCTAGCTTTCTTTTAAGCAGAATGGCTTCTCAAGTTAGAGTTTGGCATTATCATAAAGACATATGTACCAATGCAAATTATTGCTGGGCTGCCCTCCAGGCTTGCCAATGAGGCGGATTGAAACATGACGTGATTACTACGGTTAGGTTGGCATTCCTTAATCGAGTTTTTAAACGTCGAGGTAGAATTTTAGGGAGCGGTAGCACTGCTTAAACAAACTTTGCATTGAAATTGAACTGATGGCCTAATAGGTCTGTTTAGGTGACGAAGCAGCCTAGGATACGTTGCTCTCTCTCTCTCTCTCTCTCTCTCTCTCTCTCTCTCTCTCTCTCTCTCTCTCACATCAAACTTATGATAATATAATCTGAACCCTGTTTTGTCTCTTGAGCGGAGACGTGCATTTCACTCGAGCGACGAAATAAACAAATTCCCAATGCTATTGAAATGGTTTTTTTTATCAATTGAAACCAGCTGCTGGGAGATGATTAGGTAGCATGGCTCATTCACGTGAAGCCAGTTTTTACGGCAGGAGGCTAATTGGGACCTTCGGCACCTGATAGGCTAAATGGATGGTATGTTGAAGGCTGGTTTGATGGTGACACCCATGTTCCCTCAAGTAAAAAAAAAAAAAAAAAAAATAGATCAGAAGAAGCCTCCCACACACCACCATATACTCTCTCTCGCTCTCTCTCTCTCTCTCTCTCTCTGGCTTGGTAGTGCTAAAGTGGTGGCGTTCTTCACTTTAAACTCAAGTGTGCCTATGCTGACCAGAACAATAAATTATGTAGTGGATGGTAATAGACTTTTGTGGTTCGGAGAGAGA
>NC_087204.1:96387037-96432037 GCF_015104395.2 Macrobrachium nipponense
TCTGTTGCTTAGCAGGGATTGTCTGTTAATGTGTGCACGTCATTTTATTATTATTATTATTATTATTATTATTTTGTGGAAAAGGGATTGATCACATGTGTGATGTTGCGGTTTCATCCGAAAATATCATATATATCTATATATATATTATATATATATATATATATATATATATATATATTATATATATATATATATTATATATTATAAAAATTTTTTTCTTTTCGAATTACGTTCTTGGCATGTATTCAAAATGTGAACCACGTTACTATGGCATCCTGGGAGTTTTAAAAGATGTCATTCATTCACTGTTAGCAGGAGGTGTTACTCACACCACGATTTTGAACCAAAAAAGCCAGTAAATAAGGATTTTATAGTATTAACTGCTTTTTATAGTAACATTAATCGCAACATCTTGAAAAGTACGTAGTGTTGTGCGTATAAGGCGCCTCGTTCGAAAAAAAAAAAAGATGCGGGAAAGCTATATTGATTCAATTATCCTTGTGAGCCATGTCACCTTTAGTTTTAGTGTGCCATGTATGAATAAACAGTTCTCATTAAAAAAAATTACATGTTATATAATTATATCACAACTCTCTCTCTCTCTCTAAAACTCTCTCTCTCTCTCTCTCTCTCTCTCTCTCTCTCTCTCTCTCTCTCTCTACAGAATATTTATTTAGTGTATGCAAATACTGCTTGCAATTTGATTCGCTATCGCAGTAACTTCATATCTAGTTACGTAATGCGCTTGAAGCGACGCATTAATTATTTATTTTTAAATGTGATGCGTAATATTTTATTCTAAGTTTCACTGAACAACTTTGGTGGGTTTTTTTACCTGAATTCACGTAGTATTATTATTATTGCTAAGAAATTCACTATCTATTGAATAAGTTTGTCATACAAATCCACAATTATGTAGTAACTGTATTACTATGTAAAAGACAAATGTCTCATTTACATAGTGATACAGTTTATTATTATTATTATTATTATTATTATTATTATTATTATTATTATTATTATTATTATTATTATTATTATTATTGCTAAGAAATTCACAATCTCGTGAAAAAGTTCGTGTTATACAAATCCACCATTATGTAGTAAAGTGTATTACTATGTAAAAGACAAAAGCTTGTGTCTTTTAAATACTAATACAGTTTTACTAGATCATTATTATTATTTTTATTTTTCGAGGATCCTGTTGGCAACCTTGCGTTCTAAATATGGCTGGTGCAACATGAAAGTGAGACGTTTAGTCTTGTCCTTAATAATGGGGTCCTTGTGATTGTCTGCGGGAATGCTCGTGAGATTGGGGCCATTCTAATTTCGAGCTCGCCTTATGTGTTTGGTTTTTATAATATATGAATGTAGCAGTGTTGTCTTTTTCGTGCCATTCATGTATTTAGTACAGGTGAAAAAACATGTCTTCTTTTTTTTTTCTTTTTAAAGGGTGCGTGCTTTAGTTGTGCGTAGTGGACACATGTAGTATATGAGTGCAAAGCATATTTTACATTTTACACTCACACACACGCATACACACACACACACACACACACACATAAATGTATGTATAAAATCCAATAATGCTGTACACTCACCTTAATTACTCAACTATGTCTAAAGCAGTGAATTGGATGTTTAAGATCATCGGTTAATTCGTGATGTATATAAATACTGCCTTTCATCTCTTAAAAAAGAATAATTGAGTGAGAATAACTCAGGAAACAAGGGAGAAGTTGAGAGACTCAGTGAGGAGGTTCTTCCTCACCAGTGACGGCCGAAAGGAGTCACTTGATGAGGAACATGACTCCTCTCCCTCTCTTTTCTTTCTCTCTCTGTTGACGAAATGTGAAGTGACGTCATTCCTTACCCCTATCTGGCAAGTGCATCATCATCATTATTATTTTTATCATCATCATCATCATCATCAACAACAACCGAGTCTTCGTCGCTGTTCCTCTTCTTGAATTGGTCATGCAAGAAGTGAGGGGATAATGACGGGACATTATAAGAGAAAACAAACAATTTTCAAGAATAAGATTGCCAAATGATGGATTGAAACAAACTGTATATATACGTTACATCTATTTGTTCTGGTGATGCGAAAATAATGGAGGCACGAGAAGGCTGTGATTTATGAAAATCAAAATGGAATCTTGAATTCATTTCAGTTGTGGTGGTGACCCTGTTATTTATTTATATATATTTTTTTTCTTTCAAAGAAAATGAGACAGAGAATCTTTGCTGTGCTTGATTTGGTTCTCGAAGGCAAAGGAGGATGAAGTGGAGGATCCCGAGACCTGAATAAATCTCCAGGACACGGAGTTTGTGCGTTTGTGCGTGTCTGATTCATCCCCCGCTCTGCTCCCCCCGAGAAACTCTCCGAGGGTGGAGTAGAAGTGAACGGAGTTTGTGGGGTAGGAGTGAAAGGGGGAGGCGGAGCGAGAGAAGGAGTCATAGTAGGAGGAGGAGGAGGTGGTGGAGGGGGGAGAAGAGGAGGAGAAGGGGGCGTGGACGAAGTGCCTTCAAGTAGTTTGTTTGGAGGAAAGTTTTTTTGATGGTGGTTTACGTCGTGTACCGCCAAGAGGTGGGGCTTGTGCCCGAATGGGTCAGGCGCTGGCACAGTACAGAGGCTCTGGCCCAAGTCTACGCCAGACACCCAGATCCTCTGCAGAGGGCGCTTCTGCACACCTTCCACAGGATACCAGGTGATTATTCTTTCTGTAGCTTCTTCGTTTGTGACAAAAACAAATTGTTTATTGAATACTTTGTAAGATTGATAACAATTATGCTGTGTTCTGTGTATGGTGTCCCATTTGACTTCAGTGGTGTAGTGCCAGTGTTGGAGGCCGTACCCTGTTATTGTGTAATGGGAAAGAAAACAAAGTTTTTTTTATTATCATTAGTGATTATGTCTTGACACGAATCGTGTGGTTATCGGGACGGCACATAAGCTGTAGTACGTTTTCATGCGACCGTGTGTCTGCCCCTTAAAACTTTACTTTACGCTGTTCGTCACTTGTTTGTCACTCGGCTGAATGTATGTGATGTCAACTGAAACATTCCAAGAGTCCCCATTCCCAGTCCAGGCCCACAGTTCCCATTCCAGTCCCACAGAAATCTGAAGTCCCGTAAGCATGCTCCAAAGAGACACGTTTTCACGTCTATAGTTCGTAGCTCATAGGTACTGTTCCGGAACAGTTGACGTCTGAGATATGGAAACCAAACCTAAATTGAAAACAGCATTGCAGTGAGCAAATTAAATTCCATTTAGTTCAATTTGATGCTGAACTTTAAAGATCAAATGAGGAGGAGAAGGAGGAGGAGGAGGAGGAACAACTCCCATTGTAAGTGTTCATTCCTTGGATACCGTTCGCCTCTCTATCTCTCTGTTTCTCCCCCACCCCATCCCTCCCCCCTCCCCCTCCCCACCCCCCATCCTCGTCCTTCACGTCATGTCTCTCCCCACCCCTCCTCTCTCCTCCCTTCCCCCTGGCCTACCTCGTCCTTCACGTCTTTTCAGAAGGGTGATGTCATTTTGGGGTCATATCGTATGAAGCCCCAGACAGTTTCCATCATCATCATCTCGTTCGGTCTGAAACCCGAGGGTTGTTACCTCATGTCCGATATTGTCTTTGCTTGTGAAGGCGTGTGTGTGTGTGTTTGTGTGTGTGGTTTGTTTGTGTGTGTTTGCAAGTTGTTTGCTACGGTTTGAAGAGTTGTTGAATGTCGTTTTAAGATTGCGGACCGACGGGTTTTGGTCTTGCCTGCTTTAGTAAAGTTGTTGAGAGTCTCTCACGTGAACAGTTCTCCCTTTGGAGAGGTTCTGACTGCGTGCGTATGTGTTTATGTGTACGTGCGCGCATGCGCTCGTGAGTGTGTGTCTTAACCAGACTGGTAGCAAGAAACTCCTTCGCTCCGGCAGATTAGTGTCACCAGGGCAGGTCTGTTTACATATGGTCAGCATCTGGAACGCGTTTCTCTCTCTCTCTCTCTCTCTCTCTCTCTCTCTCTCTCTGTATGAATATCCAAGTTCGCTCATGATGTAATGGACATCCGTATTACGAAATGCAGTTTCGAAGGTTACTTTGGAAATTCATTGTTCTAATGTGTTAGAAGTTGAACGTCTTGTGAATTACAATTGATTATTGTATATGCTTTTCATTCTCTTTTAAAATACTAAAATTATTGATTCATTAATAAATGAATCAATCATTTTAGTAGAATAATAATTCTGCCTTTACTATTTGCGTCGGCAATGATCAAATTGCCAAAATTCTTGAAGGACATCCGATAATTCCTGTCTGTTGTCCTCACATATATGCGGTTCTTTTGTAAGCGGAATTAAAGGTCACAAAATAGTATTTTCGCGCAATTTGAGTTAAAAGTTGCATTGTATACTACGCAGTCCATTTACCACCCACCATCCTCTTCTGATTAACGGTTTGTTGATCTTCACCCGATGTATTTAAAGTTTAAAATAAACTTTTCGTCAATTATAAAGAAAAAATTAAAGAAATAACACTTAAAGTGGTTTATTGACTTTGGCCTAAATTTGACAGATCACCTTGCATTTTATGCGGGTATAGATTGATATTCATATTTTTTCGTTCCAATAAAAAATAAACACTTGGATAATTGATAAATCGCGTTAGTTAAATTCCCCACATTTTTTTACAGCTTTTTCGTAAACGTCGAGTCTATTCACATGCTGACGTCTTTCGAGAAAGAAGGAACTCATTCATACCTTCGTGAAGCATTTAATTTTGCTCTCTCTCTCTCTCTCTCTCTCTCTCTCTCTCTCTCTCTCTCTCTCTCTCTCTCTCTCTCTCTCTCAGATTATTTACGTTTAGTGAATATTATTATTAGAAGTGAATAAGAATTCCATGATCCGAATTCTCAAGAAATATGAAATCCTTATCTTTTGAATGTCATCTCCTTCGTGCTGTTTTACCTAATCATTCATTAGAATTGTGTTTTTACTGTACTTCTTATAACCAAAATATGTTAGCGGGATCATGCCTTATCCTTTAACTAGAGAAGAATCTATGAGTACTTACAGAAAAGAATCCAAGTTGCTTAGAGAATGATAGTAATTATGGTTTTAGCATTATGATGAGATGAGTGTTATCATAGTTATTAATTCATATAACTATATAAGGAATTTGGAAAAGGCAATGATATTATTATTAATTATTGAAAAGAATGGCAGAGTTAACTGAATTTAACTTTTGAAGAATTTTCTCTATTTTTCTGATCATTCGTTTTTCGTAATCAGCGAGGCAGTTAAGTAACTGGCCTACATTCATGGTGTTATTTACAAGATAAATTCAGTTAACTCTGCCGTTATTTTCAGTAAGACATGTATCCAAGAAGGTCTGCTTCGTGCTTATATTATTATTATTATTATTATTATTAATGTTATATTGTTATTATTCACATGGAATTGAATGAAGAGCGCTGCTTATAAGGCAGTCTTTCTCTCTTTTTCTCTCGCTCCTTATATGTACTGTATTCACATATACTAGATTAATTGTGGCTTCTTTTGTGATTGCAAAGAGGAACCTAACGTCTGCCATCTCTTGCATTGCAGACAACCCCAAACCCAGCAAGGGAGGATCGTTCATAAGGGCACTCTCCTTCAAGAGCAGACTTGGAGGAAAATTCAGCGGGATGAAGTCGCCATTACGGCCACAAGGTCCAGGTACTGTCCTTGTATGCAGCTCTTTTTTATTTTTTATTTTTTTTTATTTTTTCCATGAATACCCTCTCAGGTTTTGAATCTCCGTTCGTTTAGTTAATTCTCATTATTTTTCTTTTATGCGTAAGTGCACAGTATTTGTAGGCATTCATATACTTTTTTAGGTTTCGAATTTCCATTCTTGTAATTGATTTAATTTCTTTTACTTATTTATGTGAATTATTATTGTTGGTATTTTAGGTCTTTGGGGTTATTTTCATTCTTTTTGTAGCAGACAAGTAAATATTTGTACTCTGTGTGATTAACTGATTAGTATTCTTAAAGAGTTTCATTATGAAATCTTGCTACAGTGCGATCTCTGGTTCTTGGAGCCAGCTGTTTCCTTTTACTTTAATCCACATGTTTTACAGCTCGACAAAATTGTTATTGTAATTTTATAACACATAAAAACCATAAGGACAGTTTTATCCCTCCTGTATTTTCTTGTTTTGATACAGGATCATTTCCAGTTGAAGACTTATCCTTGAAGTTGAGAAATATATTTATCTGAAACAGTAGATTTATGTTTCTTGGAATGGCTGCATTCTATGTTCAGATTGATATCTTCATGTTTCATAGACCATCTTAAAATCAATCCATGTTGGTATAGGGAGATTAAATGGTCATATGCAGCACGATTTCTTGCTCGGGGAGCGGCCAGGAGGAAAAACCAAGGGATTAGAATTGGTAGTTGAATTCTTTTGTTTTGAAGCAGTGAAAGTGAAACTGATGTTACAATGCATTAATCAGTAAATGCATTTTACATTTGTTTTGTTCATCTCTTGAAAAGGGTACTGTTTAGATAACAGTAAAATGCACCATGGAAATTATGTTAAATATGCTTAGTGACAGATTTAAAAAGCTGTGACAGTGTGGATGGCTAAGGCAGTAACAAATTGCAATATACAGTAAAGAAGTCATTTCGTGGATATGCAACTAAGCCTCCTTTTTATTTAATATTGTTTTTATATGTAGTGATATAGTGAAGGAATAACATTCAAATCTCTTTCTACTTTATGCCTACAGGTAGTAGAATTGTTAAGGTTGAACCTAGTCAAACCAACGAGAGTTTAGAGAGCAAAGTGGAGCATGTTTGGAGGGCTTTAGACTTCTACAAGGATGTTGTGGATAAATCTAGTTCTGAAATGCTTCCTGGCTCTGCTACGGTGGTATTGGAAATGATTGTGGCTCTCAACCTTGCTCTCAAACCCTGCTTTGTAAACCAAAACAGGTAAGGCTTTGACATGTCAGTTTTATCAGATGCGAAAGAGTCAGTTTATGTATTGAAAGCTTCTGAGATCTGCTAATTTAGTTTACTGCATGAAAATAATGCTGTAAAGACATACATCGTCAAAATTGGTGATGAGTCGATGTGGGTAGATGTCTCTTAATTAAAAGTATCAAGTGTAAATTTTTGTGTTAAATACCTATTACATAGACCAAAAGAAATGGTGTAGGTAATTATTTAGTCATACTTTTGGTATGATAAATTTGCGAACATTTATTTAAATAGTTGAGAGACCTCTCTTTATCTAAGAAGTTTGAAAACCACTGTTTTTTTTTTTTTTTTTTATTCAATTGCACACTTTTTAATGTAGCAGCTGTCTGGGAACAATGAGTAATTGACCTGTTTGTCTATCTGTCTGCCCAGGCCTCTTTATGTATTTGTGTGCTAAGGTTAATTTTTTTATGAGTATATGCTATGATTTTAATGCTTTTGAAGATGTGTACTGCCTTAAAACTTGGTATATATCTTTCATAGTTGATGGGAACTGCATTTTATGTGGTGGATGTAATAATCAAGGCTGGAACGTATTTAAGAGATAAAAGGTCGAACAGGAATTTAACCTTAGCCATTACTTTTGAACTAGACAAGGTAGCCCTATCATGACTGGTGTGTATGCTCCCCCAGTGAAGCCAATATACAGATTAAAGTTACAGGAGAGATCAGAGGTCAATACGAAAATGTGACTATCGGGAACATTGTATTTCACAAGTTAAACGTTTTTTGTATTACTGTATTAAGACTGATAATAAGAAACTTCTCATTGTTTGAAGTCAGTTTGTCATGCTGATTACCAGAGTGTTCATTGTTTCTCACAGTTCTGCAGTTGCTTCAGTAATTGCCAGAGTTCACCAAAGTGTGGCAGAGTTGGTCCGATGGAGTGATCAGTTACTACTATATGGAGAAGAGGCGCAGAATACACAAACCGTCCATCAGGTTGTACAGGCTGTCAGAGTGGCCGTCCAGGTAATATTTAATGCGAAATTTGTTAAGCTTGGGTTCCTGTGTTAAATTACTGATTTAGTATCTTTAATGAGAGTAAAAAACAAAAAAAGAGAAGAAAACAAAGGATTTCATTACAGTTTAGTATTATTAATGAAAGTAAAAGAAATAAGAAAACGACTTATGTATACTGTATATTGTAGTAGTATTTATTTATACGTATTATGGTAATGTGCAAATGAATTACATGTATGGTTTTCACTCTGATGAGTGAAAACCATCTTTTTTAATTATTATGGAGAACATGAATGACACGTGAATTATGCATCAATATTTTTCAGGCATTGATTGACCTTGCTGCTGACAAAGAAAATCTAAACACATCAGATTCTAGTATTCTAGATGTAACTCCGTCCTCAATTGATAACAATAATACTGTGAATTTTGAAAAGTCTTCTCCTTATTACAGGTAAAAAAAAAAATAGTTTTTGGTAGTTGAATGTTTATTGTATTCAAATACTGAGCCAAGAATGATAGTCCATAAAAGTTAATGACATAACTATTAAGGATTTATTTTGTAGCCTCCCATTTTAATGATAATGTATACATTGGTTTTTCAGCAATAGAAACTCAGACAGCGTATCATCAAATCATCGAAACTCTTTACCAGAAATCAAAGCTGACTCTCCTGTAGAAAATAGAAGCTTCCTCTCTCCTCGTGATAGCATAAAACTAACTCATTCGCAGAGTTCTGACTCTATTTTGAATAGTTCTGATGCAGAACCTCCACCTCCAAAACCTCCCTTGCCTGGTGGGTAAGTATGAAAATGACAGCATTTTGTGTTAATTATTTTGAATTGATGCTTGAATGCTGTCCTTCAGTCACGATGTCATTCCTGGGAGCTTACTTTTTCCACAGTGAAGGTATTTAACTTTATTTCCAGCTTTGATGATTTTCCAAACCTCTCATAGATTTCTATTCAGTGTAAAAAGTAAAAAAAATTGTTTTGCCAAAGAAAACCTATGACCATTTCCGCTTAATGTTCAGTTCATATTTGCTAATGTCTTTAACTTCAGCAACTAATGTATTTTGTATTTTTCATATTTTAATCTCATAAAGTTTTCATATATCAAGAATAATAATCCATTTTGTTGAGTACATTTTTCACTTTGATGCTTTGAACGAGTGGCATAGCTTTTTCATAACTTTTACTGTTGAAATTTCTATAGTTTTAGAGTATGGTACTTGAATACTCAGCATCCATTTAATTTTTCCTGTTCCAGAAGAATGGAAGTTGCCCCTCCTCTCCCACCAAAAACAAAAAGTCATGGCAAAGGAGCTTTTATGTCTGATAATGTGGTTGCAAATCCAATGTACCTTACCTCCCCTCTTGGACACAGTTCGCCCTTAAATCGCAGTCCCAGAGAGAGTTCTTCTGATTGGTCACAACATAGCTTAGGTTCAGCATCATTCACAGCTTCTTTAGACAGAGTGTCTAGAGCATCTCATTCCTCCGATCAGATGTCCCCAGCCTCAAGCTTAGACTCTATGAATCAGTCTCAAGAGGAACCACATTCAGTCCACCAAAGAATTGTGAATTCATATGGCACTTTACAGGATCAGTTTGATCTCAACTTTGAAAGGGCATTGCACAAAAATTTAGGTTTAGGCCTAGACAATCATAACCCCTTTGGGCACTCTCTTGACATTGATTCATCAAGCCTGTTCCCAGATTCAGGTTTCCCTTCAATATCGTCACTGCAGAGCTCCTCATCAAATTCAGCCTTCAATAGGTAGGAACAGCATTTATTAATATTTTTCCATAAGCTGCTAAATTAGTAGTATCCAAAATACATGTGAAATACTGTGTCTGCAGGTTGCTGTGAAGATCATTCGAATTTTTCAACAAATAACCTTACAATTTAAATAGTTTTCTGCTAAGTCCTAGCATTCATAATTAAAACATTTTGCTTTCATTGCTATAGTTGCTTCATTGACATTTGCTTGCTATATGTTCTGTCTATAGACTACCATAATTTTAATTTATTAAGTTTAGCTGTACTTATGTATGAAAAGAAGAAATGTAAACTATTTTAAATAGAGAAAACCATTGCATTTTGTCCTCCTGTTGTTGTGTACCAAAATGATAAGTCCTGTTGTGTGTAGTATGTATGTATGTATGTACGCACTTTGTACGGATAGTACTATGTATAGGGAAATACTAACACGATAGGAGGAAAAATTTTATGTAACTAATTGGGCAGATGTATATGTAGAATATTGAAGGAAATTTATAAAACAAATTAATAAACTGTACCTTTAAAATGAAAATAAAAGATAGATCACTTAACACCTGATAGTTATGAAGAAAAGTCATTTATATAATTCAACACCTAATTTAGTAATAAAGAAAAGTCATGTAAGGCCTATAAAATGAATTTTCAGAAGACAAATTAAGCTGGGGAAGGTTTGTCATTCATTATGTAATGCATTTTAGGTGTCCTTGCTTTATTAGTGTGCAACCAAAGCAAGGTTTTTAATAGCCCCTATGTTTTGAATGCCAAAAGAGACTAATTGCGTACTTCTCTCTTCTACAGCATTAGCAGCAGTCATTCGTTCAGCCACTCAGTGAAGCAGTCTTGTACACAAACTCATATATCCTCATCATCTCAGGTAAAGCAATAACATGTTCATCATGAAGTTTTGATTCCACATAATCAAGTCTGGCATGTTCATACCTGGGAAAGGTTCACATAGAGAGTTAAAATTGCATTTTCTTACTCTGTACGTGGCTGTTTTGTTTGCATGTCCACAGGATCATTGAATGATTTGCACAGAAGTATTTTAAACTTGGAGGAATATGCCTTCTCATGCTCACTAAGTGTTAGTACATCCTGCACTTTGGTGTATATCAAAGCAAAAGTAGCATTTTTTCAGTTCCAAAGCACCTCAATATGTAATGGCCTTTAGTTTGTTTGTTATTATTATAAAACTTAGATATCTGAAAAAGTTTTAAAACAAAAAAATGGATGGCTGACAAGTCACTGCTAGTAACACAGAATTTCTGTAAGGATGGGTTTTAGTTGTGATAAATGAAGGTAATCAGGAAGTTTTCTAATATTTTTTTTCATATACATGGTTTTCTTGAAGGAATGGTTCTTAAAATGAGGGTTAGTAATCGAGCTGGACAAAGTAAAAAAAGATTTTGAATACTGTATTTAGGAAAGAAACTATCAGAGTGAGCAATTGAAAAGTAAAGGCAGAAAGCACTGCAGCGGGGGCATATAAAAGAAAGGAGATTGAAGTATTTTTCATATTCCATTTCAGAGTTTTCAAAAGTTGAGAATTAATTTAGAGTATGATATTGTGTAATGGTATGGTAGTTGTCAAGTGAATATATTTATCTGTAATTTTTTTCTCAAAATCCAGTACATGAAGCATCTGATAATTTATAAGTAACAAATTTGAATTTTGTTCTAAATAATTCCATTTTTTGTCCTTCCTACACCTACCTATCTGTTACACTGTTTTATGGTATAAACTTTCCTAATACTGTAATCATCTTCAGTCTATCTTAACTTACAGCTAAAATGTACTTTTATGTTCAAATGACAAAAAAATCAGTCTTGTAAATGTAATGCGAAGGGTTTTATATAGGTAAATAGAACAGAACTACAGTAAACTCTTGGGATTCGCAGAGGATAGGGACCACAACCTCCCCATGAAGAGCTAAAATCCGTGAACACTTGACACCCCTCAAAAAATGCTTATACCTGCCTATTTTAAGAGTTTTACTGTAGTACCATGAAAAAATTTATTTAGTCACAAAAATAATATGAAAATACAGTAATTAGTGAATGTTTCTCTATGAAAATTTCTATGAATAGGCAAATTTTCCACAAATAATGTGGATATACATTCCACAGAAAAATCTGTAAATAGGTGAAGCTGTGAATCCAGAACCGTGAAAGGGGGGGGTGGGGGGGGAGGTTCAACTGTAATACATTTTGTGATGTTTGAAATAGTATGTACTATATGAGTAAAATGTAAATTTTACCAATGTCATTGACCATAACCCAGTTATATGTTTGAGGACCATATACAGTAGTACATATAGTAATTACTTGAACATCAATGATTCTTTGATATAATTTGCAATCCTTTGTCTTATTTTTTTTTTACCGAAATATCCTCACTATTTTGCTAAGATTTAGATAAAGTTAGACTTGGATCAAAAGAGTTCCACTGAATCTATAATGGTACAGAAATTTTTAGAAAAATACAATTCATAAGATTTTGTTATGCCAAGAAAGAAAGAAAGGTAAATGATCCAAGAGTATCTAACTCAAATAGGTAGTTAGATTTTTAGTTGCATTGTTGGGAAAATCACAAAAATGAAGTAGACATGTAATATATAAGAAATGATATTAAGTATGTTTTCACATGGTTTATACACAGATTTTCTCTTCACTAATTTGCTATCCATGAAGTACATTCTCCTGAAAAAGTCACTTAGAATAATCAGGATGTTTACAGAAAAAGTCACTTAGAATAACCAGGATGTTTAGCTGTTACACTGCTAGAATTAAGGATAAAATGAAACTTGTTTTTGATCCTATGTTGTGCTAGTTTACAGTGTTGCTTTACACATACTTACAAATGTTCAGGTATTGCAGTCCTTTCTGGTAGTTTGGTTATACATATGTATATACTGTATGTTGGTGAGCAGTGATATGTAGTATGTAGTTGTTATTTCATCCAATTTGAAACCCCCCTGTTTATTTGTAGAAATTTCTTTTTAAATGTTGACATTTCTGCTGCCTTTATTTGCTCAGTCAGTGTGATGTGTATCCCTTTTTTATTTATATGTCATCCAGATTGATATGTGAAATTTTTAGGTATTAAAAGAGTTTTTGCTATTCTTTTGTAAGATTTGCACAAGTATAACTTTTCTACCTTTGATTATGACAGAAAAGTGAATATGGGATCCCTTTTTATTGCCATGAACTTGTTCTTCATATAAATTCAGTAGTATCTCATTTGCAGTTTAATATAGTATTTTGATATAAAATGCACTAAGTGTACTTTGAAATCTTGTCCCAAGTCTGGTTCCTAGGTGCAGTATAATAAACAAGTTTAAGGGTAACTAATTGTGCTCAGTAGGAATGTTATTATTTTTTTATGATTTTGTGGTCAGCATTTCCTTTTGAAAACTTTTCCAGGCATACAGGATACAGGACAAATGATAATGTTAGCACTTCACAGAATTCTTTTTCTTTTAAATACTACTAGTGTTTCTTCTTACATAATCTCCTGAAAAAGTGAATTGCATGACTTGTATAAACTGTAATGACAGTTCATTTTATCCCTTTAATTTTGATACATTCTTTTGCACTTGTTATTACCCTTGTCAGTGTGACTCTGTAAACACCCAATTACATTTGGTTTAAGGTATTTGCACCTCCCCTTGTAGGGTCATTCATTGTCAGTGTTTCTTTTGTGGATCTTGATATCTTTTTTGGGTATTAGTACAGCTATTATATATGCATGAAAAACCTACAGGTTAGCAGTAAGGTGACACGTAGCAGTCAGCATATGATATCATACCACATGACCACTCGATCATCAACCTCATCCACAGTATCTTCCACATCCTCATCATCCAGTGCCAGTGAGGTAGGTACTACAGTGCAGTGCTGGAAATTAATGAAAGGTATTCTAGATGCTTTTTTGTGAGCAGTGTTAGGTGAATGTAGTGTAATCTGTGATACATTATTTTCATGGACTCAAGCCATATTTGCTAATGTGTTTACATTAGCAAGGAAACAGCTCATCAAAGTTAAAAAAAAAAAAAAATCACAAATTCAGCCAAAAAAAAACACTATGTATTTGTGATCATAAAGGGACTGTATTTTGAAGAAATGTGGCATATGTTATGAAGTAATGTACAAAACCTAATTGTTTATAACTATATTTTAAGGAGGTTACTAATTATATTACCTTTTTACATTCATGAAATAGGATCAACCTCTAACTTAGCATTTAGTACTAGTATTTTGATTATTAAATTTTTATTTAACAAATTCAAATATTGCATTGTGGAATAATAATATGTAGTACTGTACTTCGTTTCAAAGTACAGTTGTCTTAGGTGTCTTCAGGTGAAACTTTTTGGTACTGAAATATTTCGGGGTTTTATTTTGGTTGAAATTGTGGTATAATACTATATTAAAAATTTATGTGACAATTTTTTACTTATTTTACCCAAAGTGCTTGCTGCGTTTTATAATGCCATACTTTTGAGTTGGAAATTTAAATGCTTACAGATATTTTATGCTGTTGTGACAAAATATGGTTATGAAAGCTCAACTGTAAAGCTATATTTACTAACACTAATATAGCTTCAGATCTGAACTTTGGTAACCATATTGTGTCACAGCAGCATAAACTATCTGTATGCTTTTAAAGTTTCCATTTGAATACTAAAAATTAACGTAAGGTCTCATGATTTATGATCTCTGGCTTGTCTTTCAGTTGTGTTATTGGTATACTTTAATGCACTGAATATCAAGAGTTGAGCAATGTGCTTTATACATTATTTAATGGTAGGAGTTAACTAGATGCTTTAAGACTGTCTTAGATGACCTTTGTTATCATTTTTCATCAGGGAGAAAGAGAGAATCACATATTGTCAGTGGTTGTGCCTCCAGCATTACCAGCAAAGAAGAGTCGTCTAGGACGACAAATTTTATCCACATATGAAAATGTTGATACAGACTCTGTAGATGCACCAGAGTCAAGACTAAGGGTAAGACATTTAGAGACGGTTGTTTCTAAGAATTATGTTAGTGTTTGTTGAGAACATTTTAGTTAATGAAATTAATTTGAAATTTTCTCAACTCATTTTGTAATAGAAGGCATTTGTATTCATAGTTGTAATTACATTGGAAAACCCTACTTTTAAGAAAAACACTTGTAATTGGCAACTAGGCCTATTTATCTTATCTATTAATGTAATCAAATTAGCACTTCATAATTTTGAATGAAAATAAACAGGAACTAAGAAGCACTTCCTTATTATGATTGAAAACAAACGGGAACTACGTATCTCAACAAAAGCTGGCCCACAAAAAATAAAATACAGAAAATTTAATTAGCACTGATACAGGTTTTTGTATCAGTTAACTTTTAAAGGTATCTCATATATTCACAGTGATCAAGTTTTATTATATAGGACTGCATAAATGATTGTCTCATACAAGTACTACTGTACTAGTTATTCTTTTTTTTTTTCTTTTAATCACACCTGCATTAATAATGACATAATTATTATTTTGAATCCAGAGAACATAGCTTATAATTTCCATGCAACTAAATGAGTAGTATTATTAGGTAATAATGTTATTGCCTCCAATTAGTAGGATGTTTTCCTAATATTTGCTCAATCATATTCATTCTTTTTTCAGGCTAGGTAGTCCAATGTGTAGATTAACCTAGGTCATATTCTGTATTTCACCTTGTTGATTTTCAACAGCACCATAGTTTAAATACTTTCAATATCAGTATTCTAAGTATGTAAAGTAACAGAGTTCAAGCTTTTTAAATGTAGTTTCCTAGGTGAACATTCTTTAGGCTCCCTTGTGAAGGGCATGTTTCATTGATTGTTCTTATGTAGTGGGCTTTAGAAAGCTCCGTTCGCATGTATCTTAATCTTTTATTTACATATGTTGTTTGCAGCTAAGAGATGATCCAAGCCCAAAGCTTCCACCAAAAGTTGGCACCTTGCTGGGAAGCAGTAGCAGTAGCAGCACCAGTAGTGTCAGCAGTGGTCATATGAGCAGCACAGTCAGTATGGTGAGCAACAGCAGCACCAACAGCAGTCAAGGAAGTAATGTTGTTCTGCGAAGACACACTGCGGTTCTTCAGACACAGCATGGCTCAAATGAAGATGATGAAAATCCACCACCTTTGCCACTTAAAAAGAAACATGGTAAAGTACTCTCCTTTGTTTTGTTATAATATCCTTGTTATGTACAGTTAGTTAATATTAGATTTCAAGAGGCCATATTTATAATTGTAGGATGGAAATTTCATTGACTTGAAAAAATTATGCATTCCAACTAAATTATTGGAGAATTTTAACAACATTGCACTAAGTACAAGAATACAGCAATATCACATTTATTAAAGCAGTTCACAATTACAGGAAGAGATACAAAGCAATTAAAAAGGTTTTGTAAGCTTACAGACCAGGACTCAAATGAGGTTGTGGGTCAAGTCTTTAACTTACATTTTACCTTTCCTAGCAAAGGCATTGATTGATTTGTTAATTCTTACTGGCATCGCAACGACGAGGTTATTGACGCCATCTTAGCAAAGGCAGATGACCATAAAAGAGAGACAGTAATACCACCTCGTTTAATTACGTACCACTATCGCTAATAACAGGCATCATCCAGGTTTAAATTATGAAGAAACTTGTTGATGAACTGGCTTTCCAGAAGATTGCATCAAAGGAAGCATAATAAAAAAGGTGAACGATTAAATACAATAAGAAATCTCACGAAATATATCAAGAGCCAAAGACAGCATGTATGTAATTGCAAATCCCTGTTGCATATACATGTACAGTACTGATTCAGTAACTGTTATCCAGCTTTCAAATCTGTATACATATTGGAGAAATCCAGTGTATCATTAGGGATTATTAACATGTTGGGCTATATTTACATGTGACCAAAACCATTAACCATTCAGTATTTTTTGTGCCATCATCATCATCAAATTTGGAAACTTGGGAACTGTTTTATATATAGGCACAATATAATTATTGAAAATATACAATTCAAGTAACAACTGGTTTTCAGAATTTGGTTAGTAAGACTGATAGAAATTGCATTGCTAGAGGGGTTTCTGTTATAAAATTGTTACCCATGAATTTTACTTTTCAGTACATTCTGTGTTTGGGAAATTTATCTTAATGTTTTATTTTATCATGTTTTTTACAGTCATGGACTACATGAAGTTGTTTGGCCAAGTGGCAGAACCCAATGAGAATGAACTCCTGCGGCATTCAGTACACCAGATGCATCTCATCTCAAGTTCTGACTGGTTTACACAAGAGAATGAGTTGGAGTTGATTCATTCAGCTCAGTATTCAGAAATTATCACTGGGTAAGCATTATCTTTCTTTACCAGAAGTGCCTATATTCTCCTTATGTGGTAACATTTTTATTTGCATCAGCGTTTTTAGCATAATTTTCAACTTGCTTTTCTTAATTTCTTTTCATCTAGGATGGACATCTCAATGCATCCCCCAGAACTACCTCCAAAGCAGAATAAACGTCTGAATGTCCCTGCTATTAGGCAGTCTTTACCTGCAACACCTAAACTTATTCCTATTTCATATTCAAATGATGCCCCAAGAGAGAGTTCCCTCATCAAGTAAGTTTCTGGTTTGTGATTTCTCATGTGAAATTGTGTGTAAGAAAAAAATTCTTACATAATAAAAAAGCTTACTTTCACTATAACTGCCAGTATTGAGGTCATGAAGTATAATGAATTATGTTTCAAGCAGGATCACATACTTGAGAGATTATACAATATACATATAGCCAAATACTTTTTTCTTGTATACATGTCAAACTACAAGAAAGCTTGAGGTGGCAAACTAAAACTGCAGAATACAGTATATATAGAGTACTTTGTCATTTTTAAATGTAAAAAATATTGTTGAACAATTTGAACTGTATTGAGTAAAATTTGTTTTGAAGTTAAATAAGCAGTTGATATAAATGTTTTAAATAGTAATGGCTATGATAAGAAATATAATACATTGTCTTTTGAAACACCTGGAAGACAGAAATAGGGAAGTATACATATTGAGCCTTGGTAGGTAATTGTACATATATAAAGGTAGTGAGGCCAATTACAAGTTCTATAGAAACGTTAGAATTTTAATTTTTAAGACCAATACAATACTGTTATATGAGCTATAAAGGCACATTAAAAATAATCATAATTAAGTACTTTCCCTATGGTAATGATGTTTACCAGTAATAAAAATTCAAAAGTTTCAGTCTTATATTGGTGACTATTTTTGGCTAACACTGCACCATTCCAGACAGAACAGCATTAGTAAAATAAGTTTTCTGTTCATCAATCATGGAAGTTATTTAAATTTTTTATATTTTAAAAACCTTTGTACGAACCTTTTTGATTGTTAAATGGTGCAAGACGATGCAGCATAGCATTTTTGTTTTCCTTTCTTGTAATGGTGTTAAATGGTGATAACCTTTCTCTGCCATTTCAGCTTCCATAGAAAATCAACCGAAGAGAAAGATGAACCAGAGGAAGTGCTGATCAGGGATCAGGTTGTGGAAGTTGACAGAAAATCATTAGAGAGGAAGGATGAGGAAGTTGTAGAGGAGAAGAAAAAAGAAGAACTAGAGGAAGAGGATGAAAAGGAAGGTCCACTGGATCTTCTTGATGTAACAGAGTACCTAATATACAAAAAAGAAGGTGAAGAAGGACCAGATATAAGAGGTGGTCCTGTGGATGCACTTATTGTTCATGCTTCAAAGGCTAATCAAAGGGGTGAGTAAGGATGTATTCTAGAGTCATATTCCAAGTTAGAATTTTTACAGGTAAACTTTACTTTAGTATTCTGGTAAGTATTTGCTGGTTTGTGCTTGCAACTGAAAAACTTTTGAAAGAGCTCAAATTACACGGCTATAACAAAATTACAGTCCTGGCCAAAAAATATTCATGGTTGCCTCATTTTATAAAAGTTGCTCCGATGCAGTTTTCTTTAGACCTTCAGTAGGACCCATGAAGTATTACCCTTATGGTCATGTTAGGTATGTATGATATGTGACTATTGGCATGCACAAACCCAAAAAATATAGTAGTGATCATGGACTTGTCTCAATAGTTCCATAGAATGGCTTGTGAAGCATCGGATGATTTTATTTCCTCTTGCACCATGGCCAGTTATTGGGTTATTATCTTGTGATAGAATTGGAAAAATCATGTTTGGAAAGCATGTAACAGTCATTTAACTCTAATGGCAGTCATATATAAGAATGCAACAAAGTTATTAAATCAAACATTGCAAGAAACTGTAAAAATGGTTACAGTTATAAAGTTTAGTTCTTAAGTGTTGAGACTTTATATTCATTTTGTTTCCACATTCTATAGCTGCTATGCAAGATTGTATTCCCACTTGGTAGAATGATGCAAAAACCTTGTTTTGCTATTGTTTTTCCTTTATCATTGCTTATGCTTAGGCTCTTTTTAACACCTGTTTTTTTTAATTACCATAGCATTTTTATCCATTTTTTTGTGCCCTCTTTTGTAAAAAAAAAAACACCAAAAGCCAAAAGGAATCTACTCTGTAGAGTAATGGTGATGATTTTTCAGTGCTAGTGCACCTTGTAAAATCTTTTATGTTGTCTTTCTTTTCATGATAAACAGAAGATGAGGAAAGTGATGGTAAGACTTGTGGAAGTGTTACTGTTGTAAATGCATGTCTATTTATCATGTCTTCATCATTTGTTTTCCACGTCTGTATTGTATTAAATGTAGCTGAATGTTAAAAAAAAATGGTGGACAACTGCATTATTGTAGAAACTAAGCATAGAAGAGGATAAGGCTTCAGAGGTAACCCCAGAGACTTAGTGTACCTTTCTTCTGTATTTTTTTCCCAAATTCTCATTACGTACAGTTAATTTCTCATATCAAGGTAAGCTTTAGTTTTCTCTCTGTATTTAGTTGCGTAAAGGTTTCACTATATAAAGTAGCAAATTTATATTATTTGCTGTATTTTTACCATTGTTTGGAGTCAAAATCTTTTAGTTTATGCTTGGATATTAATTTGTACGTAGATCTTTCACAATATTGCTAAAATTTAATTCTTAGAACATGTCATGTAATTAGTGTTCTTGTATTGAAGTGCAAATGTAGAACCTTTATGCTACACAGACATAACAGCTGAACTTTATAATGTGGTTTAGAGCTCAACATATTTAACAACTATGAAGTTTCCAAGAAATTTTCTCCAGTTTCACTTACTTAAATCTACTTGAATTGTAACACTGCTGCTCTTTGCTACAAGAGTTTTAGTATGTTCCACACTGAAAGAAGGCAAGACGTTTTGGAGAAATTTTTCTCTACAACCCGAACCTGGAGAGTTAGCTATCATCAAAGAAATTTTACTACTTCTGTAAGTTGATGATAGCTAATTCAAATTTCTTTGATAGTTTAAATCTAATTAGTTCCCTTTATAGTGTTTTCTACATTTTAATATACTCTCTTTTTTTTAATATCAGTGATATTAAGATTTTTCAGAGAGAATTACTGTTTGATGAGAAAAAATTTTATTTGGACTTATCTTGTGTTTCAGATTTCTTGTATCAAGAAGCCTTTTTAACAACATACCGTACTTTCATTTCTCCTGGACTCCTTATTGAGAAGCTCTTAAATCGTTATCATAAATTTATCAAGACATCGGACATGGAAAGACAAAAAGCTGCTCGTAATGCTTTTTCTCTTCTGGTACGAGTTGTGGATGATTTGGCCATAACAGATTTAAATATGGAAACACTGGAAACGCTAACAAATTTTGAGTACAACTTGCTGTGTCGTGGTGAATTACTTCTTGCAAGAGCCCTTAGAAAAAAAATTGTAGAAAAATTGGAGGCTAGGAAAAGATATCATGCTCCAAAAGAAAGTCTTTGCATAGCATCTTTAGGTATAACAACAAAGCAAGCATATTTGTTGGAATTCAAGTCCAGAGAAATTGCAGAGCAAATGACTTTGTTGGATGCAGAACTGTTTGATGTCATGGAAATACCTGAAGTTTTGCTCTGGGCACAGGAGCAAAATGAAGAAAAATCTCCAAATCTCACAACATTCACCGAACACTTTAACAAAATGTCTTATTGGGCACGTTCTCGAATACTGGAACACGAAGATGCTCGGGATCGAGAAAAGTGTGTCATGAAGTTTATAAAGATTATGAAACACCTACGAAATGCAAACAACTTCAACTCTTACTTAGCCATCCTGTCTGCACTAGATTCTGCCCCTATCAGAAGGTTGGAGTGGCAGAAGAACATTACTGATGGTTTGAAGGAGTACTGTGCTTTGATAGATTCCTCTTGTGCATTCAGAGCTTACAGACAGGCACTTTCAGAAACTTCACCTCCATGCATTCCTTATATGTAAGTTTTAGTTTTAAATATTTTTTTGTTATAACTACAAGGCATAATTGTAGAATCTGTAACATTTAAGATTTTTGTTTAATTGTTTAGTAAACTTGGTGGATATCAGAGAAGTGCTTTTAAAAAGTTTTAAAGTTTTCAAAAATAAGATACAGTATATACTACATTAGGCCTAGGTTAAATAAGTTGACAAGAAAACTCTGGTAGTATATGCTTAATATTACACGAGCTTTCGTTATCAGATATTATGTTGCCTAGGTAGGTTAATCAAACTATGTTTCGTATATAGGGAAGAGTTTGTTATGGTTAGTTTGTACTAGGGCACTTACGAAATTTAACCAGAACAATGTAGTGGTCTAAATATTTGTGAAGGGGCATCAAATTCCCAAATTATTTAACCTTCAGTCATTTCTGTTTACCATGCAAATTATATTAAGATTTTATGGAATTTTCAATTTTGAATTGAATTCTCGTAAACATTGCATGAATTCATAACATGAAACTACATTTGAGTGATACAGTGGAAAATAAAGGTAACCAGTGTACTTCCCGAACTGTCAACAGTGTATGGTATTTTAACCCTTATGACTTAAAGCAGAATCTAAAAAGCCACAGTTGCATCTGTTCAGAATTGTTGCCCTGCTGTGTATTTGAAAATTTGTGGTGGTCTTGCTATTGGTTGACAGATTCCACCTTAGAAATGAACATTAATTTCTGTTATTGCTTTGAAAGAAGGGATAGAAATTTTCCCATGGATGAGTAGCATTAGGAAATAAATTTTAATTACTTTTCATATTTTTGAGCACAAAATATATGAACAGTAATTTTGGAATGAAAAAATACAGTCAAAGTAGTACAATCAATTAATTTTATAAATGTAATTCAATAAGAAACAAAATTTTAGTTTTCCAGGACAGTTGCAATGACAAAATGTTTTTCTTAAAGTGTAGGTAAGAGTGTGACCTTTTCATAATTTATCAAAGGTTGAAGTCTAAATATTGTATATGCCCTTACTGTGATTCAAGAAGTTTTGTGGTATGAAACAGTGAGAAAAAGACACTGGCAAAGTACAGTATTGCACAAGTAAATTTTAGTAAAAAGTTGTAGCGTCCTTTATCAAGACAATTGACATGTGGAAACATTGACTTTGGAGTGTGGAGTGTTTAGGTAATTTTAGAGGCTGTGACTTATTTTGCATGAAATTCACCTTATTATGTAAATATTCGTTTCTTATAATTCAGAAATATTTTTTATTATATTAACACTAAATATAAAAAAATATCTATGTATAAAAGCATACATTCACTTAGTGACTTTTCAGATAAAATAACTGTGATTATGTATCAGAGCTTAAGTATACGTACCTTAGTTTAACCAGACCACTGAGCTGATTAACAGCTCTGTTAAGGCTGGCCGGAAAGATTGGCTTATTATTTACTTGGCTAGGAACCAACTGGTTACTTAGCAATGGGACCTACAACTTACTTTGGGATCTGCACCACTTTATATCAAAAAATGAATTTCTAATCACCAGAAACAAATTCCTCTGGTTCCGCATTGGCGACAGCAGGGAGCAAACTTGGTCTACCAGTGAGGAACTTAAAAGTATTAACTTTCTTGTGAGATATAATTTTACATACATTGGGTAAATCTGTGTCCAAACATATGCCCGTGAAGATATACGTATCTCAATCAGTGTTTCCTATTGCTGCTAGATTTTTTATAATATACTATATGTTTCACAACTACTAAAAACTTTACACTGCCCTGTAAAGGGTAAATACAATTACGTCCCCAGTCCAGTAGCAGGACAAAAATTCTTTTAAGATTGTGCAGTATTTGGTGTTACCTAGTTTATTTTACAGTATTTTTCTTCATTTAAACTTCAAATCCATGTTTTAGTTTTTAGGTGAATTTACCTTTACCTTTATTTTCAATTTACAGTGGGCTGATCCTGCAAGATTTAACATTTGTCAATATTGGGAACACTCAGTTTATGCCAGATGGAAATGTTAACTTTTCTAAACGGTGGCAGCAGTACAACATTCTGGATAATATGAAACGATTTAAGAAATGGTAAGTACACACTCTCTTATTTACACCTATATTTGTATATAGTACATACAAATATCCCTCTTGTTTATGATATTACTTGTCTATTATCTTCTAATTATTATTGCTTCTAAGCTAACTGTGTGTTAAAATATCCAATGCTCTTCATTGTGTTCATGTTACTTAGGGGTTTTTGTATTCATGTAGTATTCTTGCTGTCATTATCAAGTATTTTTATAATGGTTAACCAAAAACAACTGGAAATCAAATTGCCTTGTGTGCATATCACACACTTTTTTTTCAGCATTTAATGTTTGTGCTCAATTCTTTATTGATCAACTTTAAGTATTTGTTTTGATGATGAATGTCATAAAGGAAGTTATTACCATTTTTTTTTTCAGTCAATATCCATTCAAGAAGAATGAAAAGATTATTGCTTTCTTCAATAATTTTGATGACTACCTGAATGAAGAGGCACTATGGCACATCTCTGAATCCATAAAACCTCGAGGAGGTAAGAAAAAGTGAATCTGATCCTCAGATATTTTTATGTTAATATTTTAATAATGATACACGAAGGTGATAATCAGTGGTTTCCAGTTTGCAGTGTGAAATATAAATTATTTAGAAATGTTTTCTGTACTGGAAGATAGTACCATAGGTAAACTATGTTGTAAATAGTAAGCCTATGGGAAACACAGATGGCCATCTTAGGCAAATCTCTTATGAAAAGAATTGCAGAGGAACGGAGGTTGGTTCTTAAAGGATTTCAGGATCAGTCTATAAAGAAAGGCACTGTATTACATAGCCTATCCTCTATACTACTAGCCATTTGTATTATGTATGTGTAGTTCAGTCAGATATAAAGGTGCTTAATATGAAGCCTCGCTGGCTTCACATAAACTTTGTGACCACAATGTGTGTAGAAAGTGCCAGTAATACCTATACAGACACTCAAGTTTGATATTTCTCTTTCTTACCTGTATAGCAATAATAAATACTGTTATGCAAATATATTGCTAACTTACAAATTAAGAGAATTAATATTTTAGCATATATGAAATATGCAGAGATATAGTACATATACAATTCATCATGGAGGTGTCAGGTAGATTTGATTACTACTGATTTCAAAATGACAAGTATTGTCTTTATTTCATGTCAAAATGAGCTTAGGCAATTTGGTGTCTGTGTAAGTACTGGGGTACTTCCTAAAGTAATTATGTAGAACAGTAAGTTTATTTTGACTGTGTAGTAACTTCTAATTGAGACTACTTGTAGCTACAGAGTATGCTGCAGATTTTTATTATACAACATGATGCAAATAAAGAATCAAAGGGTTTTTTAGGTAGGCCAACATTGTAAATAATTGTACAGTATATTCAGATGAATTATGTTGCATTTTTTTGCATTATGCTAAGGTTTACAGTCAAAAGATAGCCAACTTGTGTTCTCAGTCAAGCAAATATTTTCAACTGATGTGATAAATCTGTAATAATGAGAGCCTGTTCTGTGTAAGTTACAGGTACTTACAGAATTCACATTATTTCTCTTTTTAGAT
This sequence comes from Macrobrachium nipponense, assembly GCF_015104395.2. Taxonomy (NCBI): domain Eukaryota; kingdom Metazoa; phylum Arthropoda; class Malacostraca; order Decapoda; family Palaemonidae; genus Macrobrachium; species Macrobrachium nipponense. The sequence goes on from NC_087204.1 coordinate 96,411,848, forward strand.
ATTGATGGTGTAATGGAGTTCATGTAGGCTAGTCAAAGCACAACATATACCTGTTTATGTTGCAGTACAATAGGTTTTCAATTTCAATGGACATGACTGCCGTATGATAATCTGCTTTCAGTATTGCATGGCTTATATATGTTCTCATGGCAATACTAGACTTAAGATTCAGTGTCATCATGATACCATATATGACAACTGGTCCAATTTCCATTTGATTAGCTTTTTAGAAGCTACTACTCAAGCTGGAACTTTTCCCACAAGTGAAAATTTGTAAATACTATAACCTAAAATCAAGAAAAAACCAAGTTTATGTATGTTAGGGCCAACGTATATAAGCCACTCCTCTCAGTATGAAAGTTGTAAGTAGTCTACCTGTGCTCTAAATTACACCATTGTAAGCCAAAGACGTAGCCCCAAGGTTACAAATAAAGAGTATCAGTCCAAAGATTATTCCTGATTACTTGTTCATTTGGTGATGGTAGGAAGAAGTACTTTTTTGTGTAGGGGTACTAACTGAAATGTGAGTTTGATACTGACAAGATTCAATTATCCCTGTGGTTGTTGTTGCTGTAGAGTAATGTCACAATATAATCAAAGGTCACAAGTCGATTCATCCATACTTGCAGGATTTTTATTATTAACCAGACAACTGAATTAAGGTTCTTAACCTTTGCATTTACTGTAAAGTTTGGGAAGTACCATTTGCTGAATCTCATCTAGTGCTCTTGGATTGGTGCATCAGCATTTGGATAAGTACATGGCTTTATGTTAATGATTGTCAAGTTTCTCTCCTATGTTATAGTATATATGCCTGTAGCCAGCCCATTCAAATTTATTTCAGTAATACATTTGGTAATGATAATTCTATTTGGTGTACAGTATTTATGTTACTGTTGATTGTTTTTGTGAACCCGAAGCTTTTAATCATCATTACCAATCCACTGAGTTAGTGAAACAACTTTCAAGGTTTACTTTGTTTTTTTGTATTTGCCTTGACATTGTAATTTCCCAGAGCAGGAAATCAGTTCCTGGTACTTTGTGTTAGCTCAAACACCCAGATGGGAGGTACATCAACTTGTACAATAGATATTCACTGTCTTTGTATAGTGTCTGGTTTGTCATATCAACTTGACTTGAGGTGTTTTCATACATGTACAGTATCAAAATCTGTTGGAGGAAGTTTGCATGGAAGCAGAACGCTCGTAATATATTGTGCATTTGTACATACAATATATCTATATATATACAGAAATTTATTTTTACATAAATTTTACCATTTTTGGGTAATTGCAATATTTTGCACACAATACATTGAAAGTTTTCAGCCTTTTTTTGTAATTTTGATGTCAATTTTTAGTTTCACAATTGCTATTAATAATGAACAACTCGCCAGAGAACTAATGCCTTCCGTATGTGTCACAACACAAGTGCTAATTGTATACTGGTACTATTATGCATATCAAAATGAAGTCTCATGATATTTGTAAAGTGAATTAACTACAACAGTTTTTAATTAAGTTTTATTCAAACTTAAATTCAGTATAAACTTTACTCTCAAAACATCCTTTTCTTTCTGTAGACATTTCTGTTTACACGTCTGGTCAGATTATGCATAGTGGAAGGTTTTGAAGGTAACAGTGTTGTGCATAGAAACATAGTTTTGCATTAAATATGTATACATTTATGTTTATACACTGGCTGTGTTGTATTGCCATCTTTTATTAATATGTACCATGCATAGATCAAATATTTGTAATAAAAGATTGTATGTAGTACTCATGAAAGGAAATATGTCGATTGTAAAGAAATGACAAATACTAGGTGGCTCAAATGTTTTCAATTTCATTTTCAGATGGTAAATTTACCAGGAAAATTTTAAGTTTTTATTATGTGCAATATTTTCATTAAGGATAATGCAATATTGATTTGTAAAAGAAAAAGAGAAAATGTAGACTAACCAAAAGTTAGATATTTAATTTTGAAATTTTCAAATTAAGAGTCAAAAAGAGTAGAGGTAAACAATTGCTATCTCTGTGATACAGTTGAGATACACTGTTGTTGCAGTGTTAGTTTCGTATCTTCCCGTGTAATGCTGATCATACTTTCCTTGATTCATCGAATAATAGTAAAGCCAAGCTACTATGCTGTACAGATTATAATTGCCTTTTATTAAAAATGCTTGTACATAACTGTAAAATTATTTCATGTAAGTGTACTGTATCAGTGTTCACTAGCTCCTTTACAGTATGGAGATGTTTACAGTTTTTAAAATATGATAAGGAATGAGTAAGTGTTAATGGTAATTTGCACAAAAATACCCAACTTTATATTCAGTCAGGTGAAACATAGTCCTGGGATTTTGTTTATTTTTTTTCTTGGAAATATGAATTAAATTTTTAGTAAGGTTTATTACTGGCATCGCAGCAAAGGTAAAAATTTTATTTTCTCTGATTTTCCTTTAGAAAAGGTTATTAAAAATTTCTCTTTGAGAGTGATTTTCTGTGCCATTTCACAGCAGTTGGTAAGAATATCTTTAAAAAGTCTACTTTTATAAATTAGATATGACTTCAGTGCTTTTAACTTTTCTGAGAATCGGGCATACTAAAGTGTAATAAATTTTTAAATAGTTTTGAGGAAATTTCATGAAACAGTTCAAAACAATGTAAAATATGTAATAAAACAGTACTTTTAAACTCTGGACAGTCAAGTGTTCATAGGTTTCACTTGTGGACACCACAATAGTACCTCTTGATTTAAAATGATGAAAATATTCTCTTTTATAGAATTAACATACTTACATCACAAAGGAATTAATTTGAAAAGTTTCCTCATTCATATATTTTCTTTAATGAGGGGATGGTTCCAGGTGTGGGTTCGGTTGTGTTATAATTGTGCAAGCCTAGTTTAGGATTATTTTGGTACAAATAGCTGATGTCCTTAGATACATATGTGATGTAGGTCACCCCATCCTCTTGTCACAAGTAATTTCATGCATGTACTTGCTATATTTTTTTCTGGTTTTGCCTGTTATTCACTTTTTTTTATTTCTTTTTTTATGTGCACCTCACCCTTGTGACCAAAAGTACAGTAAAATGCTTGCTGTTGTTTATAAAATGAATACATTTTCCTTATGTGTACAGTCTATTGTAATAGAGGAAAGATACAGAAAAGTAAGTAATAGTTTTCAAGGTAGAAAAAAAGGTAACTAGTAAGGTTATTGTGTCAGGAATCCTCTCACTTGAGGTACAAACAAGGAATCAGAGGCTATGTTAAAGTACTTGGCCCCTTTTTCTAGTCATTCATATAAGTCAGTTTGCACCAAGAGATTTATTTACTTTTTGGACTGTTAAATATAGAATAAATAGGACTATTTTAATGCAGTACATGTATAAGTTGCTATAATGTAATGGTTTGTATTGTGTCATGTAATTTTGTAAAGAAAATAAAATTATGTCTCAAGTGCTCTGTGTTTCAACTTTACATCATGAGATTTAGTATTAAATTTCTATATTACAGCATAATTCGTATGCAGAGAGCAGGTCTGTAATCTCTTTGAGCCACTCACTTACATTTACTAAAAGCTTCAGTCAGTGGTGTCAGATCATATACTAGTTAGGGATAAAAGTATGAAAATCTTCCAAAATACTTTTTATGTTAATACACATACTAAATATTGCCTTATACTTAATTCAAAATTCACAACTATGCATACCAAGCAAAAGGTGATCTGTTAACTAAGATGGTTGTGAAAGACCAGATATATTAGTGTCACAGAATTTTTCCCGGGGAGTTCTAATGCAATGGGAAAGATTTGCATACCATCTCTGTTGTGACAATCTGGCCAATGGAAGTCACCTGACCAATTGATAACTAGAGATAGAATGGAAGGAAAAATTTTCCAGAAAACCCCAAGGTTTCACCTTCCTATCTACTGAGTCTGGAAAGAGGTACTACCCCTGGGATCACATTGTGATGTGAGCGCAGTGGGGAAGCCCAAAGTGGAAAACCCTATATGAAATGGAGAAGACCATTCATGGTTTATTACCTAGAGATCCATACTGTGAAAGTTCACTGTTGTAGTCTTCACACAAATGCCAATACATTACCACTTATCTGACCTTTGAAAATATAACAAGACTCAAAAGAAGCACTTTGTTCAAGGTGAATTTATAGGTTGCTCTAAGAGCAAAACCCCATGCCAGCACAAAACTCACTTAATCTAAATTATTGTCATCATCAAGATAAATTATGAGAAGACTGCTCACATGACATCCACTGCCCAGATGCTGTCAGTCTGGAATATAATTAAACCAGCCTGCTGGTGGCATCAGGGAACAGAAAGTGATTGAAGGATGGAAGCAGAGTGAGTGTCCCGTTTAGAAGTTCCAGTCCTATGTCACCAAAGAGCACAAAGAGTTTGATGAAGAAATTGTGCTGTTGTACAGTCACTTGAGACCAAACAAACATCATTAGTATCAAAGTCCATCTTCCTCTACATAAAGCTTGGTAAATAACTGCTGACTCGCATGGACAACATGCATGGGCTTGTAGAATGAAATTCTAATTTATACCCTTTGCAGGGCTTGGACTTGAGATCAATTTGGTGGAAAGTTGTTGGCAATATTACTGAGCTACTGTGATAAAATTTACTGACATGAGGATTTGGCAACATTATCAACCTATCAGAATGTCTGCAAGACAACATTCCTAAAATCCTTTCTATAATGTCTAAAAAGATGCTCTTGGTAGGGTAGGCCATGGGAAGAAAAACTTTGCTTCTGTTTCCTCTTTAGGTTAGTCTCAAAATTAAAAGGCTTTGTAATGTTGGGAAGAAGAGTCTTTCACATCACCAGCACCAGTTACTGCCAATATAAGTAGCCAGGTGATCCAAAATTTGAACTTTCACTGCATGAATGTAGTTTCATATCATTTGCATAGGGTGACAAGAACTAATGTAAATCTGGCAAAGGCAAGCATTTTCTTGTTTTTACTTGGTGTCTGTATAGACTTCCAAGCATGGTGGGCTGAGCAAATCTTGCTGGAGAAAAAAGAAAGGAATGTTGCATGAGTCTGTGCCATAACAGTGAGGAAGTAACTAGTTTGAGGTGTGCTGCTCTGACCTAATGTTCTAAAATTAATGCAAGATCTTGTCTTACACAGTTTCAGGGTGCAGTCACTGTCCTCTATTGAGTCTTGTCTCAAGTCTGGCTCTGCTGCTATGGTTATAATAATAATAATAATAATATAATAATAATAATAATAATAATAATAATAAGGAATAAAAATAATAATAATAATAATAATAATAATAATTAATAGGAGGCAGGATTTGCAACCGGAACGACCCACACTATAAATACCACCAGTCGAATTGGAGGATGTGATAGAGCAAAAAAAAAATAAATAATAATAATAATAATAATAATAATAATGATAATATCCTTTATTACAGCTCAGGGCCATATATATGGAATATACAAAATACAGACAGTAACATACACAATCTAGATACATGAGACAACATGATAAAAAAAAATGAATAATAGGTACTTATCTACAAGATAGCTGAAGTAGCATAAAAGATAGCAATCATAATACTGGTAATAACACTAATAATATTGGTGAGAAAAAAAATATGCATTGAGAGTAATAACAGTTAGTGCACATATTATATAACTTAAATTTCAACTAGAGACCTTAGGTGGTTACAGTAGTCAGGTCCAGAGGGCTAAATACAAAAATTGAATGTAAAAAAACTAACTTGATAGTAATCATAGTAATAATGACAAATTAAAATATCAGCAATAAATGTAATAATGACAAAATCTGCAGATGACATCTTCCCAATATAGAGATTAAGTCCTTAAGGGGACAAAGGCCTCATTTTCCCATCTTTCCCACAATTTAGATCTTCTTGCTTCACTCCTTAGGATGCTTTGTATGAGCGAGTTGCTGCTGTTTCTCACTCTGGTTATCAGACTGGACATTGTTTGCCTAACAATGATTTTTAAATTGTCCAGGTGGTTTTCTATGAATATCTGTGTGGCGGAGTGGTAGCGGGGAGTTTTTGTGAGGCGTCTCAGAATGTCATTGTGCACAACAGTGATGCGTCTCACTGTTGGGTATAGTTTGTCCAGAGGGAACACCCTTAGATATTGTAGCAGTACGAGCAGAAGAGCAGCAGTTTCAAGTCTCTGTGACAGAAGGCAAACCTCCTTGCAATCATGTTGCCAGTTGCACATAGTTTACGACGCCTCTGTTCAATGTCTGCCGTATCTTTTAGGTTGTTGGTGATAATGTGACCCAAATACGGAAATTCGTGCACAAATTCCAGCCGATGGTTTCCGAGGAAAATTTGTGGTTCTGCAATATGCTTAAGCGATCTCGGGAGCAGCGACAAGCACTGGGTCTTGGTTTCGTTGTAGATTATATCAAATTCCTCTGCATATTGGCGGCAAGTGTCGATGAGTCGTTGGAGACCTTGCACTGATGGAGAAATCAGAATCATATCGTCAGCGTAACAGAGGTTGTTTATAGTTGTTTCATCGACGGTGCAACCGATTGGGAGTGAGTTCACTTTGACATTCAAGGCATCTGCATATGTATTAAACAGGTATGGAGAGAGAATAACCCCTTGCCGAAGCCCGTTTAGGGAACCGAAGTTGTATGATAATACGTTACCCCATTTGACACAGAATTGCTGTGTGGAAAACCAGCAATGTAAAATGCCAATTAGATGCAGGGGTGTGCCCCTTTTATGCAGCTTCAGGAAGAGTTTCATGTAGTTTACTCTGTCAAATGCTTTTCTCACATCTACAAAACAAAGGAAAACAGGAGATAGGTAGTAGTTCAGCAATTCTTTCAGTATGTAGATGTAGGTGTCGGTTGAGTGGTTTACTTTAAACCCGAACTGGTTGTCAGTGGTGTGTAGAAAGGGGAGAAGTCTCACTAGAAGAACCGACTCAAGTATCTTCGATGCGATCGTTGTAATTGCAATCGGAATGTTGTTGCCAGGGTCAGCTGCATCCTTTAGCTTGTTGTTGATTAATGGTATGAAGTGAACTAAGAGTAGGGAGTCTGGAAGAAACTGGTGAATTATGCACGCATTGAATAGGGCAGCTAGCAAAATGTAAATTATCGTATGGCAGAATTTGAAAGCCTCTGCAGGAAGACCATCACAGCCGGGCAATTTATTATTAAGTAGGCTGTTTATGGCACCGCTGATGTTACCAGGCGTAATATGGTCTGCAAAATGAAATTGAACGTTGTCAGTAAGGAGGTTCTCTACATCCCTTTGGGAATCTTGATCATTTATGCAATTCAGGATATTGTTGAAGTGATCGCCCCACATACTTGCGATAGCTTCGTCTTCGACTGCTTCCCCTACTCTCTGTGATAGCTTTTTAGGTTTGGGATTTAAGGACTGAATATCTTTCCAAAGACGAGGATAATCACCAGATTCTAAGTTTCTAGACATTGCATCGGCTCTTAGTTGTTTTTCATTTAACCTGCAGTGCTTAAGAGCAAGTTTGAACTGCACTCTTGCCTGTCTCACTAGTAATGCAGTGTGCCCTTCCCTGGGGCTACCATTTTACCTCCACAGTAAAAACATTTCTTGTGAGTATGTGCACAGATCTTTAACCAAGTCATTCCATCCAGGTATATTACGAGAATTACCTTGACAAAATCTATAGGCAGTCCTGCCCGAAGCAAGCATAGCGGAGATTATGTTCGAATAGAATTCATTCAGATCCCTCCTGTGGTGGTCATTTCTACAATTTGTGTTAGTACAAAGTAAGGCGTCTGCTGGTTGAACTATTGACTGCAACTTGGTTTCCGTGGTCGCCCTAAAGTATTTGGTTTTCTGTTGGTTTTTAAAATCCCAGTTTACTGCTGGTGGGCGATCAGTTAGGGGGTTCACGGTAGGGAGGGATGGGGTACTGAATGACACCTGTAATGGGATGTGATCGTAGACTGTTGCAAGATCATAGCGAATATTGCAGGTCATAATAGAATCATGAAGTTGTGGAGATGTGATACAGTGGTCCAGCCAGGAGGTTGTAATAGCGTCTGCTCTATTATGTACATATGAATAAGAGGGAGGGAGGGAGGAGCATTACATCGCTAATTTGGAGAGCATGATTTTGACAGAAGCGAGTAAGTTCATTATAAAATTGTTTTGTGGGGTGAGAATTAAGGTCCCCGCTTATACAAATATGATCAGCAGGAGAATCATGAATAATACTGTGTAACTCCCCTAGGATCATGCAGTAAAGATCAAAATTATTGTTATTTTTCCATGGCATATAAACATTAATGATTAGGATTTTAGAGTTCCCTACTGTCACTTGAAGCCCCAGCAATCTGTCACTCCTGTAGGTCATCACCTTTATCATATTGTCTAACGATTTGTGCCACAGGAAAGAAAGTTCCCCTTTCGGGCGACTGGCTATGATTTGATCTGTAACTTGCATCGATGAAGTCAAGAAGGTTCTGAAGTCTTCATGAATTGAATCGCAGATGGCAAGGTCATGTGGCCAGAGGAGCGTTTCTTGCAATGCAATGATGCCTTTGAAGTTTTTGCAGAATATGTTTAGGAGAGGAATGTTCCACTTAAGGCCAAAAATATTTCAAGAGATTGTGTTTAATGTATCCATGGCTACTCACGAAGATGGGAGATGAACGAAGATGGGAGATGAATGCGCTGATCATTTGGGTGGATGGGGGGTTAGCCAGGGGGAGTGGGCAGTCACTCGCCGTGGGGGGTTGGCTGGCACTTGCGGTGGAAATGACCCTGGTTGGAGTGTCAGTAAGTTCCCCTGGGGGCGGTTGGTCTCGGATTAGTTTATATCTTGAAATTAATATATTAGGACTGAAATTCTTGCCTTTAAGAACGTCGAGGTGTTGAAATAGGCAGGTAATCCTGTAAGCCACTTTATGTTTACTTCTGCATGGGAGTTCATGAGAGATGAGTGGGTCAAAGCCAGTGAGAAACTTGACTCTTTCCACTATGGCGTCTAGCGTCACCGATGAGTGCAGATTGTGAATTACTATGTGACATCTCTTCACAGGTGTCAGGTGAGGTGAAACACGAATGTTGGGCTGCAGTCCAGCGGCCACACGAGAGGTTCTTCTCTTCTTTCTGTTTGTTTATATCTGCCAGCCACCAGACCCCTCATGATCACTCTCATCTGCATCTACGTTGGGGGGTTTGGGGGGGGGGAGATAGGGTGGGGAGGATTACAAGGGCTGGTAATCATCACCGGAGATATATCTTCCACCGGAGGCACTGGGGTAATCTAAGTAAATGTGGTCCTCTTGCGGCCCTTTGCCGTCTCCCTGTCACATCTGAGGGTTCTTGTTGCTCTCAAATGTGAGAGAATGCACATTCCCTGTCTCTTCAGAATGATGGCCACCACCGTTCCAATCCTTCATGACTATACCATCCTAATCTCAAATTGTGTATCCCAAATCTAAATTCATCTCATTCCTGCTGTTGTCTCTTTCCTTAATCAAAGACTGGTTCCTTGCAAACTTTGTATCAGGATTCCATATGTACCACCACATGTGTTATCACTTCCATATCTTACAGGGAAAAGGAAAGAGCTTTCATCTCTCTGCTGCTGTTGATTCTTCTTGTTGAGGCAGTGGTGGACTTACGGGTGGAGGCAGTGCCTTCTCCAACAGGTGCTACCTTGTAGGGGGGTAGTGCCTTCAGTGCACCTCATGCAATGCACTGTAGGCATTACTTAAGGTTCTTTGTAGCGTGCCTTCAACCCCTACTATGAGATTCAGGGCCTCTGTAACACGGTTTTTTGGACTTTGCTCCTTATCAAAGCATCGGATGTAGCTGAAAGTTGACATATGTATATTTTACAACCACACACAAATTTTGTCAGCATTATCAATAACCTAAACCCAATAGTTTTAATTTTTATAGAGTAAAAATTATCCAGCCGACGCCATGGCCAATGATTACGAGCCAAGAGTCGAAAAACATTCATTACGTAAGCAAGGTAAACAATGTTTGATGAAATGTTGCCCCGCCCATCCACTAGACAGAAACTCATTTACCTTTTTCCATCGGCTCTGAAACCCATAGCAGTCAAGAATGGCTAACAAGATTTGGAATTGTCCCCGTGGTTGCAAAACTGCATTTGTCTTACGACTTGCAACTTTATACAGTCAAGAGAAAGCCTGTGGCCATGACAAAGACTTTATGAATGGCGGAACGATACATAGATGTGGGTGGGGTATCTGTGCTAGCGTAGTAATACTACTGTAGCAGTAGTGGCGCAACAGTACTAGTAATAACAGTAACATACATGAATTAAATGTTTAGGCCAACTGCTGGGATCCTTGAGGATCATTTATCACTTCTTAAACTACTCGAGAAATGAGTTTTTATAGCCAGAACTTAAATTTTCTAATCCAACAATGCCCATGATAGCCTTCAGTGCTATCCTGAATTATAACGAGGCCAAAGTGGGTGGAGCCTACATGAAGTCATCATTCTAACATAATTATTGGTGAAGGTTTAAAGCCAAAATACGGTACCAGCTATTTTTTTTTCAGTAAATAGGTAGATAGCCAATAAATAAAAATTGCTTGACATTGGATATAGCAGTTATCAAATCAAGCTTGTCTTCTATGTTTTTGAAAATTACCAACTATTCCCTACATCTTGTCAATCTGATTGTGACTTATAAAGTAGACTGTAATTTCTTAGGAAACTTATTTTGGGAGTTAGACTAATAATCGAAGAGATTTTGTATTTATTAACATATTTTGTTGGTTTGTTCATTATGACAATTATCAGTGTAGAGCTTTCACAGTTCATAAAGGTGTACTGCTTTGCTTGCATTTAAATTTTTATGTCATTGTTACCAGAGGTCTAGCCTTCGTTACGTATAGCCAATCATCCATCGAGAAAGAGGGAAGAAATGCTGTCATAAGTTACGTAACGAATGCGATCGAAACCTTATCTCTGAGTGATTTGGCCCGTCTTCAAAAAAAGTCAATTTTACATTATAAGTACCAAATTTATTCAACCTACGTAATGCAGAATACAGTCAAAATTTATGTGTAGATATAATGTGTATTCTGAATAAGCGTTATATTTATGAAACGCATAGATAAAAAGTTATTACGAAAAAACCGTGTTACAGAGGCCCTGAATCTCATAGCAGCTGCAACCCTGTGCATTCCTTTTACTGTACCAACGTTCATATTCACATTCTTCTATCTTACTTCCCACCCTTTCCTAACAATTGATTCATAGTGCAACTATGAGGTTTTCCTTCTGTTACACCTTTCAAACCCATTACTGTCAATTTCCGTTTCAGCACTGAATGATCTCACAGGTCCCAGTGCTTGGTCTTTAGCCTAAAATGACAAATTTTCTAAGACAATTTGTATTTTTCATAGCTACAAACCTGTGTTCTAAACAATAGGATAATTTCTACCGCCTAGCTGCATCCAGTTAAAAAACAGATGAAAGTAAGGAATCTTGTGATATCTGGCAACGCATGCGTTCAACTCCAAGACATTATGTTGCTGCTTGTCCTCCAAACTCCAAACGCCTGAAGCAATGAGGCCGCCTAAATGAGCCCCCCAACCTGCGAGGGAGGCGTCTGATAACAGAAGGAAGTCCAGTGGAAGAAAACGCAGAGGGACACCCTTTAAAAGATTCTGGTCGTCACACCACCAACGAAGGTCTTCTCTCACTTCCAGAGACAGGAACCTTTAACAGGGGTGAGTTCCCTGCCAGAGACCAGAAGTCTCCATTGCAGAGACCGGAGATGAAGACGCCCATGAGGGACCAGCTTCTCCAGGGAAGACAACACTTACAGAAGAACCTGCCACTGATGAGCTGACTGATGTGGTACCAACAGGAAGTCACGCGCCACCACCCACAACTTCTCCAATCTCTAATCCGACGGGAAAACTTTTGCCACTGTCGTATTGATGACCATGCCCAGGTAGAGAATCCTTTGACTGGGTACAAGGTTCAAATTTTCCTGGTTGACTACGATCCCCAGTTCCAGACAGAACCAAAGTAGACAATCCCTGTCCTGCAGCAGCTTTTCCCTGGAAACTGCCAAGACCAACCAATTGTCGAGGTACCTCAGCAAACGGATCCCCTGAGCATGGACCCCACTTGACACAAGAGAGAAGACCCTTGTGAACACTTGAGGGGGTGTTGTCAGCCCAAAGCATAGGACTTTGAACTCAAAGACCTTGTCCCCAAGAGAGAAGTAAAGGAACTTCCTGGATGTCGGATGAACAGGAATTTGGAAGTATGCGTCCCTTAAGTTCATTGACAGCATGAAGTCGCCTTCCCTCACGGCTGCAACACCGAACGCGGGGTCTCCATCTTGAACCGTGTCTTCCTGATGAAGTGATTCAAGGTGGATAAGTCAATCACAGGTCTCCATCCTCCGACGTCTTGGGCACCAAGAAGATGCGACTGTAAAACCCTGGAGACAGACGCACCACTTCCTCTATCGCATCCTTGTCCAGCATCTTCTGCACTTCCTCCTGAAGAGCCATGAACTTCAGAGAATCAGGAGGACATGCCTTCCTGAGCTGCGACTTATTCGACAGATCAGGAGAAAAGTCGAATGGCAGTAGGTACTCAACCCGAAGGACATCTACCAAGCACTTCTCCGCCCCTAACTCTGCCACTTGGCCCAATGGCCCACCAGGCAACCCCCACCCGTGGCACAGGAGAGGGAGAGGCGCCTAACCTACCGACGGCCCCCTTTACCTCTGCCCCTTGGGCCCCTTCTTGGCTTAAAAGGAAGGAGAGCGAAAGGGACGTTGATCCTCTGACCTAGGCTGAGTCAAACGGGAAGGCCCTGCCGAAATCGAATTCCTCGATGGCCTAGCGGGCGACGATCTTCTTGACTGCTTACTGCTGGAGGAGGAGGAGCTGGACATTTCTGAGGACGAGACTCCGACTTAGACACAGCCTGGTGCACCAGTCTGTCTTAAGTGGCAGCCCGGCGCCGGTCTATCACATTCTCCAGCTCAGTCTGAGGAAAAAAATATTGGGACTACAACAGATCTACGTTCCTCAATGCTAGCAAGGACTCCGTGTCAACTGATCTCTCCATCCTAAACAAAGCCGCGTCTTTTCTAACCAGAAGAAAGTTAGCCCATAAATTAACACTGAGGTGAGCCATATACGAAAACGCCTTGCCTCCAGACTGCAACAGACTGGCAAGCGAGGATGTACTCACCACCTCTTCTTGGGACCTGTCAGAAGCTATCTTGGCAATGACCCCAGACCAGAAGTCCAGCCAAGAAACCGTCTGCAATATGGAGGCTGCCGTAGATTCCAATGCTGAGGCATCATCTTGTAGAGACAATGACGGAGCCACCGACCTCACCTGCTCCAAAGTCAATCCCGGATTCAGGTGAATGACGTCTGGGTTAAGATGGCGCGACATCAAAAATGCAGAGTTCATAACAGTGCTTCCTATGTCTCGTGAGAGGCAGGGTAGTAGCTTGGCTGAGCCCCTAGAGCAAAGCGAACCGTCCCGGTTCGAAACAGAGGCGTTAACCTTATGCAGGACCGACTGGACGTACCCCGACAAGGAAGGCTGTAGAGAGGATTTGGGATCCTGCGTAGCTCCCAACAAGGCTTCCAAGCAAGGAGGAGTGTAAGATGACCAAGCCTGAGTCCTACTTTCCAAATTGTTGAACCCACGAATGAGATCAACAACTTCCAAAAAGGAGGACAAAAACTCTTGCCTGTCTCCCTCCTCCTGCTCCGACAACGGAGACTGATGATGAGAATAATGTGTAGGCGCCTCTAAGGCACCTTCCCCGTTAAAATTAACGGAAGGATCAGCAGCCAAACAGCCCGAAACACCAACTAACCTGTCCGGGCTGGGTCCACGCGTCTGCTCCCAAGACGAACCCTCTATAACACTAGGAACATCACTACGTACTCCTCCAACAGATGACTCATTAACATGTCCATGAATGGTCACAGGCGTGGCAGACGTATGAACGTGAGTTGGAGAGGAATCCCGAACACTCAAGATCGAAGGAGAATTCCCCAGAGTCGAACTCTCAGAATCACCAGTGAGAGGGGCAGGCAAACACCCCTGCTGCACCAACTCTGGGCTCACCACCTTCAACCTCTTGACAGGCGCCTTGAGATCCTTACGGCAACGAATAGGCCCTGGAGAAGGAGCACTTGCATCATGTGCACGGACAAGGGAGTTTGCAACACGCTCGCAATGTGCATGGACGGGGGAGGTTGTAACACGCTCGCGATGTGCACGGACGGGGGAGGTTGCAACACACCTGTGATTCAATGCGGAGGACGAAGCAGCCACTCAGATTGCACAAGGGAAGATACACTAACACTCTTCGAAACACCAACACACTCGAGAACATGTCCGCGTTGTTCCTCCCTCATAGGCGAAGAAAGAGCAAAGTCCTTAGCCTTCCAACGCTTGATATGCCAACGTGGAGTATAGGGGGAAGAGGGAGAGGAAGACAGAACTGGTTTCTTATGCGATCTCTTCGCAGGAGGCGGGGACAAAGCAACAAGTTTCCTTTCAGTCCTCCCAACCGACAAGGCAGCCAACTTATCATCCAAAACAGAGTCCAACCTCTTAAGCACTGCCTGGCATATAACCTCAGACTGATCTGCAAGAGAAGGCTCCGATGACATGGGAGGGAGATGTAGCGAACTGGGCGGCAGAGATGATGTCACGGCTGAGAGAGGCAGTTCAGAGGAGATGACTGGGAGTGACGTCACAAGTGATGACGACGTCACAGCTTCCCCTCGGTCTGAAGGGGAAGCAGACGCCACTGGCGGAGGAATTCACAACGACGGATCCCGTGACATCATCAACGGGGCTGACGCCACGGCTTCCCTCCGACTCGAAGAAGTGGCAACAGTCACTGGCGGAGCAATACAAGATGGCTGACCTCAGCTACCCACAAAGACGAGGCCGGGAGGAGGGGGGATGGCCTGGCCAGCCTGAGGAGGGGGGTAGCGAGCCTCCATAAAGTGCGCTAGCAACCCCTCCAAGGACGGGGACCCCCTAGCCCGAGCGTCTTCCAAACCGCCGCCATCTTGGAGGCCTCCGACTCTGGAATAAATGAGAATGATGGAAAAGCCTCCCCCTTCCCGGGAATCAAATTAACTCCCGAAGAAGAAGGGGCAACATTATAAAAATCAGCCTGGTGGTCTCCCAATACTTCCAGCGACGAATCAATGGAGGAAAAGAAAGGAGACACAGGAACAACGCTACTATGGGGGGTGAATACTGCAGGAGACGCAGCATCAGGAAGAGGCGAAAAACCTTCACAAGAAGGAAGAGTCAAAACGCTCCGATGCGCTCTCTTGCTATAAAATGACTTCCACTGCTCTTTAGGCCATGCCTGGCATTCCGTGCAAGGATTCGTTATAGTACAAAAATTAGAACGGCACCTACTACACTTGATGTGGGGATCGGTCGCCGCTGAAGCCAAAAAACGAGAACACAGAAAATCTTGAATTCTGAGGCACACACGTTGACGAGGCCGAGGAGGAGCAGAAGCAGCCATAATACCAGCCAAACACACACAAACACAAGCGAAACGGGCAATGATCCGGGTAAAGTCCAAGAGAGGTTAACCACGACTCTGGCCCAGGCAGTTAAAGAAAAGACTAACGCAGAGGCGTAGGTGAGTGGTCCTTGACCACTCTTCACACGATCTACGCATGCGTTGCCAGATATCACAAGATTCCTTGCTTTCATCTGTTTTTTAACCGGATCCAGCTAGGCGCTAGAAATGATCCTATTGTTAAGACCAAAGGTTTGTTCACGTATGAACAACTCTATATTCAATCAATCAATCCAACAGGTGCTAATGTTGACTTGTGACATAGATGTAAAGTGAATTCATTCTGTTGCATAAAATACAGTACAAGAACAAAAAGACCAAACATCCTCTGCACTCCTCTTTACCTGACCCAGCAGTTTTTGCTTGCAACACTTGTTAAGCTGCTGCTTTTTACAGTGTGTCATTTTCTAGTATCAGGCTTAATAATACTCAATTTGCTAGTTTTATCATAGTTACATCTAAAATGTAGAATAATTTGCCTGGGGCAGTTCTGGAATCTTTTGACCTTCAACTGTTTAGGAAAGGGGCAAATTATTACTGGTCTCTGATAAAATCTCCTAAATTTAGTGTCTCTGCGTGCCGATTTCACTTTGGAGCCCTCTTGGATTTAGAGCCTATTTTCTCTGTTCAATAGGGTTTAAGCTGAAGATTTACAGAAAGAACGAATCTGTTACTGAAGCAATAAAAACAGATACTGCTTTAGCTGATTTCTATACTCCTCCTCCAAGACAGCATGTTATGGGAGCATGTGAAGGGGAACTTCAACCAGAAGTACAAAGAAGAGGTAACAGGAGGCATTTGGCATCATCCAAAAAGAGGGTTCCTTCGCTGCTGCTGAAAGCAAAGGAGACCCTGGCAAGAGAAAATGGAGCTGAAGATGCTAATGCAGCAGACATCTCAGAACAGCTCAATATGATTTACTGTGATATTTGTTTAATTTGGTAGGTGACCATTCTTGAGAAATGGAACAGGTGAGTAATCAATTTCAAAAGTGGAATACATATACCAATACATAATAGGATAAAAACTAACTTATATGACAATGCACAAATTAAGACATTCTTAATAGTTGAAAGGTAACTACAATAAAGTTTATGCATACTGAGATGTAAATGGGAAAAAGAATTTATGCTCAATACTCACAATTATGCAACTCAATTCACTCAGCTCTCTGCTGGATACGTCCCCAAGTGTTCAATGGTATTGGACTGACTTTCACAGCAATACAATTTATACAGCAAAAGAAAAAATGGCTAAAACACTGAAAACAGAAAAAAACATTAATTACTACATCAGTCATCAAAACAAAGTCCCAAAACTAGAAAATTGCCAACTGCAAGACAATAAGTGAATAAAAAGATATAAAACACAATAGGTATCACTTATGAATACAAAGTGGAAATTAAAACTATTTTTTTATAATAAAATTAAGTTTTGTATATAGTACTTACCCAGTAATTACACAGCTATAGTTTCCACGCAATGGCAGCCTAAATTCAAATTTCATGGGTAGTACTTCAATTGTTCAGTGTATGTATGCAGTGCTGCCTCTTAACAGTAATATATTGTTTATGATGTATGGTTCCATTGTTATGATATTGAAGTCCACCAGTTAGTTTTTATTTGTATCTTTTTGAATTTTAGTACCCTAATGGGTGTTCTGGATTTGATATTTTACTTGGAACAGGGTGTTCCTTTGTAGCATTTATATTGTTTTAAGGCGTACTAAGGAGATTCGGAAGTGACACTCCAGTAGTCATCAACTGTGCTGGAATCTTTCCATCATGGGGCCTAGGGGTACTTAAATCTTTAGGTCTATTTTCCATAAAGATTGGGACAAAAAAAATCTTTAAATCTTGAAAAGATATTGTTGGCTTTTTATGAAGTTCAATCTTCCACTGATGGCACAAGGGGGAACCGACTCCCAAATATCCACACCCTTACCCTACCCAAAATGGGGATGGCATAACATGATTTAGTATGGCCCAAGTGTAAGGAAAACCTGCTTGCCAGGACTGAAGGTATTATAGTAATACAGTCATCCCCATCCTAATCACATATGGGCAAACCGGACAGAATGCCAAGAGTCCTATTCCTAGAACTAGACCCCTGGAATCTGTGGTCCAGCTCCACAGAATACGTAGTTCTGCCTGAAAAACCCTGTCCGAACAGTCTCAGGTAGATGATCATTCTACCACAGTTCCACTAATTAGCTTCAAATTTAACTCCACTTCAAGCCATGATTTATTTTCCTATTTATCAGATTTTGTAAATTTTGACATAGGTGGAAAAATCCACAGATATTAATCCTAAAATATATAATAATATATGGGACACTTGGGTTCGAACCTAGGAAAAAAAATTCCAGAGGTTCAAGAGCCCCTTCACCAAGTCAAGGTGGTCCCAAGTTGAGGGGAATAAAAGAAATAGTTTAGAATTTATACAGAGAAAAGGCAGAGAGCACAACAGAGACCAGCAGTGTTAACTTCACAAAGTTAAATGGTATCAGAACATGTTGAAACTTAAGTCATATAACAGAATGAGGGTAAATGTTAAGCACCAGGAAAGATACCACCTAATGAAGTGGGAGCATTTTGTCTAGCTAAAGCATGCTGTTGCAAATGGGAGTTGACACAGAACAAGGCATTTTATGACTATTGGGTTGTACACAAGAATACAAAACAAATATAGCATAAAGGCAAACAGACAAGGTCTAATGAAACATCACATCACAGGTCCAAAAACAGCAAAGTGATACCAGTTACTACCATCCAAATACCAGAAGCCTATATAAATCAAAGTGAAACATAAGAGAAGCTATAAATCAGATTTACTCTTCAAACATAAAAATCAAAATGGAAAAGAATGTATTCTATTAAGTATCTACATCAAAGTGAAACAATTGTTCAAGATACAAACCATTTATTCTAGAAAACATAAACCAAATAACAGAGTAAGATACAGACCAGGTTTACTCTAGAACAAAATTCAAAATGAAAAAGAGTAAGATACAGACTAGACTTACTCTAGAAAACAATCAACCAATTTCACTAATCCCTAAAAATATATAAATACCTAAATTAGTACAAAAAAACCCTCAGTTACTAAACATACAATTGGGGCACTAGCAATGTTCCACAGGTACATTTACTGTAGTCAGAGCAAGCAGCAGGGTCTTGACAGGAATCATACTAGTGACAGGACTGAGATACTAGGATAGATGAAAACAGGAGACAAATTAGTGGCAGGTGCTTGACTGGCAGTTCAGGTGCATGAATACTACAAAAGCCATTGCAGTATCTTCTGTTGTTGCTCTTGATGCATTGCCTCTGCTGGGGATGTTTATGCTGGGTTTATGAATGGCTACCTTCCAATACTGGTTATTTTTGCACTTGCTACTGATGACGACGCTCTGCTTCAAATCATTGGGATGATGGAGCTATAATAAGACAAACTGAAAACTACAGTTCTCAAGTTGCTGTTGCCACCCTTGTTGAATCTTGCAGTACTTGCTGTTGCTGTTGCTGTAGCTCTTGCTGCATCTGCGGATGTGTTCTTCCTGTACCTGCTTCTATGGGTCTTGCTATAGATTGAAGACACAGATGACAGTTGATGACCACCCCTGACAATACCTGATGATGATCCCAGGTAAAGAGAGGTCCTGGCAAGTATAGTACACAAAACTACTGGTTCTAGAGCTCAATGACTCTGGTGCTGGAGCTTTAGTTAGCAATAAGAACCTGAAATGTATCGGCTCTGCTTGCACTAAGCTCCAGCTGGCAGCGAGAAAGGACTAGCACTGAAGCACAGCAGGTAACAGGTTAGAGTTGGTACTCAAAAGAGTAGCAGGTGGGTCGGTGTGAATGCATAGCTGTCATTGGTGTTGGCATTGCAGAATTAAAGCTGAGACAGGCTTGAAGCAGACCACCACCAGAGGTGAGAAACCAAACACCATGACCAGAAGGTGTGTTGACAGAAGATGAGAGGATCTTATCTTTACAGAGCTGTACTAGTTTGGATATGCAATAAGGGCATAATATGGAAAGCAGCCTACTAAAGTGCCATTAAAGAAACTTGAAAAATTTCTTCAGAAAGAACAGTTTCACTACTCATTTTAACAAATCAAAGCTCAGTGCAGATTATTAACAACAGTAGACAAAGTTTTCATTACCCAATATGCAAAATCACATTTCGCAAATGAAAATTTGTATAGTGTACCTTCAAAAACACTAATGCTATAAACTTTTATAAACAATGTGCATCATTAGTGCTTGTCAAGGATTAAAATAGAAATAAAAATACAATAAACATCTTCACATCTTTATTAAACATCATCATAACATATTATCACAGTATTGTGATTATGTAATTGTATGCTGTCAAAAAGGTATTTGAACATATAAAACATATAAACCACACCATGATTTTAATATATCAGATATAAAGTTAACATATATAACAAAAACTTTTTGGCTGATTTTGATGTCAACTCTATTTCTGAGAGTTATAGGAAGATCTTTTCATGAAGGGAAGCAATGTTGCTGGCTAAATTTC
>NC_087204.1:96437037-96439537 GCF_015104395.2 Macrobrachium nipponense
GTTTCTGCAACTAATGAAATGGGCGGAAACAATGCCACAAAACTATACTACACTCCCGCATTGCCATGAACCAATGCTTAATCAAATACAAAATGTTAAAGCTCATGCCCCATCTCTTCTAAATGAGCAATAACCATCATGAGAGCAACACCTCCAAGAAGAGCTAAAATTTCAAATACAGACTGCCATACCCTGGAACTCTCTAAAAGCTCAGGGATTACAGACACTGTAGCAATGTAGATGAACCCACCAGCAGTGAATGGCAGGATCCAAGCAATTGAGGAGTCATCTGTAAAGAAAGAATGAATCACAACCCTAAAATTGTATACTGTACTCATGTACGAAAACTGACAAGCCGAACCACTGAAAAAATCTTAAATTCACTTATTCTAAAAGCAAACTAAAAGCTTTATTCCATCAAGCATAAATACCCTCCTTTACCATTAACATGTCAAACCAAGCTCACATAGAGCAAGGCAAAAGAATGCGAGTGTATTAAAATTTATGATGCGAGTGTATTAAAATTTATGATGCAAGTGTATTAAAATTTATAAATGTCCAATATCGGGATAAAAACAGGAAATTTTGAAATTGAGCTCTGAAAAAAACTAATGATCTAGATAAAATTTCAAAAGTTCTATTAGTTGAGTATAGGAAATGTAATTTTTAATTCTGCAGGCATTTACATAGTTTATTTGGTCAACAATAAGGGACACTAGAAACATCACATACTATACTGGCAAAGAATCTTATGGGGTTGCTACTAGATATCCATGATTTAATAATGTGTGCAGTCTAACAATGGCCAGCCAGAAGATAACCTAGGACTTAATATTTGTTACTACAGGGTGTCTCAAAAAATGTACTCACTCGTGATATTCCTAATGACATGTTTCGCGACGTTTGCGAATCCCTTGGTGCGCGTTATCAGCGTTGTCTGGACAATAATGGTCATCAATTTGAACATTCGCAAACATGATTCTTCAAACACATTTGTCTCATGTATTCGATGCTATTTCATTTCGCTCTATGTCCATAAATAAAGGTTTTCTCATAATTCTAAGAGTGAGTACATTTTTTTTGAGACACCCTGTATATTACCAGGTAGGTTATCTCATTCAGTTTACCATTTTTTCACAATGAAAGGTTACATTAGTCACCTACTCTTCCACAAGTTGAACAGATTGACTGATTGGTCTGTTTATTATTTGTTTAGCTGAAGAATGACTGATTGGTCTGTTTATTATTTGTTTAGCTGAAGAAGCTGCATCTATTTCCTTAATTCCCATATGACCTGGCACACATTACAAATAAACCCTTCATGGCATTCCCTGTAGACAAAGCTGGCATACAGAAAACTACAGACAGCATACAAATGCTACTTTAACAGCCTAGTATTCAATTTAATTTTTATGGAGAAATGCACAAGTTGGAGGAAAATAAGGGGTTTGTAACTGACACCAGTTTCAAATCCTGCAACGGTGAATTTAAGAACTTTGGATCGCGTCAAGTTTAGCAAACCCACTATTTTTCAAGACTATTATAACACTTTGATTTATGTATATAAATATATAAGGTATATATGAAGAAGTCAGGTACTATGTCGTACCTCTAAGTAAATGGGGATACAATCCACAATGAAGTAAATTCCTCTTGTAATTTAAAATATAGTTCTTGTAAAGGATTAGAGCTTTCGACCATTAACTGTGGTCTTGTTCACTAAAGTGAACAAGACCACAGTTGATGGTCGAAAGCTCTAATCCTTTACAAGAACTATATATTTTAAATTACAAGAGGAATTTACTTCATTGTGGATTGTATCCCCATAGGTATTATATATATATAAAACATATAAGGTATCTATATTATATACTATATCTATATGATATATATATATATATATATATATATATGTATATATATATATATATATATATAGTATATATATATATATATTATATATATATATATATTGATATATTTATAATAGTATATATATAGATATAGTATATATACTATAGATATATATAGATATATATAATATATACTATATAAGATATAAGATATAGATATAATATATATAATATATATAATACATAATTATATATACTAATTATATAAGTATAATTATACAATTATAATTATATAATATTAGATAGATATATATATATATATATAATATATATTATATAATATATAATATAATTTATATAATTATACGTATATATATATATATAATAGATTATATAAATAATATATATATATATATAATAATATATAATAATATATAATAATAGATAATAAATATATAATAATATATAACCACTGCACGTCAAAATAATTGTTGCGTTTCAAAACGCGACAGTTTTTTTTGCCGCGAATAAGGCGACCCCATATCTATGGGGAAAAAATCGGCTGGGAGAAACTGACGAATTGGCAACACAACTGAGTCATTTGTCTCACTCACCAGCGTGGGAAAAAGTAAACCAAAAGTTATCGG
>NC_087204.1:96444537-96447037 GCF_015104395.2 Macrobrachium nipponense
AGATTCACAGAAGACACAATCAGACACCAACTAAAGAAAATGCTCAACTGGAAAGCCCCAGGTCCCGATGAAGTCCATGGATACTGGCTCAAAACTTCCAAGCCCTATTCCCACGAATAGCAGAACAATTCCAGCATTGTATCACAAATCACCATTCACCCAAATGGATGACCACAGGACGAACATCCTTAGTACAGAAAGACAAGAGTAAGGGAAATATAGCCAGTTACTACAGGCCTATCACCTGCCTACCAATAATGAAGTTACTATCAGGTATCATCAGTGAAAGGCTATACAACTACCTAGAGGATACAAACACCATCCCCCACCAACAGAAAGACTGCAGAAGGAAGTGTAGGGGCACAAAAGACCAGCTTCTGATAGACAAAATGGTAATGAACAGTAGGAGAAGGAAAGCCAACCTAAAGCATGGCATGGATTGACTATAAGAAAGCCTTCGACATGATACCACACACATGGCTAATAGAATACCGGCGACTCACTATCCCCACTACTCTCCGTAGTAGCCATGATTCCCATGACAAAAGTACTGCAGAAGATGGATGCTGGGTACCAATTCAAGAAAAAATTCAACAGAATTAACCATCCGATGTTCATGGATGACATCAAGCTGTATAGTAAGAGCATCAAGGAAATAGATACCCTAATCTAGACTAAGGATTGTATCTGAGGTTTTCAGGATGGAGTTTGGAATCGAAAAAATGTGCCTTAGTCAACATACAAAAGGGCAAAGTAACAAGGACTGAAGGGATAAAGCTACCAGATGTGAGCAACATCAAACACATAGATGAGACAGGATACAAATACCTGGGAATATTGGAAGGAGGAGATATAAAACATCAAGAGATGAAGGACACGATCAGGAAAGAATATATGCCGAGACTCCAGGCAATACTCAAGTCAAAACTCAAGACTGGAAATATGATAAAAGCCATAAACACATGGGCAGTACCATTAATCGGATACAGTGCAGGAATAGTGGAATGGACGAAGGCAGAACTCCGCAACATAGACTGGAAAACTAGGAAACACATGATAATACACAAAGCACTACACCCAAGAGCAAATACGGCCAGACTATACATAACATGAAAGGAAGGAGGGAGAGGACTACTAAGCATAGGGGACTGCGTCAACATCGATAGCAGAGCACTGGGCCAATATCTGAAAACCAGTGAAGACGAGTGGCTCAAGAGTGCATGGTAAGAAGGACTGATAAAGGTAGACAAAGACCCAGAAATATACAGACAGGAGAATGACAAACAGAACAGAGGAATGGCACAACAAACCAATGCACAGACAATGCATGAGACAGACTAAAGAACTAACCACCGATGAAACATGGCAATGGCTACAGAGGGGGGAGCTAAAGAAGGAAACTGAAGGAATGATAACAGCGGCACAATAACAGGCCCTAAGAACAAGATATGTTCAAAGAATGATAAATGGAAATAACATCTCTCCCACATGTAGGAAGTGCAATACAAAAAATGAGACCATAAACCACATAGCAAGTGAATGTTCGGCATTTGCACAGAAACAGTACAAAGAGAGGCATGATTCAGTGGCAAAAGCCCTCAATTTGAGCCTGTACAAGAAACACCAGCTACCTTGCAGTAATAAGTGGTATAAGCACCAACCTGAAGGAGTGATAGAAAACGATCAGGCAAAGATTCTCTGGGACTATGGTATCAGAACAGATAGGGTGATACAAGCAAATACACTAGACGTGACATTGATTGACAAAATCAAGAAGAAAGTATCACTCACTGATGTTGCAATACCATGGGACACCAGAGTTGAAGAGAAAGTAAGGGAAAAAATGGATAAGTACCAAGACCTGAAAATATAAATAAGAAGGATATGGGATATGCCAGTGGAAATTGTACCAATAATCATAGGAACACTAGGCACAATCCCAAGGTCCCTAAAAAGGAACCTGTAAAAACTAGAGGCTGAAGTAGCTCCAGGATTCATGCAGAAGAGTGTGATCCTAGAAATGGTGAACATAGTAAGAAAAGTGATGGACTCCTAAGGAGGCAGGATGCAACCCGGAACCCCACACTATAAATACCACCCAGTCAAATAGGAGAACTGTGATAGAAGAAGAAGAAGAAGAAGAAAAAAAAAAAAAATATATATATATATATATATATATATATATATATATATATATATATATATATATATATATATATATACAGTAGTACCTCGAGATACGAAAGGCTCAACTTACGAAAAAACTCGAGATACGGAAAGCCAATGCAAAAAAATTTTACTGCTCTACATACGAAAAGTTTCAAGATATGAAAGGTTTCTGAAAGTCCGAGAATACGAAGGTTTCTGAAGTCTGAGATTCGCCCGATAAAACAATTTTGAAACTCGCGCCGCACGCCGCCATCTTAGTACTAGTAGACTCGCCACCATCCTCCTGCTCTCCCATTGGTTCCTGATGCTAGCCAAGCCATGAAATCCTTCT